>NC_092461.1:36558255-36861531 GCF_047495875.1 Pithys albifrons albifrons | reverse complement strand
AAAACATTCCCTTATTTTTATGTATATTTCAATAATCAGAGATCTAAATAAATCTGTGGAATAGATAAGTGATTGTAAGAATAGTTAGGTGTGTGCAACTCATTCTTTCTTCCAGAATCAATCAACAGTGGTCACATCACCCTTGTGATCCTGGGAGGTACTGCTTTTTCAGTTTCCACATTTTGTCACTATTGTTTTCAACAAGGCAAAATGAATTCATATACCCAAGATATAGGTAAGAAAACCAGTTCATTCCTGCCCAAAAATTTAAGGAAAAAAACCTGACTGTTCAATATTCATAGACACTACAGACACATGTAGCAAACATAATGTCAGGTTTCTGAGTTCCTTCTTCAGCAAAATACTTAGGTTATTTTTGTATTCTCTGGTACATTTTTGCAGAGCAGAGATGAAACTCAGTTTGTATTTTTAAATGATCAAAGCAAAATGTCTACAACAACTTTCAACATTACATTGTTTGAAAGCTTATCAATGCTTTGTATTAGTAAAACCATTCCATGGAGACAAGGCTAAGTTTTTCTTAAAACTTTACCAAAGTTGTTCATTGATTCCTTTAATAATCTATGTTTTGTACATGCTGGTTAATGCTTTCTCTTAAAATTAGGGGAAACTATTCTTCGTACCTATAGCTCTGTTCATTTCATTTTTGTGGTGTCATCCATTTAATATGAAGGGAGTGGCTACTTTTTCCTTTTCTCATTTTTTTTTGCATAAATTCATTTTTTTCAAGGAAAACTAACCAAAACAATTTGCACAACTTCTTTTTTTGGCCATCTTTGTGATGTTGCTTTAAGATTTTTTTGATTATGAAAAGGAGTCAGGCAGGAACATAAAGCAAAGAAGTCAAGATCTTCTTAGAACTGTTTATGTTGTATTGAGTCCCACCAAGAAAATCTGGTGCCTGAGACCAACAGTGTGAGGTTCAACAAGGCCAAGTATCAGGTCCTATACTTGGGTCACAACAACCCTCTGTGGTGTTACAGGCTGGGAGCAGAATGGCTGGAAAACTGCCTGGTGTGAAGGACTTGGAGGTGCAGCTCAATAGGAGCTTGAGCCAGTGTGTTTCCAGGTGACCAAGAAGGCCAATGGCATCCTGGTCTGTATCAGAAATAGTGTGGCCAACAGGACAGGGCAGTGATTGTACCCCTGTACTCAGCACTGATGATGTCATACCTCAAATCCTTTGTCCAGTTTTTGGCCCCTCAAGACAAGAAAGACATTGAGGTGCTGGATAGTGTCCAGAGAAGGGCAATGGAGCTGGGAAGGATCTGGAGCCAAGTCTTATGAGAAGTGGCTGAGGGAGCTGGGGTGTTTAGCCTGGAGAAAAGGAGGCTTAGAGGACACCTTGTCACTTTCTACAACTAGCTGAAAAGAAGTTTGTAGCTGGGTGGGAGTTAGTCTCTTCTCCCACATAAAAAAACTAGGACAAGAGGAAGTGGCCTCAAGTTGTCCCAGGGGAGGTTTAGACTGGATACAAGGAACAATTTCATGGAAAGGTTATCATGCATTGGAGCAGGCTGTCCAGAGAAGTGGTGGAGTCACAATTCCTGGAGATATTCAAGAAATAAGTGGGCATGGCACTTAGTGCCATGGTCTACTTGACAAGGTGGTGTTCAGTCAAGGGTTTGACTTGACGATCTCAGAGGTCTTTTCCAGTCTAATTGATTCTGTGATTCTGTAAAACAGCGAGCCAGAACAATTCTTGCAAGAAGGTGAAAGTACTTGGTAGCAGCACTTCCTTCACACAAACATCCCAAAAGATATTTTGTTGTTTGCACTGAACACAATTTATGTACATTTAAGATATTAACATCAGTTTCATAAACGTCAGCTTAATCTTCAGACTGCTGCTCTCTAAATGAGATAATAAATACTTTTTATACTCAACAACTGCAAAGGATCTTATATAGGCTCCTGAGGAAGTGTCAACAAATATGAAATGCATTTATAATTTGAATCACAGAATCACAGAATATCCAGAGACAGAAGGGCCTCACAAGGAGCACTGTAATACAACTCCTGGCCCTTCACAGGACAGCACAAGAATCACACCAATTTGGTGTTGTACAAATGCTTTTTAAACTCAGACAGGTTTAGTGATGTGACCACTTCCCTGGGGAGCCTGTACCAGTGCCCAGTCACTCACTGGGTGAAGAACCGTTTCCTAATATCCAGCCTAAACCTCCCCTGACAGAACTTCAGGCCATTTCCTCGGGTTCTGTCACAGGTCATCACAGAGAACAGATCAGTGCCTGCCCCTCCTCTTCCCCTCAGGAGGAAGTTGTAACTGCAATGAGGTCTTCCCACAGTCTCCTCTTCTCCAGGCTGAACAGATCAAGTGACCTCAGTGGCTCTTTGTATGCCTTCCCCTCTAGCCCCTTCCCCATCTTAGTAGCCCACCTTTGGACACTTTCTAACAGTTTTATAGCTTTCTTAAGTTGTGGCTCCCAAAACTGTGCACAGCACTTGAGGTGATGCCAGTGCCTCAGCTGAAAGCTGTCCCTAATTGAAAGGCACAGCTTTCTGGGGCAGCCTAAATTCTTTTAGAACATCTGAAAATTGAGGTACTGCTCAATGTCACCATATCAGCTTTCTTTCGGAAGCAAGATTTCTACATTTGCTGCTGAGAATAGTGTAGAGAAATTCTGACAGGAGCAGGTTCATTAGCAGTCAGACAAAGTTGCAGTCTCTGCCTATCATCAGTGTCTTCCTAATGAGGTCTGAAACATTTAGGAACTGAGATTTTTTTTTAATCAATGTTTATCAACGTTAACCGTTAGAAATAAAAAATGTTCAAGTCCCCTTATTTATATTTGGAATCATATATTCATGCAAATGCCTCTTTAAACCCCTTTCTGCATTTACTCTCTGGAGAAATTTTTATAAAACTGCATTCAGTAAGATGCTGAAGCTGAGTGGAAGAGATGTAAGGAAACCAAGCGAAAGAAAACCAAAGCTGACTACCAGAGAACTCTCCCTGTCAGTGAGGGTGAGGATCTGTGAACAAACAGCAAGGAAACAGTGGAAGTTTCATTGCAGATTCTGGTGAAAAGAGGAATGAATGAAACAATGGGGCTGTGGAAAATCACCTTGTATATTGAGTGAGGAATCACTTAGCTCTTTTCTTTTCCTACAGGCCAAGCTCTAATATCTTTTAAAGTAAGTCCCATGCTGTTGTCCATGAGACATGTGCTTGTGTAATGACAGCTGGGTTTTACCTTATGATTTTACAGACCCAATTCACCTTGGGCATAAATGAACATAATTACTGTTGACATCAATGAGGTGAGACCTAGCATAGTGCATGGCTTAATTGGATGATGGGATTTGCATTTCTCATGTATGCAAGCACTGCTCAGTGGCACATAAGTGTGCTTAGAATACTATCAGGCATTAACCTTCAATTTGTGTGTCTAGTGCTTACAGTGTCTAGAATAAATTATTGTACATTCACAACTA
The DNA here is from genome assembly GCF_047495875.1 of Pithys albifrons albifrons. Lineage (NCBI taxonomy): Eukaryota > Metazoa > Chordata > Aves > Passeriformes > Thamnophilidae > Pithys > Pithys albifrons. Next base: position 36,858,051 of record NC_092461.1, on the reverse strand, counting down.
AAATTAAAGCCAGCTCAGATACTGATGATTTTTTGTTTATTTGTTTTCAGATTTTTTCAAGGACAAGAAATATTTTTCTGTTGCATGTTCTGTCCTACAGATAGAACAAGCAGCTCTTCTGCCTGTGATATCTAGCAGTACCTTGAAACCTCACAGTCCTCTTCACTTCTACCCTGAATATCACTTATGACTTGAATTCCCTCAAATCCCAGTAGGAGAAATACAAGAAATTTACATTGCTCAGCCTTGAAGTGTGCAGCTTAACTGCATAAATAGAAATATTTGCAAGTCATAGTTGCCAGCTTTACTGGAAGGCACAGCTGCCTGCCTAACCCATCACAGCAGAGACTGCAAGACTCTTTCTACATAAAAAAGAGAAATGTAAAAATAACTATGAGTCTTCTAGCAAAAAAATCTTTGTGGCAGAAAGAGCACAGTGCAGACAAAGAGATGGATAATTGCTCAGGTCACTGCTTTTCTGCTCATTATAAATCAAAGCCAAGAGGAAGCCCTGTCTGGCCTTTCTGTGCAGTCCATGACTATGTTTATTCAGTTTTGTGTCGCCTCTATTCCTTTGCATACAATTCCAGTTATAACACAGCACAGTCCGGGAAGTACAAGGGCAGCAGCAGAAGAGCTCAGCTCCCAGCTAGGATGAAATCATAAAACATTACTTTGCAGCTTTTGCTCTGCCTGCTGGCCCTGGTGAGGGCAGACTGCCCATTCATCTCGTGAGCTGCTGTTGCACAGCTCAGACAAAGCCATGCATGCTGCTCTCATGATATAGCATGTTGGCACATAACTTGGCACATAAAGAAGGGCTGATGACTGTACAGATAGGGAGATCAGCTGAAAGGAAAGACTAATGCAGACTGAGTGTGGGGGTGACAGTGTGTGTGTGGATCTCTTAAGGTCTGAGGTGATTGATGAGTGCATCCTTAAGGATCAGAGAACCACCTGTAGGATGTGGATGCCTTGTAACCAGTAGAATCTTTCCATGTATGTTAGGTGAACTACTGACCAATAGTGTGCTGGTATGTTATATACAGGAGTAGTTAAAAGTGAAGCTATTAATAAAAATAAAGTCCTTTCTCTTTGGTGAGCCTTCTGATCACACTGCAGCCTGAGTTGTCTCTGCCTCCTCAACCGCCGCTAAGCTAATCTACATTACCCCAGTAAAGGGTGACCCCAATAATTGAGCTCAGATTAGCCAGCATATTCTCTCATCTCCTAACAGGACCTTTCTGAGAAGGGACAACAGGTATTAAGTGACCCCTCCATAAGTTTTTCCAACATTATATGTCGAATGAGATCAGGCAGCTCCTGAAAACTGTATTCCTTACAGTCAGTGGCTGGTGGAAGCTGGAGTTGTTTGTCATGACCACAGCATTTTAGTGTCAATTGCTTATCATCACTCTTCTGGATGCTCCTTAGCATCTCTGAGAAATGTGCTTATATGAAACTGTGACCCTTGTTGAGAGAGAAACAAGGGAAATGCAGGAAATATTCCAGGTCCCTGGGCTTCTCAGCTGGGATTGCTTCCCCTATGTCCTGAGTTTGATGGTGATCAGGTTTATGGCAGAGCATCTCTGTGCTGAGCCTGCTACAAGGAGCTGCTGAGAGTCTTAGCTTAGAGAACAGCAGAGTCATGACATTAGGAAATGAGAAGGTTGGGAGTCTTTAGAACCTCACAGAGTTAAGTGATTTGCCCCTGCTCACATGAAAATTTTGGAGCAGAGTTAATGTGATCCAGAACTACTCCATCGTGGTCCACTGTCTCCCAGTGTAACTGTTCTTTGCTCTGGGAGTGCACTGAGGCAGGATAATCTGTTATCCCGATTTCTGGGGCTGTCAGTGCTGGATGGTAACAGTAATAGCAATAGTACAAATGTCATCCTCTGGAACATCCACTTTATTTGTCCACGCAGGAACTGATCTATGAACTGGGGATATAAAATTCTAAGCCTGCTAATTTCAGAGTCATTGTCCTTTGCGGGAGTTGTCTATGTCATTGTACGTCTGCTAAACATAGATAAGAGTGAAATAGTGGATCTATGTCCTAATAATGCAGTTGCCATGGACCTAAATCCCGCAAAATCATATTTTGTTTTCAGTTTAAATAAGTAGTATGAGATGCTTCTGTATCCCAGTAGAGCACAGAAGAGACCAGGTACCCTCACGGGCCCTAAGAAAGAACCCTGTTGCACACTGTTGGCAGCCTGTTACAGATGTGCAGCTCTTATTGAATGGACTGGTGATTTATCATTGAGAGAGAGGTTTGTGGGTCCTGGGTGGGCACTGCCAGTTCTTCTACTGCTATTTCAGAAAATGGTAAGTGACTGAACTCAGTCATGTAATCTGAGACAAAATCAGCAAATGGCAATGACAAAACAGACATGTGAAAGGAGAAACATGAGACCTGTTATAATTCTTTTTATTTCTAGGTATCTCTCTGATACTGCATTTAGTTTTATTTAATAAGGATACATTCATGCTCCAATAAATGAAAATATGTCAGTGCTGTTAAAACATTTCTTTCCCTCTTGTAACAGTTGTGTTTGCCATAACTATTCTTACTCCTTAAGGATGCCAGTTAGATATTTTGATATCCTTACCGTGATGTTTTCTTAATAAGTTTGCAAATAAACTTTCCTTGGAACATTTCATAAAGTTGAATTTACTGCTGTCCTTTCTGTGAAGCCAAATATTCCTGCCAAACCAAACTTTTGCTTGACCACAAAATTCCAACATCTCTTTAATGCTTTTCAGACATTTTAGAGACTGATTCTCTGATGATTTCTCTGTTGTAGACCTGCATTCAGCTCCTGCGTGGTGTTGATATCATTATAGTGTAAACTGAGCAATGACTGTAATCAAAGTTTCAATGTTTTCCCCAGAACATAGCAGGTTGCTACGTGGGTGGCAGCAGGGCAAGGAGAGTCTGCAGGAATGGGGTTTTTTGGGACTTACTGTTGTCAGCAAAGATTTAGCCTGGAGGCTGTATTGACAGAAAAAGCAGCTAAACACAATAAATTGAAGAATGAACTGTATTTTCACAAGCTGCTCTCTGTTGGTCACAGAGAACTTCATGCTAAATATCTGCTGTTATCAGGTCACTGAGCTCGACAGTTCCTTTCTGCAGGTCTTCTTTCAATTACAAATGTCTCCTCTTACAGTAATAAAGTTGAGTTCAATGTCTTTACTGCTTTTGATGTCATTTTAACTCCCAAAGACCTGGATGAATATATTGTTTTTATAACTCAGAATCGATCCATTTGGGATTCACAAGTCACAGAAGTAACAATATTTTGAACAGACTTAGATTCACTGACAAAATAATACCCAGATACTTCATTTATTTAGTGACAGCTCCAACTCTGCAAGGTTATTTCTTTACCAATAACCTGCCAGAGTGTTCCCTGCTAGTTTGAACCTCAGTTTTTAAAAATATATGAAGCACCATGATAGCCTGTTTTAAGTGCTCCACAGTGCTAACAGAAATCTCCCAATTCCTACGTAATGCTGAGAATGTGTTCCAGATTTATGACTAATGACAGAGTGTTTACTTTGTTCAGTATCCAGGATAAAGTTTTCACTCCCTACTTCCAGTCTGTGAGAGCAATGATTGCATTACATGTCAAACATGAAATCAGACCCTCACCTGAATCCAAGACAGTTCAATGGCCATGTTGCACCTCTCAAGCTCTGGCTTTTGTGGATCCATCTCCAACCTGTGCACAGGCACAGGCATATCCATATGCTCAGAGTGCTTTGTGCTGCAGGAGGCTAACTTTACTGCACAGACTGCATAGGCAGTGATTATGCCAGTAAATTAGATGGAGCTGGGGAATGTTCTTGGTCATGGAAATGTGACAGACTGTACTGTGAGACTGTTTAAACAGTCTCTGGTGCAATTTTAGCCTGTGCCTATTAGGAGTTTCCCAAAAGCTCTAGAGCACTGTCTGCAAGTTAAAGCAGTCCAGGGACTATTCCCAGTACACAGTGTGTATGGAATCCCTCTGCTTTGGAGGCTCCAAGGGTTTATTTAAAGGCATGCCTGTTGGCTTCAGTGCCTAGGAATGTTTCTAGGCACATTCAGCTATGTTCAAACATTGCCATAGGGTATCCTTGGTAGACACGAATGAACTACAAAGGACATGTATAGAGCTCTAGACCTTCTGCCCCTGATCCAAACTGGCCATCTCACCCAGGGCTCAGAGAGACAAGGCTTTCTGTCTTCATTGTCTCTTATGGGAAGTGTCCTGGCCAACTGTAAGATCCCTATCAGTTTTGGTAGTGCCTTCTTACAGTTGTGAAAATCATCCCAAAAGCACTTGGTCATAGACACCAATGCAAACAGGACCACTAAGCATTCTGAATTATTAACACTGAACAGGAGGCTTAGTGGTAGATATAAATTATCTGGGCTGGATTTACAACTTCCTGTGCCAGCATCTTGGCATGAAGGTGGGTGAAGTCTCAGTGGCAGCACACCAAACTGAAGCCAAAACAAGAAGGTTCATTGGTGACCAACAGTGTCAACGTGAGTTGGCCAATGTAAATTATTTATCTGATGGCCCTTGTCACAAGGGCTCCAAAGTTCAACAGGTTCCAATGGTTCACGCAAGAGAAAAAAAGTCATCTTAAGGAAACCAGAAGCAGAAACTTTTGATTCATTCTGTCAATTAAATCTAACTTTTAAATCTGTGATATTATCAATTATTTTTACACACCAGGAGATTTCTCTGCTAATCATAGCATCATTTCCCTCTGCCTTACTTATTTTCTCCCTGATTATTTCTAAAGAAAGAAACTACAACATACATAAAAACAAAGTTAAAGCATGCATGCAGATGGTCAGACCTGTCCTGAAGTTAATCTTAGAAGGTAAAAGTGTGAGAATTTCTTCATCACTGCAAGCAATGGAAGGGGAAAAGCAAGTGGCCTGAGTCAAAGTGGAGTTAAACTAATAAAACAATAATGGAGAATCCAGGAGTAAAATGTATGAAATAAGTATAAGGAACTCTAATGAGTGAAAAATATCAAAAGCTATTAAAATGAGGGTACTGGCCTCAGTCTTTCAAGAAGGCCAAGATTATCATATGGGTGTTAAATCAGAAAAGCCAAACCCCATAGGAAAAGAGTAACACAGCAGTGAGCTATTCGCCTGGGAGGCGAAAAGGGGGAACTGTGGAATATGAGGTGGAGCAAACAATGAGGTCATGGTTGTTTGAGGAGTCCCTGTTGAGCAGGTTGGCATCCCTGCAGTGGAGAAGGAAAACAGAGCTCTAATCTGCCCATACCATGTGTCTGCCTTATGTCCTCAGCCAGGGGAACCTGGGGTGCTTTCTTTATCATGGATTGAGGGATACCATGAAGAAGATGGAGAGTGGACCAAGAATCCCAACATCCAATGTCTGAACAATGTGCTGAGTGCAAAGACTGGCATAATGTTACTCAGAGATTCCGGGCAGAACTCATTGCAGTGGGCTGAACTAAACTGTGGTGCCATTTAATTAACATTATTGCAGATAAAATTGGCCTGGTTTTAGCAGGTTGGGTCTTTTAAATCAGCTTTGATTTCCAGTGGGAACAAAAAAGTGGGCAAAGAAAAGTTGTCTATCTAGGCCAAATAAAAGACAAGGTAAAACCTAAATGATGCATTCTCCCTTCTGTTAAATAAGATTTTAGTTAAAAAGTACATACACACTTCTTGATGCATCAAGAGTTGCTCAAGAATAGAAAGTACAGAAGTGCACTGAAGTGAAATCTCTGATTTGAGTTGTTTTTCTACTGCAGGCGATGAGATTTGGAGCTGTGCCATATAATTCAGTGCACAACTACTAAACCTGAGGTATTAGCTCACAGAAACAGAAGCTGGAAAAGACTCAGACTCTGTAGATCTGCCTCAGAAAAAGTCATTACCCATGTTATCAACAACTCCACACCTCAAACCAAACAGAGCCCCAGGGAGCACTGTCATCCAAGACTCATGCACATGCTGAGGAAATTCTTCCAAGAAGTTTCTGAGGGTTTTTTTGTTTGTTTGGTTGGTTGGGGTGACTTTTTGTTTATTTTGTTTTGTTTGTTTGTTGATATGGTTTTGTTTGTTTCAATAAGATTAATCATAGAATGTCCTGAGTTGGAAGGGACCTATAGGGATCATCAAGTCCAACTCCTGGACCTGCAAAGGAAAACCCCAGGATACCGAGTCTTCCTCAAATCCACACTACAGGTGAGCCAGAGTCATGATTTTCCACTGTCTACATCCGACACAAAGGATGGGATTTGGTTGGAGAATAATTTACCTGCCTTTCCAGGCACCTGTGTGCTGCCTGAGTAGTGTCAGTGAAGATGAAGGCTTTAGTGCCAGAGCATAAAATTTCAATACCCTTGGAGATGTCGCAGGCTGTGTTGGTTGGCCTCCAGCTGTTCCTCCAGAAGAGCACAGATCTCCTGAAGATTCAGTATCATATCCAGCTTCTCCAAATAGATGTACCTGTCACCCTCAGGCATTCCAGTTGTCAGCAGACACATGCCATTCTGCACCAAAAGTCTACTTGAAGGAGACCCGAATAGCTTTGTAGACTCCACCAGCTTTAGAGACTGGATCTCCATGGGAGCCTAGGCTCTAGACCATAGACAGGCACATACTGCTCACTTTTTTTCATCAAGAAGTATATGTATGTATGGCCAAACTTTGCGAACAAAGATTTGGGAAGGGCTGTCCCCACGTGGATGTGCCCTTCCAGCCTGCGCGGTGGATTTTAGGTGAGGCTCAGCGTGCGCAGAACTGGCCCCACTGTTTAAGTCCTGAGGTTCATCTGCCACGGCCGAGTGAGCTTGGACTGTGCCAGTGAAGTCCTCAGGACTAAAACCTACAGCACCCGACATTTCCGAGGAGGTCTCCCATCCAAGTACTAATCTGGGGCTGACCCTGCTTAGCTTCCGAGATCTGACAGGATCGGATGTCAGGGAGTGCAGCCGCTTGGTAAGAAAGGAGACTCCTCTCTGTGTGCCTGTGTGGCACAGTTTGCATGTGGGTGTGTGTGGGTGTGTGTGTATCTAAGCATACACACCTCTGACTAAGACTGTGCCTGATGAAATGCTGAAGCCTCTGACCTCTCACTCCAGGCTGCTCAAAGCTGGTGTCTCTCAGGACCAAGTGCAATGTGACTCCTTCCTCTAAACCACTGCAGCTGCAGACATGCAGGTGCAGTTGTACAGCCATTTGTTACAGCTCAAGTTAAAGGCAGGTATTGAGATTGTCATCAAGGTGGCTGTTAATAAAAGGTATTATCCTACAAGTCTAAGGAATATAGAACCAGTACAGGAAACACTGGCTCAGGTCTAAGAGCAAGTCAGTGCAACCTCGTGATACAGACAAAGCAGCAGGTCCTGTCCTTCACCAGAATTAATTACTTCAGACACAGGGACAGTCTGGTTAGTTTATGCTGCTTCCTGGCCTAGAGGTAGTGCTGGCATCTCTGCACCATTCTCCACTGCACGGAGAAGACAATGCCTCTAGTGACCCCACTTGAGGTAAACTAGCTCCAGCAAGGCTATTCACACCAGGATGGAAGAGGAAATCTCGTTAAGATTTGCATCCAGTGAAATGAACGGATGAAACCAGGGTCTGTCTGTATTTGTGGTGCTGCACTTGGTGGCTGTTCCAGCACATCAGCCAGGATGACTTGAGCTTCATCTCACCAGCAGCAGCTCAGGGAATCAGGCAGCAGCACTGCAGCACATCTGTGCTGTGCCAGCTTACAAGTTGACCTCAAACTTAAGAGCTGACAGCAGAGAACTTAAGGTTCTATGGAGCCCCAGGCAGTGTTTACCCATCTTGTTGGGTGTCTTTTCAGTTTGTAAAGAAATCCAAACTGCTATACCCCTCCAGTAGTACCTAATGTATCTGTCCAAGGACTTCTGTCTATACGTACTTCCAAGAGTCATGACTTGCAGGACATGTATAAAAATCTGAAATACACTCCAAGCTAAAAATATTACAAGACAAATCCCTTCTAGGAATTAGAATCCTTCAAAAGATATTTGAAGCAAGCTACTAATTCTCCTGGACATTAATAAACTATTCTTTTTTTTCTCTGCTCAGACAGATTTGGTTTCCTGAAGAAAATCATCCCCCATCTGTCTTTGACTATTAGCTCATATAATGGTTCTGACAGCTGATGGAATTTGTGCCTAGAAGAAGTGCTGACCCTTTCCTGAGAAATGAATAAATCTTTCATTTACCAAACATACTCTATAGAAATAGGATAGCACTCAGTAAAAAGGGAGTGGTCTCCTGGGAAGATAAATAGCTGGTTGTGCTCCTGACAGTAGGAATACAGTTCAGAGAACAACACTTTCATTTATTTCACTTACAATAAAGGGGAAATATTATGATGGAAAGCTGTTTTCTGAAGTGATGTCTGTCTACCTAGGCCTAATCCATTTGGAAAAAAATTCTAAAATGGACAATGGCCCAGATGACATTCATTTGCATTGTAAAACTGGGAACCACACAGTTTCAGAACAAGTAGGACCAGCTTCACTTCCTTTGTGCATTGCACCTATTTGTAATGATTTACATGAGTTTGCTCTGAGTTTTCATCAATTCTAGTGGTCATCATCCCTGAAGCACTATTGCTGACAGAGGCTCAGTACTGAATATTAAACAGCCCAGATATTAAACAATTCTGACTTGGCTTTGTTCTACTTTCTCAGTTTCGTCTAAGGTTTTCCAGATCAACACAAACTGTTTGAACACGTGGATGCTCTCAATCTCTCAGATTCAGAGACAACCATCAAACAAATTTAAGCTTAAGTCAGCTGGGGTCATAATAGCACTCTCAGTTGCAAAAGGGTTTAGATAAGCTCAAAGTCTTGTCTGGTAGCATTCAAGTTTATTTCAAGCATAAGACAATAGTATTGCATTTGAATCAATCTTTTAATAATAATTCATATGTGCTTTGATTTATAAGAAAAACAAACAAAATTTTGCTATTCTGAGGTATAGTTTTGATTTCTCACAAATGTCTCACATGTATTCCCCGTTAGTTATATAAGCACACTTCCTTTTGGTTAATATACCCTTTGCATATTCTTTTTTTTTTGTCTGCATTCCTGTAACATAATTTGAAGGTAAATTAGCCCTGAACTTCACTGTATATAAATCAGTGAAATGAGAGGAATAATAACTATCTATCTTTCACATATACCACACCTGTGTGGTACTGCCAACCGGTTAGGGGGAAAGGATGGCATCCAGAGGGACTTGGGCAGGTTTGAGAGGTGGGACTATGCACACCGCATGAAGTTCTACAAGGACAAGTGCAAGGTCCTGCACCTGGGTCAGGGCAATGCGAAGGACAAGTACAGTCTGGGAGGAGAATGGATCAAGTGCAGCTGTGGGGAGAAGGACTTGGGGGTGTTGGTAGATGGAAAGCTCAAAACGACTCAGCAATGTGCACTTGCAGCCCAGAAAGCCAAACTTGTCTTGGGCTGCATCCAAAGCAGCGTGGGCAGCAGGTTGAGGGAGGTGATTTTGCCCCTCTACTCTGCTCTGGTGAGACCCCACCTGCAGTGCTGCATCCAGCTCTTGGGTCATCAGTACAGGAAGGACATGGAGGACCTGTAAAGACAAAGTGAGAGAGTTGCGCTGTTCAGCCTGGAGAAGAGATGGCTCCAGGGAGACCTTAGAGCACCTCCCAGTACCTAAATGGACTACAAGAGAGACGGAGAGAGACTTTTGACAGTGACATGTAGTGATACAACAAGGCAAATGGCTTTTAACTGAAAGAGGGCAGGATTAGAAAAGATGTTAGGAACAAATTCTTTACTCAGAGGATGGTAAGGCACTAGAACATGTAGCCCAGAGAAGCTGTGGATACCCCATCCCTTGGAAGTGTTCAAGTCCAGGTTAGATGGGGCTTTGAGTAACCCCGTTGGTGGAATGTGTCCCTGTCCATGGCAGGGGGCTTGGAACCAGATGATCTTTAAGGTCCATTGCTGCCCAAATCCCTCTATGATTCTGTCATATATTGCTTAATATTCAGGTTTGATATTAGCAATTATGGTCCCATCCAGTTTTATTTCATCCTCTCCTTTAATCTAGACTTTCAACTAAAACTCCCACTGCTTTCATTAGGAGCATTTCAGTGTGCATGTAAAAAGTAGGGATAATTTTAGAAACGACCTAACTCTCTTCACATTATGCACAATGCACTGAAACTTAATGTCATCCTAAACTGTTAATAAATTCAAGCGATTTCTGAGAATCCCCCTGATTCACAGTTGCTTTCCCAAGCCATCCAGACTAATAATTGAGACACTAAAAGAGTATAGCAGTTTTCTTTAACAAAATCTGATTCTTATAAAAGGATAGCATTTCCTTCAAAAAGTACAGAGAAATCCCATATCTGGTGCAACTCCTGGGAGTTCCTGACAGTTACTTGGGTGATAACTTGTTTTTTCTGAACTTTCTTTTAGTCAGAGAAAATGGCACTCTGAGGTTCACTATTCCTGATGACATTTACCAATTGGTTGATTGTCAGGATACTCGGGCTTGGCTTTTTGGTGGGGTAAGAGGGATATGTAGACATAAGCATCTTCCTGTAGTCCAAAGAGAAGAGACAGAGATTGGAGCTATATGAAATTTGTTACCCCCCAAAAAGGCAAAGAAACATGATATGAAATTTGGAATTGTATTTTTTCAATCTCTGTTTATATTAGAGTTTCTTGCCTTCTAGGCTATATGACAGCCTAGAAGGAGAAGCTAAAACTGGCCTGGTTCCACCTTTGAATTCTATGTGAAACCCATGTAAGTTCACAGTGTGTTGTCTACAGAAGTGGTACCAAAGAAATTGTCCCAGTTATTGCTCCAACAAGGAAGCAGAGAGGAGCAGAACTGCTACTTGCCTCTGTTCCCTGAGGCATCCTCCAGTGTGGTAGCCTCTCAGACAGAAGTCTGGAGTGATAAACAGGACAATCTCTCTGTCAGCATTTTGTTTCCTTTTTTCAGATTACAGAACAGAACACAGGTTAGAGAGGAGAGGAGAAGTACAGAACTAATAGGAAAGTAAATGAGACATGACAGTTAGGGCATGCACTAGATGTGAATGCACAAATCTTATTCCCAGTTGCTTTCCTTTAGGAACATTTTGTCTGAATTGCTTTAGATACTCTGGTATTTCTCAGAGTTGCTTATGCTGTGTTGAGTCCACCTTAGGAAGGTCTGCACAATGTAAAAAATTTAAATAATAATTTTTAATTACTAATGGAACCTTGTGGTTTCCATTTTAAATGTCCATTATTCTGTGACTGCCAATTGCTTCTGTAAATATCTGAGTTTTCATACATCCCTAAATAGCCTGAACTAAATGGACATAGCCTCATTGCCAGCTCCTGTAAATGGGTAGTTAGAAAGTAGTGTGAGATTGTCTCCATAATCACTGTTGTAGGTACAACTTGCTTGGAGGACTTAAATTTTCCTGATGCAGTTCTGTCCATTCCAAATGTCTTTTTTTTTTTAACACTCAGGAGTGCTGGGATTTGTATCAGCAAGAGATGAATGGATGAATGCTGCCGCCTAGAGATTTCCCCTCCTTTCCTCCCTTTGCGTGGGGAACCTCTGTGAGACTGAATTGTTACAACTGATTTTTCTGTTGACTCCTATGGAATTATATCAATGATAGTTTGCGATCAGGGTCCTATATAACAACATTTGCAGGTTTCTTGGTTAGATAATTAATAGCTGAAAGATTCTTTGAGGTTCAGTCTTAATATACTGCTTTGGTATAGAAAAAGATATACATGTCATCTTTTGTTGAACCTCCATTTTTGTCAAGATTTTTTTCAAAATTCTTAATATTTCATTTATTTATATTTTCTCCAGCTTCTGCTTTTTGTTCCTGCTAAAGAACAAACAAACAAAAAACCAAACCAAACCAAGAGAAAAAAACCAAAACCTCCAACAATCTCTGTTGCAATGCAAATCCTTGCAGGACTTCAGCCTGGAAACACTTGCTCGTGTGAGAACTCCCTTCATGCTCAGGTGACTTCAGTGAACATCAGCAGATCTACAGGCAAGGGTATGGATTCCCACATGCAGGCAAGGCACTGTCCTCTCCCTTGTCACAGGCATTGTGCATATTCAGGGATGGTAAACTCATTCTTGCAGTGTCTAGCAGAGTAGCTGGGATCTAGATACTCACTTGAGTTGCTAAGAAACCTAAAGAATGTTATAGTATGCAAGGTTACAAGGCTAATTCTGAAGTTAGACTAATACTGTGTAGCATCCCCATGGCAACCAGGAGTGAAAGGCATGTGAGGTGAAAGTAGAGGGGGAGACAGAATAATAACCAACAATAAATAAACCTTGACAGGGCCTGGTGCAATTATGTTGTCAATGAGTTAAAGAATGCTGCTGCCCTGCTGTAGTTCAGCTGCTCCGCCAGGGAGAGAGCTGCTCCTTGCAGGTGAGGAGGAAATGGTGGATGGCACCTGTAAAGCAAGGCTGTAGTGGCCATCTCTGAAAGGGTTGCTGCTTAAAGGGTCAAATGAAGGAAAGGTGACCTGCACACATGCCATGTAACAAAATACTCTCCTTTATCATTTAATATCCAGAAATAAATTTCCATATCAAATCTAATAATTTTGCCCCTCAAACCTTTAAAGTTCCTGCAGTCCTGATCAGTTTGCTGTGTTGTTTCCTCTAAAGCATAGTCTACATAATTCTGCCAGTACTTATACTATTTTATGTATGTGAATTACATCTAAAGCACAACCTAGGTACAGAAGTCAGTTTGAAAAATCAATTTTCCAATTATTGTCTTACAGCACTGGATTTTATCTGTTCATTTTCATGCTCCCATGTAACCAAGGGACAATGCTCCTGACTGAGGAGTTGTTTCCTGAGATCCTGAAAGTCATGAACAAAGCTCTCCTGAGTGGTTAATAAAAACATCTGCAATGCCTCACTCACAAGGTCTACTCACTTGGGAAAGGTCTGATTTATGGGTTTTTGAACTCAAGTTTATCTGAATGCTTTTGTTGAACTGAATGTTAAACCTGAACACACTGCTTAGACCTAGATAACAATTGTCCTGAGATGTCACCTGAAATCTTCTCAGTTCTCTTCAAAACAAGTCCTTGTGAAGATAACATTGATAAATCATTTGAGGATGGCTCTGTACACTGCAAAAAATACTGAGGTGAATATTCCTTACTCAGCCATCATCATTCATATGCTTCTGAAATTTGGATTTATGCAAACAGTAAACCAAGACTAGTTGACCCTCTCATCTTGACCAGCATAGATACATGTGGATGAAGTTGTATAAACACTACATGCTCTGAAATGAATGAAATGTAATCTGTGAGAGTTATGGGTACTCCTGAGCATCTGAGGCATTGAGACTCCTTTTTTCTGATTGGGAAACAAGGGTTCCACACTACTAAGCACAGTAAAAGACTCTCTTGCAAGTACCTGTTGCAGCATAACATTAGGGCATCTCAGAAATTGAGTTGTTCTGATTAAATGTGGATGCTTCCAGTGCAGGCACCTACATCTGGCCAAATTGCTTTCAATTCTCACTCACAGACTTTACAGGGTGGACCTTTCATGTTAAAGCAGCTGCATACAGTTGGTCAAAAAAAATCACGTCCCTGACTTCACCGACTATACTCACTGTATCTCCACCAAGTGTACTATGAGGGCCCCAAATCCTCTCCTCCCAGAGTTACAGTGTAATTTTTTTCAATGTAGCAATTCAGAAGATATTTAGAAACTGCTCTATTTTCTGCTCTTGAAAATAGAGCATGTAACTACCAAATCCAGATGGGGGTCACCTTGAAAATGTTTAGCCACCTGGAACCTAAGCAGGTTTAATAAGGTTTGCTGCCTTGATTTCATGACATTGGTAGTTTAAAAGAAGAAAAAACTGATCTGTTAATATGACAATTAATTATTTCCTTAAAGTTATACGTTAAGGCTGAGGCATAGCAGTGGTCTGAATTCAGTCTCTGTGAGCCTATGGATGTCAGAGAATCACAGACTAACAGAATGGTTTGGGCAGGAGGGACCTTAAAGATCATCTAGTTCCAGTCTCCCTGCCATGGGCAGGGATGCCACCCTCTAGACCAGGTTGCTCACAGTCCCATCCAATCTGGCCTTGAACACTTCCAGGGAGGGGGCATCCAAAGCTTCTCTGGGCAACCTGTTCCAGTGCCTCACCACCCTCATGGTAAAGAATCTGTTCCTAACATCTAATCAAAATCTCTTCTCTTCCAGTTTGAAACAATTACCCTTTGTCTTGTCACTATCTGTTCATGTAAAAAGTAATTCTTTCTTTTTTTATAAGCCTCGTTTAAGTACTGAAAGGCTGCAATAAGGTCTCCTTGGAGTTTTCTCCATGCTGAATAATTCCAACTGTCTCAGCCTGTCTCAACCTCACAAGAGAGGTGCTCCAGCCCTCTGAGCAACCCCTTGGCCCTCTGATGTCCTACAACTGCTCTGTCTTCTTCCTTACTGTGTTTTTCCCTCTTCAATCCAATGACAGCAATATGACTTCAGTCCACTGGGAAAGCTGTGCTTCCTGACAGAGGAACATTTCACTGGCTCTGGCTGACCTGGAGCTTCATTAAGAGGAGGGAAAAAAACCCAAATTGTGAAAATATTGAGCTCAACTCAAATTTCACAGATTTCAATAAAAGTCTTGCAATGAATTTCAGTGAGCTATGGATCCATGTTTAAGCAATAAAACACTCTGACATTCACATTAGATAGTCCATGGCCCATGATGTCACATGTGGAAGCCCTCTTAATACTATAGGATTAATCTACTCCATGATGGCAGTCGAGTATTTGTTATAACTAGAGAATCAAGGACACATAACTTTTTAATCAACCAGTCTTACCTGCTTCCTCTGAAAGAATTTATATTTTCTATGTTATAATCTACATTTCCCATACTTTCCATTTAACACAATATAATATTAATACTGACTGCTAGAAATGCTTGCAGAAAACAATCATCCATGGTCTTATTATGAAAGGAAAAAATCACTCATGAACTCATTAAAAAAACTAAATAATATTAAAAATTATTTGAATCTGATTATTCAAAAATATTTTTATATATTTGAGTAATTATGCTAAGTAAATAACAACTGACTTTGAGAAGTACCTAATTATACTTGCCAATTATAAATTTAAATCCAGAGAAGCTTCCTTATGATATTACTGCATAATTTCATTAGAATTTCAAGACTTGGGAGGGGCAAAAAAACACCAAAAAAGAAAACAGAAATCCTCAAAACACAACAAAAAAAAAGCACCATGGAACTTGATTCTTGATTTGAAGTGTGAGAAAATAACCCCACGAATTGTACAAGTTTTCAGACAAACCTTACTGCTCCAGGTTGGGATCCTCCAGGACTCATACTAAAGGCTAATAAATGGAGGATTTATTACTTTCTAGGAATGTGCTTTAGAATTTGGTGGAAGACTAGGATGCTACTTTAAAAAGTTAGCTGCAAACTATTTCCAGCATGGAAAATTCATTGCCTGAAGATCTCATATGTGATACACAGAGCTGGTTATTAGGGGAAGAAACAACCTGCTATTTTAAGCCCATGAGGACTGCTATCAAAATAGTTCCAGCCCTTAATTGGCTCTCAGCATTTTAACCTTGCAACGATTTTCTAACTAAAAAAAATTCACTTTTGCTTTGAGTATTTTTTTCCTTTTTAAAATGTTTCCTTTCAACATATTAATTTGTCCAACATAACCACAGGCCATTAGCAGGAAAGATGTCGTTCCCCTGTGGGGTAGTGTCCTCTTCCTTTGCCTTTGCAAGAGACTTTTTACAGATTAATTATCTGCCCATCGTTCTGTTTCCAGTGCACTTTACTGAATCTGGGTTTAAGGGCTATTTTTCTCCGCATTTTTAAAACATTTTCTCCTTAATTTGGAAGCTGCTGCTGTCACAAGCCATTCTTTCACTCAGCTGCAAATCCCAGGTCTGAAATTCATTCTGGCATCTGTTTCCTGAAACCTGAGCAGATGGAAGAGTCCAGTAGGGAGTACTGGTGCCAGCATAAGATACCTTTATCTTTCTGTGGTAAATTTTCTCCAACAGTAAAATTTAGTCCCAGATATACTTGTCAGGAAATCCGCTGTAGTTAAGGGAAGGGTTTTGTGAGTGTACACAGTAGTATGTGTGTCTTGTGGGGACAAGCTAATCTACAAAGCAACTATATTTTCAAATGTAATTATGGCAATATTGAGTCCTATTTTGATAGTCTATATGATCAGGTGTCCTTAGATAGCTCCTGAGCAAGAGGTAGTAGACAAACCATACACATTTTCAGGAAATGTCCAAGTAAAATAGGCAGTTGCTTGGTATGTTTAAGAAGGTAAGGACAACTCAGTGCAAACATATGCAAGGGCACAATATACCCTGTGAAATGGAGGGGGAAGTGGTCAGTATTTTGTATTTCTATGGTCCTTCTTGCCAAGCAAATCAGTAACCCTGAGAAACTCCAGAGAATTATGTACTTTCTCTGCACCAGACACTTGAGTGCTGAATTATGTCTTCTAACACACGACATTTTCTGAAGGTCCCTTTGTGATGATCTTATTCCATACCACTAAAAATGTGGCTCTGGGCTTCTTTAATTCATTAATTCTGAATGTGTATTGTCTAAGAGCCCAATCATGATTCCTTAGTCAGTGAGAGAGACCTGACTGCTGAGATGAGCTGAGTAAAGGGCATCAGTTTTGCATGGAAACAGTTATAGAGGAATAGCAGCTTTAGCTATGTTTAGCTACATTTCAGCTGTTCAAGTTTCTGTGCTTCTTTTGGGTGGAGTACACCACTAGCCTTCACATGTCTTCAATTCTGAATCCCAGGAGTGAAAGGCTTGAGAGGGATCTGCTGAATTGACAAGGGCATGCTCACTTTGAAGTCTCTCAAAAGTATCTTTCTTTTTATGGTTATTGTTCCAATTGTTTAAACAGAAAAAACAATATTGATGTTACAGCACGCACAATATAGCATAAGAAAAGTCAACAAATATATCCTATAAAGCACAATAGCTCCACTTCCCAACTGAGCCATTGACAACACCATTCAAGTCAGGAATCAATTCCCCCATTTATGTATGCCTTGTATTTCTTCTTACCATCTTGCCTTTACAGCTTTCACTGATTTATTCTGTCTTTGTTTTGTAGTGAAATAGACATACAGGACAACTTTTTGTAGACCAAATAACCTTCCAGGCCTCCTGACTCTCCCCCTGGGTCAGGATGCTGCCCAAGACAACTCCTGGAAGTTGAGAGCCCTCACCTTAAATGGATAAGTTATAGCACATTCTGGGTTACCCTTATAAAGGTTAGGAATTCTGAATTCAGTTGTGTAGTTATAGGGGGAGCCCCTTATACTGAGCTGGGCTGTGGACTGAAGGTCAGAAGAGCTCAGGCACAGCAGACATCAGAAGGCTTGATCAGAAAGCTCACAACTTTGAGAGTTTATTCAAGATAGATTGACAGATCTTCATAGCTTATAGTAGAAGTAGATAGTTCCTAGAAGTTCCTATTACATCATCTTACATCCTAGTAGAACTAACCCTCACACAGTAATATCCACACCTGTTATGCATTCTCACGTCCAACATGCTACCACATAATTGGTTAACCAATTCACCTTACATACACAAGCCACCACACATACTCCAGGTAGCTCTGTTTGCTTTAAAGTAGAACTCCAAACAACTTTCCTTAAGGGATGCCCTTACACTCACCCCTACATGTAGTAGAAATTCCATTTGACATCCTGAAACTGTAATCCATCAATATTGGCAGAGCTTTAACTGGTTTTGTAAAATAAATTTCATTTGAATGTATTATTTGGCTCACTTAATTTATGTCTCTGTGACAGAAGACATCAGCAATTTTTAAAAGTAAGATGAATTGACATATTTGACCAGAGAGAGCCCAATGACTAGGGATGTTCTGGAAAAGGGAAAAGTTGTTTACATTATCAAAGAACTAAAAAATATCCCAATTCCATTAAGAGGATTTTGCTATTAAAATAATACCTTATTCAGAGACTCGTTGCATTCCTAGATGAGCAATATACCAGGATTCTGGGAGCTGTGGTCTAGTTCAGCTGTTATGCTGACTTGCTTTGGGAGCTCAGAAAAATCATTAACATTTATGTATAGATAAAAGAAGATTAAAAAGTTTGGTGGAAGCATTAAGATTTCTATACTTCCTTGCAGTGCCCAAGAGAAACATAATGTTCCTATTTTTTGACTGGTCACATTGAGATAATCAGAAGACACTTTATGCCTGGATTTTTCCAGCTATATGCATTTATTCAGGTTATGATAAATTCATCCTTATTAAAAAGTTACATATATGAATAGATTTAAGAAAACAAGGTGTTTCCCTTACACTGTTTGAATAATGAGCGATTTTATGCCCACTGAATTTCATAACTTTTAGCATTGTAAACCAAAGGATGTTATTTTATTATTTTCTAAATGTCGCTTAGAATTTTTGCTTTAAAACTTCATCCAGTACATTATTAAATAAACCATATTCTTTCAAGTTCCGTCTAATAGGAAGATACCATTCCCACACTATCTTTCACTTATCAATCTTCTAGTTCACTTATCCCTGGAAATGTGAAAATATACTTTTTAGAGTCATCCACATAAAGAAAGATGAAAATGACTTCACATAGAACCACATGGAGGAAAAATCTTCAGTGATAGAAATGATTTTTACCTGACTTCAACACTTAAAGTCATGTGAGATGAATTTCACCACAGCTTCTTTCATTTAGTCCATTGCCGTACAGCATGAGCAGCCACCTCAGATGTACCAAAGGCCAGTTTATGCCCTACTAACCTGGTCACCTTCCACAACAAAATTTTACCTTCTGTTGACTTGGGGAGACCATTGGCTATTGTTTACCTGGACAGCAAAGCATTTCACAATCTCCCAGAGTTTCCTTCTGAACAAACTGGCAAGACGCAGACTGGAGATGGTCTGCGAGGTGGGTAGGAAACTGCCTAACAGACCTCACTCAGGGGGTGTAGATAATGGTTTTTACTCAGGATCTCAGCCTGTCACAGCGGGGGTCCTCTGGTTGTGCTCAACATTGTTCAACACCACAAATGATCTGGATCAGGGTTGAAAGCACCCTGATCAAGATTTCTGAGGACAAAAAACTGGATGGTGAGGTGAACACATCAGAAGGAAGGAAGAGTCCTCCCACAGAGAGACTTGGACAGGCTGGAAGAGTGGGTTAGTGAAAACCCTATGAAGTTTAACAAAGGCAAGTGCAAATTCCTGCACCTGGGATGACATAGCCAAAGAGCCCTTTACAGGGTCTGTGTGGATGGGGAGCAGCCTTGCTGAAAGGGCCCTGGGGTTCCTGGTGGACAAGCAGCTGAGAATGAGTCGGCAGTGAAGCTGCTGCAGCAGTGAGGGTAGATGGGATCCTGGGCTGCATTCACAAGGATGGAGATGTAATCCACACAGTCTGTGCTTTCCAGTGCTGGAGTACTGTGTCCAGCAGATAATGAAGATAATCAAAGGGCTAGAGAGCCTGTTCTGTGAGGAAAGTCTGAAGGAGTCAGGTCTTTTCACTGTGGAGAAGAGCTGGCTCAGGGGTGACATCATCACAGTATTCCAATACTTAAAAGGGCAACTAGAAAAAAGATGAAGGCTCTCTCTTCACAAGGAGTCACAAGAAGAGGACAAGGGTCAATGAGGACAACTTGCACTGAGACAGGTTTCATCTTGACATTAGAGGCAAACATTTTACAGTGACAACAATCAACTGCTGAAACAATTTCCTCAGGGATGTGGTAGAGTTCACATCACTGGTGGTCTTCAAGATGTGACTATGTTGTGTGTTAGATGTTCTCTAGGCTTTCTTTTACATGAAAGGTTGGACCTGATGATCTTTTGAGGTCTCTTCCAACCTGGGCTATTCTCTGGTTCTACCATATGGCTTTGCCTCAATCCCTCACAGTGGTGATTTAAAAGAAAATTCTGTCCTACTGTTGTAGAATATATGCATACCTAGCATCTACATCTCAGCTGATGATAAACAGTAATATCCCATGCCTTGACCTTAGATGAAAATCTCATAGCTGTAGGACAGACACAGAAACGCTTAATGAATTTTGCCAGACCATTTTTATAAACTAAGCCAGTGTCTACTTACCTGAGCTGTTTCATTCCATTGGAATAAGGATTGAAATGAAATTTCTGAGGATGGATTAAAACATTTGGCTGAATAAAAGAGGAAGAATCAAATGCCCCTAACTATTCCACATCTGAACAGGCTCTATAGTGTTCATACTAACTGCAAACAAGCAGATATAACTGAGAGACAGATGAAGCAATTGAAAAAATATAGTAATCTTCCAACACAATTTTAATGTAAACAAGAATCCTGTCTTTGTAGAGAGCAGCTGAGTGACTCCCAACAGATATAGGCATGGGCAGACAGAGAATGTAATCTATATGTTGTGTTACAGATAGCTTCTGCAATTTTTACTATTTGAAGCATCATATTGTCCTATGTCTCTGAGTCTCCAGAGTCCCAAGCCTGTTCTTTTTTTTTTTTTAAACAGAAAAAAATTTCTCCTTCATTTAACTCGTGGGATAAGGTCTTAAACTAGCAGTTCTGTGAAGCTGAATTAATTTGTGTCTGTGGAGGACTGTGAAGCACTGTGGGGAGACATCTCAAAACTGCAAAGTAGTTTTGGTGTTACAGTCAAACCCTCAGTGGAGTGATATAGAAAGAATGTCAAGTGTGAACAAATCTGCAGTTTATGAACGACGCAGACATCTACTGACTGTGGTGAGCAATCACGGGGGTCTGCCTCATCCACTCAGCTACAGAAACAGTCACTCAGCAGTAATTGCAGCTTTTCTCCTTGGCAAACAGGTGTGCTAAGCTCTTCTTAAAATTTAAGAAAGAGGGTGGCATGACAAGAGTTTATTGTTTTGGGGCTGACACTTTCCTCTGTTGAATTTCACAGTGTAATGACATACTGTGAAATGATTAAGTGGAAATTAGCATGTTTGCTTCTCCTCCTCCATTTTCATGCTATGAATAAATGTAGTTTCCCAGTTTTGCCTGTTTCTGTGGGTCACTGTTTCCTCAAGGCGTGAAGCAAACTGCTGCAAGGCTTTTTGGCTTTAGGGGGCTTTGATTCGCCTTTCTAGCACAAGGTCATGTACAGCTTTGGCTTTAGTGCTCAGTATCTGCTTCCAAAGCTAGGGTAGAATCTGTGTCTGGATAATACTTGGTCTTTTTTCACAAAAGAAACAACAAACAAGAAAAGATGCTGAAAGAGAAAAATCTGATACAGAAATTGATCAACTGTGAGAAAGACCAAAGACACTGATACCTCACCTACAAACAAGAACACTTTAGCCATTGGGGATGTAAAGGCTTCAAGATATTCATCCCAGAGTGCCTTCGTTCATAAAGAGGCTGATACTAAGCATTTAATTATATAAGCATACCCTGATCTGCCTGATAACCCCTATGCAGATATGACTCTACCAGGCACTGGGGAATTCCAGGGTTAAGTGGCTGCACTCAGAACTGCTCTGGTTTGACCAGCAAGGAGATGAGAAGTATGCAGGAACCTCTCTGTCCACAGCCTTTTGTGTTCACAAGGAAAAGGCTCCTCAGCAACCCTCTTTGGCACCAGTGACTACAATCGTGTGGTCCCCAAGGTCTGGAGACACAACAGCCCACCACATGCTTTCACAGGTTTCATATCAAATAACTGATAACAGCAATTTTATTGTAATCTGGATCAAATTCATTATGTAGATCTCTGCATGAAAACATTCTTATGGTTACATGAGTGAAAAAGAAGTGATAACATGATCTGTAAACACTCTCATATTTACTGAAAGCAGAAAAGAGCATAAGTTGTTCCCTTTAATGAAATCTGTTATTTATCTTACTCTGTGACTGGACATTCTCCTAAACACCACAGGGTAAGGTCAGTGTTCACAGATTCTGTAAGTGGGCTGGAAAGTGCCACTGAACTAATGATTCATTTTCTCTAGCTGCAGAAAATAGACAGAAACAGCAGGTGTTTGGTTTTTTCCTTCTGATGTATCATTTGGGAAGAAATATATGTAGAAAGAAAGAAAATAATGAAAAGAAATTCTTTGGACATGACATGGCAAACTTGTGATAAGCTGACGATGAGCAATCGAAGCATCAAAACTTGCAGAGCAACCACAGTTTACAGAGCAGTTAAAAAGAAAGGCTTTCTTTCACAGTCTTTAGCTACAGAAAATATCATCAGATAGCCCCCTCCCCAAATGATTCTGCCATTCAACTTACAACAGAAAGAATGACAGAAATCCTAGATGAGATGGGATAAAAACAAAGCACAAAGGATTAAGTGACTCATGCAAGATCACTAAGGAAATCTGGCAGAGATGCTGCAGGGTTCCCAAGGTCTATCCTGTTCACATCAGTGCAGAAATGCTAGACATCCAGGCAGGGTTTGGACTTGTTTGGAGATGTTCTGGTAGAATGGGGGTTTTGTTGTAAAATTACCATTTGTTGCAACTTTTCATATGACTATAAGACTTCTCATGAACTTTGGCCAGAAGGGATTCTTCAGCTTCAAAATAGAAATTCAAGTCAAAACCAGAGTATCAGAGCCTTCAGACAGAGGGAAAAAATACTAAATTGCTAATTCAATTAATATTTCACTATTACTAGGATGAGAGAGCTGTAACAGGAGAGTCTAGGACAGCCTGGAGTGTAGGTGTTAGGTGTGAGGGCAGATTTTTATATCAGAGGTTCTTGCATTTAACCATCATCTAGAGACAATTCTAAAGGGCTGTCACTGTTGGTTGCTGTAGCTGATGAGTCAGTTGTATTTTTTTAATGTTTTTGACTTAATATTGTTCTTTAAATGGGAAAAAATTATTGTCATCCTGAAATAACATACAACATTTGTATTTTCACCCCTAAAAAATATTCCCCTGGCAGAGATAGCTGTATCCTATATTTCTTCCCAGGTTTAGTGTTTATATGCTTAGAGTCCTACTGGAAAGGAGGTTCGTTAGGAACAAAAACTGTTTATGGATTTACAAGTTCAGCCTCCTGCATGTTATGACTAAGCCCTGTCAACACACTGTAAAAATGTCAAATTGTAGAATCATAGAATGGTTTGTGTTGGAAGACACCTTAAAGATCATCTAATACAACCCTTTTGCCATAGACAGGGACACGTTCTACTAGACCATGTTGCAAAAAGTCCCATCCAACCTGGCCTTGAACACTTCCAGGGAATGGGGCATCCAAAGCTTCTCTGAACAACTTGTTCCAGTGCCTCACCACAAAGTAATGATTTTCTTCCTAATATCAATCAAAATCGACCCTCTTTAAATCCAGTCAGCTCACTTTAGGCAGTCCATTTTGCAGATGTACTTGCTGTGTACAGCTTCCAGCCCCTCAGCCCTCTGTGCATCTTCCATGCTCCTGCAGAAACCTTGGAAGAGCTGAAATCTTGGATAAATTGTCCTTCTTCTTAAATGTGTTTCTAGGTCATGGTGGTTTATACTGTTTCAGATCTCTAGATGGTAATTGCTTTTCCTAGGTGGAAAAACTTCAGTGCTTAAACCGACAGATGTGTTGTTTGTTGTTGTTGTGGTTGCTGCTACCTTTTGTTTATGAGCTAGGATGCCAAACTTCCAACCTCATTTTTCATGCATTTTCTGCATCATTAAGTGTTTAAATTTCCCGTCCTTGGACGGCTGTTACTTCTCGCTATCAATTCCCTCCAACGTGGCTGTGTTAAAATGCAGAAACTGTTACACAATCACAATAGAAAAAGGCCCAGATGGCATCAATAACTGCTAATATACCCCCATGTTTATGCTCCAGCCTGTGTCTTATAGATGGGGTAAGTGCTAGCTACTGATATTCTGTTTGTGTCATCATTTGCTGAGTTTGTTTTTTTAATTAACCATATGCTCCCAAGAAAACCTTGGAAGCATTTAATGTGCTTCCCCAAAATACATCTGCAATGCACCTTAAAAATGGACAGTGTTTTAAAACATAGCACCTTTTTCTTTTTAAAAAAGAAATGCATCCTATGAATAGAAATTCAACTAATTTCTATTGCTATTTCTTCTCCAATTCTTTTGTAATGAAGAGCCATCAGTTCACATATTTGTTGGTCTCTAAGATGCACAGTCTCTAAAGACATGGTTATGGTATGCACTTTTTTAATCCAAACACCAGAATAATTATCAATATGACAAAAAAAGTTGGAGTCACTTCCACTGTGCAATCTCCTCAGAGTCCTGACTTGTGTATGTTTAGGAAAGCAGTGCAGGATGCAGACTATCAGACACCAACTTTCCGTGCAGTCAATGAAGAAAAGCAGTCACATCTCTGAAATCTGGGATTCATAGTAAACAACTAAATATGCCATCCTAGTTGTGTTTTTCCATCATTCATGCAGTCCCCTTCCATTTGGCAGCCGTAGATAGCAGGTTGCTGGATTTGCCCCATGGTTTCTCCACAGTACTCACTGCGCTCTCTCGCATGTACTCAAAGCAGAGAGGTGACACTCATGGCAAAAGGATTATTTCTGAGGTTTGTGACTACAGGTCATTCTTAGAGGGAAGGGATGGCTTGCCCTGGCAGGAAGAAAAGCAATTTTATGCAGGTTTTACTGAAGTTAGTTTGATTCTAACAAATGGGTTAGAGCAGTCTGGTTTTCATTGTCTTAATGGGGATCTGAAAGTACCCGAGAATCATAGAATATGCTGAGTGGAAGGGACCCACAAGGATCATTGAGTCCAATTCCTGGCCCTGCACAGAAAAGCCCACGAATCACACCATGGGCCTAAGAGGACTGTCCAAACACTTTTTGTACTCTGACAGGCTTGGTGCTGTAACCACTTCCTGGGGAGCCTGTTCCAGTGTGTGTTATTTGCATTTCCCTATGACTTTTAGGGCAGGGTTTGTATTTCCTAGCTCCCCAAAACTTACGTAACTGAATTTGGTGTCCAGCAATGTAACCATTGACACCTTAGCAAGTTTGTTGTCTTCCTATTTTAGTTAATAGAAAACAAGTCCACAGATTCAGTGAAGCATAGAATGAGTCATTTAACCAAACGTAGGTATCTACTTTAGGATTACATGAATCACCCCCTTCATTGATCATCTAGAAACTCAAGACCAACTTTTAAAGATGCTGATGCCACTTTATATTGTCTCATATGGTAACTTAATTAGTGTGCTTTGCCTCCCACCTTAATTTCTTGACTTTTGGAAGAGATCATACAATCAGCCACCCAATTTGTGAGAGATGAAGATAATGAGTTCATGTTTGGATAGCGCTGAGGAAATATTAAATCCTACACGCTGTGCCTTAACGATATACTCTTAGCCCATACTGATGAAGACGTACTGTTTATATACAGAGAGCAAGAGAGCCATAAGCTCTGGTTATGCTGGCAGCCCTTCAGGGTCTCTACATGGCTTTCAACATTAGGTATTTTGTAAATAGTAGGAACATTAGGGCAGATATGTTGGAAAACTTGCCTAAAGTAAAACAGGACATTATCAGCTGAGCTAGGATAGTGATTTTTTGTGTATGGCTCCTGTGACAATTGCTAATCATCAACTGAAATGTAACTGCCTTCAGCAACCTGCAATTCCCTCATTTATTCCTGAGGGAATACAGTTGATTTTTATGTCACATTTTCTATGTTGGCTACTGAATGTCTAAGAAATGCCTTCAAATATTTCAGGATGAAAAGAGATAGATAAATATTATTAATTATCATTGCAAGTAAGGTAATTTGTTCCCAAATTTCTTCAGTGTTCATGTATCTAATGAGTCAGTGTGTTTCATAACTCATCAGCCTTCAGCTAATGTTTTATAACTTTCCTGTGTCAGAGGGAATAACTGATTGTGGTTGTTAAAAGCATGGCTCAGTGCAGAATTATTACTATCGTCTATATATTATACAAATATCTTAAAACAAATCTTGGCTACAGTATTTCATCAAGGCAACTGAGTATGTAAATCAGTAATAGTTGAAATCTCTGGTATCAAGACACCAAAATTGTTCACTTATTCTCCCTGACAAAATTTTCAGCAGCAGATAAATTACCATGTTCTTAAAGGTGGGGTAAGATACTGTAGTCATGAGATAATCTCCGAGGTGATAAAGTCAAATGATAAAACTTTTCATTATAGCCATGTATATAAAATATGACTGGACAGCATATTCCTTTTAGAAGAGTAACACTATGACATACATCTAATCTGTTCAGTAACAGCCTGATTTGCCCTTCTCCTCCCCAAAGTAATCATGAAAATTACAGTCATAAAGGCCAAAGAGCACAATCACATGCTGATTTCATGGAATAAAGACAGGCAATCAGAATGGATTGTACAAACACATCAGCAGTAAAAAGAAAATAAAAAATAAAAACTTTTAAAAAAAAACAAAGGGAAATGTAACTCTATTTCTTACCTGAAAAAAAATGAATAACAAAAGAATTCAAATACTAGTTAAGTGAATCTAGTATTTTTAAGAGGATGAGTCCAATACATAATAAGAAAATAATAGATTAAGGAATATTTCAGTAAATTGTGTTCAACACAACAGTATATTCACCACCCAGTGACAAGTGGTGTTCCTCAAGGGTACTTACTGGGACCAGACCTATTTAATATATTCATGAGTGACATAGTGAGTGGGGCCGAGTGCACCCTCCACAAGCTTACAGACCATCAAGCTGAGCCCTGCAGTTGATTTTTCTTGAGGAAAAAGATGTCATCCAGAGGGACCTCGGCAGGACTGAGGAGTGGGAACATGTGAACATCGTGAAGTTCTACAAGGCCAAGTGCAAGGTTCTGCACCTGGGTCAGAACAATCCCCAACATCAATACAGATGGGACAATGAATGGTTTGAAACCAGCCCTGCAGAAGTGCTGGTGGAATCAAAATTAGACATGAACTGACCAGGAGCACTTGCAGCCCAGAAAGACAACCCCATCCTGGGCTGCACAAAGCAAAGAGTGGCCTGCAGGTCAAGAGAGGTGATTCTGTCTGTCTACTGCACTTCTGTGAGAGCCCAACTGGAGTGCTCTGTCCAGCTGTGAGACCCCAACAGAAGGAGGACATGGACCTGTTGCAGTGAGTTGAGAAGAGGCCATGAAGTTACTCAGAGGGCTGGAGAGAACCTCTACTAAGAGAGTTGAGTTTGCCCAGCCTGAAGGAGAAAAGGATCCAGGGTGGCCTTATTTTGGCCTTTCAATATGCAGAGGAGGCTTATAAGAAAGATCAAGAGAGACTTTTTACCCAGGCCTGTAGTGACAGAACAAGGGGCAATGGTTTTAAACTGATTGCACATAAGGAAGAAATATTTTACAATGAGGATAGCAGGACACTGGAAGAGGTTACCTAGAGAAATTGGGGATATTCCATCATTGGAATGGTTCTAGGTCATGTTGGAATGGAGCTCTGAGCAACCTGATCTACTGAAAGATGTCCTTGACATGAGGATTGGAACTACATGATCTTTGAAGGTCTCTTCCAGTTCAGTCCGCTCTTTGATTATAACATCGATTCCTGCTACAAAATAAATTTTGATTTTTAAATTATCTCCCATGTATTACACATGTAAAACACCAGTCATCATTATTCCACTATGACTAGTAGCAGGGGAATCTGAGTTAGAAATCAGTGGCCAGCTCTGGACACCACACATAACAAATATTTCTGAAAACTTTCAGAGTGCAGAAGATTAAAAAAATACAACCCACAAACAACAAAGAAACAAACAACCAAAACCAACAACAAACAAGATAGGGTATGCATGACCTATGGAAGAGTCAGAAAGATGTGAGTTTATGGGCAAGTATGACAGCAGTCTTCAAATATGCAGAAAACTTGTATTTCATGTTCTCAGTGAAAGAATAAAGGGAAATCAGTAATAATGTGTAGCAAGTATGACTTCAGCTACAGAATGCCATGTATGAAGATGATGGCGTGAAGTGGGCAGTGATCAAGAGACTTCCCACTGCAGTCTCTCAATCACTCGGTGGCTCTAAAAATGCATTAGACAAGGTCAGCAATATCTAAACAAGGAGATTGTCTAAACAGTCACTCAGGCACCCAGAAGCTTACAGCTCTGTTCCCTAAATATATTCTCACTCTCTTGTGTGGAGAGAGAAGAGAGGGCAAGAGCTATCATATGGGCTCTGCTCATAAGAATCTATAACTGGATCCTATATAGATTATCTGACTTAAATGAATGGATCATTTTAACGATATTCTTCTTGCCCTGTTCATAGGGGACCCAATATAGAGGTTGTCAGAGACAGCCTTGTTATGTGAAAAGCACTGAAAAAGGGAGTCTAGATTAGCCTGGGTTTGGAGCATCCTTTCAATTGTTATACAGAGGCTTTTTCTATAGTACAGGGAACAATATAATGAGTGTGTTCTGTCTATAGTTAGGAGTAATCAATTGAAGAAGTTGAATTACTGGAACATTAAAGGCAGGTTTTCATAGACATTACTGTAAATTTGACAACCAGTTGACAACCATTTCCAGTGGTATTGGAAATTTTTTCATGGGATTATATTTATGTTGTTTCAATCAAAGGCCACTGGAGAAAGTATATCTTCAGCTAGTACCCCAGCCCCTGGTTACCCTCCAAGCATTCTGCTCCAACTCAGAGCCAGCCTCTGCCTCCTTGCATCTCCTCTGGAGATTCTACAAGTTGCCATTCATTAGCAGCTTACCCTGCCGGGTGCTGCACCCTCCTCACTAGAGTGCATTCCAGCTCACCCCTGCCCCAGTCCATCTCTCTCTCAGGTCACTTCACTGCCTTTAAGCCCAAACAGATCTAAAACACAGCAATCCTTTTCTTGCTGTCTTCCAGCCTCCAGAAACCAGGGATGCAGAAGTCGCTAATTGTATTTGGCATCTTGCTGGCCTTGAATGGCATTGAGGAAAAGCAAGTGTGATTCAGCTAAAGGCTATGTGGGTTTGTCAGCAGTTACAAAACCCCACTTGGACAGCCCAGGAGTGTGAAATGACACTTCTTTACGAAAATGAGGCCCTTGAGGTTGTTTATTTAGTGACATGTTCATTAAGTGCAGTAGTGCCCAGAAGTTATTTTGGTTTCAAGCCTTTGATCAGAACAAGGTCACTCTCTACATTTGCTTCCTGGTCAGAGGAATTTGTTAATCTTGTAACATTTATGCTGTGTTTTAACAGCCTTGCTTCTTTTGGGGTTGCTTCTAGTGTGACACAGTATTTTGTCTTTGTTTTACTTATGTGAGGTAGATGCATCAGGACAAGCCAGTTGCAGATCTGCAAAAAAGTATTGGTACATATTGGAGATATACATGATTTGGTTCAGTGCCAGCTCCTTGAGAAAGATGGAGATGTATTTTGGAGGGATGTGTGGAAACAGACTATGCAAAGTCCTGTGGAAACAGGTTTTATGAATAATTTTGACACATATCTTCTTAAATTCATTAATTTTTTCAGGTTTCAAATAGGCAAAGAATAGACTGTCACACTAACAGGTCTCAAATTGCCATTCTGAAAAACTCCTTCAAATCTCCTTACTGTGGTATGAGATCCCTATCAGACCCAGCTACTCATTTTATAAAGTATTTATTGATTTTCTGCTGAAGACCAATGCAGCAGTTTCATAACCTCAGTTTTCATTTCTAGCTGAGGAATTCAGAGTGCTTCACACTAACTAATTTAGCTTAGCCTAAAGCAATGAATACCATTAAATATACAGGGCAAGAGATATGCTCAAAGTTCCATCGTGGTTTTCTGACTTGAAGTTACAGCTTTCAAGGGCTGGATGACGTTTAATTACCAAGTAAGGCCTAACCACATGAACTCAGTCGTAAGACAGTTGCAGATCTCAGATGGAAACTTTTAAAAGGCCCTTTAATTTAGATGAAAAGAATGATTGCCCTAATCAAGAGACTGTAGGCACTTCCTAACATAATCATCAGCAGCTGCCAGATCAGGTTGCACTTTCCTGGAACACTCTCCCAGAGTGTTGTTATGAGAAGAGCAGAGAAGCAGAACCTTCCTAAGGAGCACCTCTATTTTGCCTGATTACCCAGTCTGCAATAGCCCACACTAGCATGATCTCTCCAGGTTGGAGTTACAAAGGTATGAAGTAAAAAATACCACCTCCTGAGCAAACCACTCATCTCAAAAGTTAAACCCTTCATGGCAAAATCAGAGTGATTCCAAACAAGTTCAGATCCTAAGGGTGAATTCTTGGACTAAATAAAATCAAGGGAAAATCTACACCACAAATCTACAGCCTATTGAAGTAAACAGGACACTTTCCATGCATTTCAGTAGGGTATGAATAAACTGAGAAAACGAGTCCTTTTAGGTATATAAAAATAAAAGTGCTGAGTAGGAAGACAGCATACCAGACACAACCAGGTGCTTTAGCACAAAGCAACTGCCCAGACTGATGTGTGCTTGGCATAGGTGTCCAAAGCTCTTCCTTGAAATTATATGAAAGGGACAAGGCAGAAATTGAAGTGTTTTGAGTCAGGAAACAAAAAGGAGCTGCTTTCTGCTGAGAAGAGAAAGGAAAACCCGTTGCTGTTTTAAACTGACCCCAGAAAAAGAACTGAGTACTTACTGAAAGATTAAACTTTTAGAAAATTTTCCACTCTCTCTATACATGTCATTTTCTCCTTTGCCTATTGTTTCCATGACCTGGATGAAGACCTGTTTGTTGAGTAATGTCTCTTACCACAGTGATATGGTCCAGAGCCAGATTGTGGTGACAACTCTTTGCACCAAACCTTGTCACAGGCCTATACAATCTCATGGCAATAAACCCCTCCACAGTTGTGTTTCCTGTGCTCATGTCCAGTTACTCATCTCCCATTGCCAGTGAGACATTGCCTGCAATCCCCTTTCATCAGCTTGTGTGGGGTGACAGATGGCAGAGGGTATTACTGCCTGCACAGGGTCAGCAGTGTGCTGGTTTAAAGGCAAACCAGCAGGGGAAATGAACTCACCATGAGAGAGAGATTATAAGTCAGACCTAAAATTTAATAATAATATTACAATAAAAACACTGACACAAAAGGGAAATTGCTTTCAACTCACAAAACCCCAGCAGTATAACCCAGTGTCCTGGGGCACAAACCCAAAGGGATTTGTTTGCCCTTGTGCTGAGACCCCTGTGGCTCCCCCCAGTCCAGAGCAAAAGGAAATGAAAAGCCTGTTGGTGCAGGCGAGGGCTGTGGTCTGGGCGAGAGCGGGGATCTCCTCCTGTTGAGGTACTACTGCTGCTCTGGATCCGACGAGAAGTTTCCAAAGTCTTCTTACCCACCACTTATGTACCCTCAGGGAGGACCCAGTCCCTCCCCCCGGGCGGGGACTCACACAATGGGTGATTAACTCTGGGAGCCAGGGGGTATTGAACTGTTGATGGCCCCTTAGCAGCTCCGCCCCCTCAGGCTGAGTGTGAAGGTGATAATGACTCCCTGGGCAGCTGCTGCTAATGGCCCATTGTCCTTGGGAATGAATAGAGGGGGTAAAATACACAGCTTTGATCACCCCCACACAGTGTCAACTGGTCCCTCCTGCTCAACTAGGGCAAGCAATAAGAAATGCACAGTAACTGTGATGGAGCTGGGCACAGAGCCTACAGGGCAAACAGGGCACTTACCATCTCAGTACAAACCCAGAGCTCATCAGACACCATTTTTCTTGTCCAGGCTAACTGGAGAACATGTCAATGGCCAGAGAGTAAGCAGCCAAACACACAGAGGAAAAACTGCTGAAAAAAACGGAAGGCAGACAAAACTGGCATTTTGAACTGTTTGTACATCCAAACCATAAACCACAATTGTTTCTACTTTGATTTTGGGAAAAGAGCAAGCCAAGAAAATAATTTTTTTTACTAGATTTACCTCTGTCAGTTTACGTGTCATCCACATTCATTCTTCTGTTTTCTCCATCATCACCTTCCTGTCCTCATCTCGCTTGCAAACATTCTCATCTGAGACCTTCTCTTCAGTTATCCATAGGGCACTGACTACTCCACAGCCCAGATTTCTCAAGGACTGAGCATTCATTTAATAGATATTATTAGTCTCACTATGCCCATGAATTCTCAAGTGAGTCTAAAATTTGCACATTTATGGCAAAAAAACAAAATGAACAAAACCCAACTAACCAAACCAAACCAAACAAACCAAACACCCCAAACAAACCAACCAAAACATCCCCCACAATATATCCATAACTTTTCATAGCTCAGAGCTGAAAAAAATGATTACTCCTGGAGTAACATTCTACTGAAGAGGCTGAGAACACGGGAAAGACCAGGGGATCACAAGTAATTGTGTTATAGCAATTTAATGGGCCCCAGTCATCTGCAAAATCACGGTAACTTTTTATATTTATTTTCATATACTACCCCATCTACAGTATGAAATACATTCTCTGCAATCACTATTTGACTTGCTAAGTAGCTACACCACTCACAAATAGCTGTTAATACTCTGAGGATGTTTATTTACAATCAGGTCTCTCTTCATTTAGTATGCATATATGAAAAGCAATAGGAAAACATTGCTAGATGATTCACATTGTTTCTCTCTGCTTTTCATGAGGGCCCTGGTGAATAAAAGAGCAAATTATCAGTAAATTTCCCTTAAGAATTAGAAATTAACTTGTTTCATCTGTGCTTATGGAAGTTTCATTCTCCTTCCTGGAAATATGCAAGTAATTGCTTTTTAGTGTCTATGGAAAGTGAATTTAGAGATGAGGTTTCTAGGTGACAGTATTTGTGCTGGCAATGATTGTGTACATTCAGGAGCAGCTTGAGAAAGAGATGTGCATTACCTGAGTCAGCTGCACAGCTCAGCCTTTGAGTATATAAAATCAGTCTGTAAAGCTAAATATTGGTAAAAATAGTCATTAATTTTCATAGCAAGTTCATTTGAGAAAGTGAGAATCTGTCTTTTTGTATTCTGAACCTGGAAAAAAATGGCTAAATTAACACATTATTCATGTGCACTTGTCTTGAGATCTAATTGCTACCCTCTTTACATATCTTTTATATGCAGAAGGGTCTAATGACTATGAATAAATAATATACCCTTGGGGGAATGATTACATGATTTCAGATTTTACTTCCTTGAGCACAGAAAGAGGTGACAGATTAAACTTTATAGGCTGTCATTGCTCCACTCTGTTTGGGAAAACATTTTAATGACATTTTCCAATGCTCTGGTATCAAAGGCACAGAGAGTTCATGAAAGAAATTTGCTTTGAGATAAGAATTCTTGTAAAGTGCAGTGGCATTTCTGAGAGGGACAAGTCAGATCACATCCAATATCTTGCTTCCTCGGGCCCAAATGAGAGAGGCACTATGGTTTGTCAGGGCTGCACGGGAGTTATGCACAAGTCACAGGTGAGCCACTGCAATATGTCACC
Source organism: Pithys albifrons albifrons (assembly GCF_047495875.1). NCBI lineage: Eukaryota > Metazoa > Chordata > Aves > Passeriformes > Thamnophilidae > Pithys > Pithys albifrons. The sequence continues at coordinate 36,824,497 of NC_092461.1, read as the reverse complement.
TCTTCTGCTCATCTCACCTGTTTTCACCAAGTTACATGGCCTGGCAGTTCCTCTGAAGTTGGTTTGCTTGCTGAATGCTGAATTCCCTGGGCAGTAGTTTATACATGCATATTGAAGGAGAAAGTAATTCTAGAACGATGTTATTGCTCAGGTACCATCATTACAATTTTGTCATTAAAAAATGACTGGCCTATATAATATATATTCAGAAATGGAAATTATATGGTAGACAACCTATCTCCTATTACATCCCAGCAAGGCAGCTTGGCATCTTTTTAAACGGATGCATTAGTATGTGTCAGATTCAGACAGCCACCTGAAATTACTAGCTATGATTAATATAATTAATTATCTACTATTAGGTGCACCCATATTTTGGTATAAACCTTTCAAAAAGTGAGATAATTTGATATATTAGCTGGAAAACATCCAGACAGTTTATATTTAAAATGATTAGGAGGTAATGAGACAAATTTCCTCCTTTCACAAATAATTCTGTAATGAGGTTGTAGAGGAAACAATGAAGTTTAGAAGTAATAAATCAGGGCAATGTTAAAGCTGTGGATAATTGCACTACAAATAGAACTTGGAAAAATTTTCTGGCAAAGAGTTTGCCATCGCTGAGCAATACAGCTGCAATGACTGACCCTATTCACTAACTGAGGGGACAGTCTGATCAAAGGAAAAGGTGATCATTTGCTGGAGATGACACAATATTAACACTGATGCTTTTATTTCTTAAAATGGCTTTTTGTTTCAAAAGTGAATAAGCAATTTGAAAAGGCTATCTGAACTCAAATCGATACCTTTCCTTTGTAATCACTCTTTTCTCTTCATGACACAAAAAGGGAACAAAAAATGCGTTTGTTCAGAAAAGTACTGTCAACTCCAAAATTATATATTATTAACATTTTTGCTTTCTCAAGAAAAAAAAAAAGAAAAATCTAAAATAACTTTGCCCCCTGCACTTTTTTTTAATGTTCAAGTGAACAACAACAATGCTTTGCTCTGCCTTAGGAATGACCCCAATAGAATTTTTTTACACTTTGACACAAAGTGTAAGCTGCATTCTATATTCCAATAAGAAGTATTTTAGGCAGAACAATAGTTTCTTCATCATATTGTAAATTTCACTAGTCTCTGCTGTGCTGCATTGAAAAGACACATTGTAACCTGCCTGTGAAAAAGAGAAGGCAAGTTATGAAGGGATTATTAGATAAATTTGTGCAGGAGATGCACAAAGGTTTTGTCCTTACAAGCAATGTAGTAATGGCAATAAACTTCTATTAATAATCATATGATGACAGAATTAGCTCAAAACACACAATTTTATCACATGAAACAATGCCATGAAAAACAAAACAATACCTCATTTTGTGCTGTCCCAGATGACATGTCCACACTATACAGTACTGTGGGGCAAGGTGCTGGCTCAGGCCTGAAACTTGTTTACAACAAAATATGGCTACTGACAGCACTGATGCTTTTTAGCTGATAGGGATCTTCAGAAAATGTTATAACAGTCATTAGTTTGTGTGCATGTTTATAACTCAGTGCAGGATTAAGAGAATGATAATGTAAAAAGAAAAAACACTCAAAGTTACCCTTTGACAAGATGCAACTAACAAGACAAGAGTGTTTATTTCTTATAGTTTTGAAAGCTGAGGTATGGCCATTATGTATAAAAGACCTTATAACTTCCTCCTGCAAATCCTTTTTGTGCCCAGCCCAGCTGGCAAAGTCCTCTCTGAGGGTTATTGTTCTGACACACAAACACCCAGGATCTCTGAAACAATTCAAAGCCTTCATTAAAGATATATCAATATGCAGGTATATGAACATTTGTCACATGTTGTATCATCAAGCAGTTTTATATCTTCACTTGGGGATTTTGCTGACTCCATCCAAGTTCACAGAAGGTGGAAATGCAGCAATAAATGAGCCCAAGGAAGTGTCTGTAGGATGAAGTTGCAAAGTTCTTCACAATAATTGGAGTCCTCTTCCTTTCTCCTCAACACATAACGAGTAACTATTCTCAACTTTTTAGTATTAGCTTGATCATGAACGGCATCTGCTGTTGCTGTTTCATACAAAACTGTGCTTTCAAACCTTTGCTGTGTTTTGTCAATGCTGCTTGCCACTGCTAAGGCAGGAAAGAACGATTTTATAATGTTCTAGTGGGATGAGCCCCACTATCCCACTGGAATAGCCACCCCTAATGTCTCTACATGCTGAGAATAACAAGTCTGGCTTTTGGTGGCTTACTGTGTGTTAAGGACATTACGTCACTGTGCAATTTAGAATGTCAAAGCATGAGACAGGCTGCTCATCTTAGAACAGGCTATCTGGGGCCACATTATGTAGCAGAGTATCCTGTCTCCAGCAAGAATCAGCAAGTGGATACAAAGGAAGGAGAAGAAGAAAAAGCAGGTAAGCAGTGATTCTTCTCCAGAGTGCTCTGCAAGTATCCAAATCACTTATGATTCACAGACTTTTTGGAGAGCTGCTTTTGCTTTTGGCAGCCTCTATTAGATCTGCATTCCATGAAGTTGCATCTAAACTTGTAGCACCCAGGGCATCCTAAAACAAGGAGTTTCCTGTTCCCACATGGTCCCCCACCAAAGAGCTTGCTGTCACATCACAAGCAGTTCTTTTCCTTCACACTGTCATCAGCAGCTCAAACTTCAAATAAGCCACAGCTCTAAGGAAAGGAAAACAAATTCCAGATGACCGCCTTTTGAAAATCAGAGTGCCCAGATTTAATTATTTTTGTCTCTGTCTACCCCCAATTCATATTCATTCCCAGTTCACCCATACATCTCTTAGGGCTGGGAGACATTTGAATTTTAATTTTCCCAAGGATAATGGACCTATTTCCTAAAGGAGGCTGCCAAAATCTCTCAAACCCCACCAACAGTAGGTTCCTTCTTGCTCTACCAGAAAGGTGCAACTTTATGCAGGACTGGTTCAGCCAAAACTGGGGCCACAATTAGCAGTGGGACTGATTAGCTGCTCCCAGCTGCTCCATATGCAGGCAGCTGCATTCTTCTGATGCCTGCAGCCAGATATGTTTGTTGGTTGACGTTTTTTGCCAGAAAAGACTGACTGATTTTAGAGATGTTTTTCCACCATTTTCTGCTTCTAAATTTGTACCATGATAAATATTTAAGTATAGATCATTTTTTCCTCCTTTGATAAAAAGTAAACTGCAAACTTCCTGTGTATAAGAAACAATGTAGTGATTGAAAATAGTTATAACAGATGACTCATGAGCCTACAGTGGGTTTTGCATCAGCAAATAAAATTGGTCAGGACAGATGGAAAAAAGTGCATTGAAGTTTAACTACCCATATGCATCTTCCAAGCCCTCATTACCAAACCCTTTTCAAATGAAGTCTTTTTCATCATAAATCACTCAGCTAACTTTTGCATTTGCAAATTTTTCTTTAATTAAAAAGCAAAAGAAAAATGGAATCAGCACTCATAGTGACACCTCTTGAGAACAAAGGGCTCTCCAAAATGCAAACAATTAGAGATGTCTAAGCTATATATTCACTCATACAAAAGGTAAAAAATAAAAAAAATAAAAACAGGGAAGGAGTAATTACTGTGTCCACTGAAGGGCTTTCCAGCTTTTACTTATTCACTATTTCTCCCTTATAGCTTTCTATTGAAACTCTTGTAATTCATCAGCAGCTTTTTAACTTAGGGACTCTGTTTCCCGTAGGATTCTAAACATTGCCAGATTGGACCAAAGAGGTCCATTAATATGCTAAGCTATTGTTTGTGTTCTGCTAAGAGTTGCCAGTACTAACTCTTTGAGGCAAATATTGAGTGGGTGAGGATGAATTAAAGGTTGGCTAGAATATTGGAGTATTGTCTGTTTTCTCTTTTAACAACAATTTCTCCTATTTTCTAATATTTGGCAATGGGAAGAAAGGACTCCTTCCCATGAAACAGACACCTTTTCCTTCATAGTCTTTCCTGGATATGTTTCTTCTCTTATCTACTTTTCTGTTCTCCATTATAAAATTCTTTGCATTAGTAAGCCCAGAGAGAACATTTCATCTTTAACAAGCCCTTGAGAAGAAAGTCAAAGAACACATGGGAAACACAATCATAGCGAATTTAAATAATTTGCTCAGGATTGTGTCAATAACAAATTCAAAAATATTTAATGAGAGTGAATTCTTGAATTTCTTTTGCTTGGGCACCAACTGATTTGAAAGAGTATCTAAAGAGCAGCTCTTTTATCTCAACTGAATGAAGCAGCAGGATTTTATTAGCAGGTATATTATTAATTTAACATAGACCCCAAAGGATGATCAAGGAGCTATGTAGAAATGGCTGAAAGGAAACATAGCTTTTCCCAAGGCAATACTAACCAAGGAAATCTGAACTTGCTCCCTTCATGATCACAGATTACTGAGCAGGACTCACACTGCTGTTGCCATTGCCCATGTCCTGAATATATCTTGGTGTTTATGGCATTCACCCAGCAACTTCCCAGGAGAAATCCTTCCTTAGCAAAGACCATTCCCACATACTTAACTGTGATTATATATCAAGTGGATAACCATACTGCCGTGCCTGTGTTGAAGGTGGGTCACTGTGCCAGACCACAGGAGGTGTATAACTGATGAGTGGGTGTCCCTCTTTCATGGACTATTTGTGCATTTCACAAATTGGACAGCTGTTGGTTGTCTCATCACCACCACTATTCTACAGCCTGCTGATCAGTGTGTTTGCTCAGGGTCTGAATCCCTGAGGGCTGCAGGCTACAAACCTCACAGAGATTTCTAAGGAGTTAGAAGTGCAATGAGTACTCAGCTCACCTTGGTACAGAGCACAGAGTGCACTGAACACCATCCCTCTGTGTTTTCTTTGTAGTCAACTATTCTTTGGTATCTTGCTGCAGTGCATTTTTGAGAGTTTTTTACTGGCGAGTTGATAGAATCAAGACATTGCTGTGGACATGCAACCATGAAGGCTATCCCTTTTCTGACCTGGTACAGCGTGGATATTTGGCTCTGTGCCTATAGGACTGTTCTTCATCCAACAGGTAAGGCTATACGCGGGATCTCTGCATGACTAAACCTCCTGCTACATATATATATGCATAGTGTCTTCCTGGAGCCACCCTTCCCTGTCTCTGTCATACCTTAATATTTCTATCACAGTTGTCAATAGGAACCTCCTAGACAATTGTCTGAAGACTTCTCCCCACTTCTGGACTGTCTGTATCTGTGGGTAGAACAGTCAGCCCTACAGGAGGCTTTGTAATATTGTTGTCAAACTGCCCTTGCTCGGTGCCTGTTACACCTCCAAAGTTCCTAGAGGTGACAAAAAAAAATTAGACCTGGAAGGTAAAAGGATGGAACAGACTAAGAATGGGAGTTCAGCAGAACTTGCAGAGTCAAACAAGATGGGTCCCAGGGTATGAGGCCAGGAAATTTACAATCAGGATAGCTGTTGGCTCTGGGCATCAGGCCGATGTTATTATCTTAGACACAGTCAGAGAGGATGAACTCACAGAGTACAAAACCTGCACTGCAAACCACTTATACAGCCCTGCTGTACTAATTCTATTAGTACTGGTTTCCTTTTCAGCCTAAGCAATTGCTGCTTCTGCCTCACATGGCACCTGGAGTTCAAACTCCTCCTTATCTCCCACACAAGACCTGGTCTTTGGTGTCCTGTTCTCTGTTAACAGCCACTCTGGTCGTGCCAGCAAGGCAGGTGTCTTATTTTGTTGTGGATGAATTTATTCCCATATACAATTGATAAAGAGCTCTGGCAAGACATATCTTCAATTATTGAGGCCAATCTCTTAATCTTTTTCTCAGGTTCCATAGCAGCTTACTCTCATAAAGAGCCTGAAAAACTTAATCAGCTGAACAAATAAATCCAGGCTGAGAGGACTGCACCAGTTCAGGCTACTCCTGCTAACAAGGCTCTGGATGAGCACATGGGAAAAGTTTCATAAAATGTCTCTTCTCCCACCAGCTGCTGTCCTGGCTTAAGAGAAAAAAATGTTTTTTCAACTGCCTGCTGCATTCCTTTCTCCCTTCCCTGAGTATCCCTGTTTAACTTTCGAGTCACAACATGAGCAAAGCAAGAAACTGCTCTCTTTATTTTGCCCACAACCTCAGAAGTAGACTCCACACAGAAAACAAATGCATGAGCACACAGACATCTTTAAGCACACACATGAATCCATGTTTTTAGACAAAGGCTTATAAAGAGCTCACATGTGGTTAATATTTTTGTGTAACTGGGCTCAGTACTATGGAAATTAACTCAGGGACTAGGATGTGGAAAACAACCAAATATGGGTTTTATTTTAATTACTAGCACATGTGTCTGAAATCATTGTCCCACAAGGCCATTTTAATGGTAGCTGGGCAAGAGAAATACAAAGTTTTCAATTGGCAGGTGAAATGTTTCAATGGAGATGCTATCCCTCTTAATCATGTAATATTCATGATTTTTGGATTCTCTGGCATCTAGCTTCTGGTGTTTGCTTAGGATAGGATGACATTTCTTCAATCTCTGCCACGCAGGCAATCCAAAAGCACAAAAAGTTACACACATTTGTCATGGGTCAAAATCAGCGCAGTGTGTTCACTCTTCTAAAGGCTTAAACCTGGGGATCCAGGCTAAGTTACAGGGTGGCAGCTGCTTTGTCATAAAATTGGAGTGCTCCGTCTCTGTAAGGTAGAGCTCTAGACTGCCTACTAATTTTAAATAAACATAGAAAATGATATAAAATAGTGATTAAAATCACCCTGTGTCTTAAAATAGGCATGCAGGAACTCTTTATGAGTTCTTCCACTGACATCTTTAGAAAAAAGATTTCTGCCACTCTTCCAAGGACAGATAAGTGCACAGACAGAGAGTCTAACATTAAAGTGTCTCAGCTTTGTTTTGTTATAAATATTGTAATAAAATTCTATTTCAGACTGGATACATTTGCTAAACAAGAATGAGGAACATTGATCTGAGCTACTTAGCTAATCAATAAACTTTTGAATGCTTATCTGGAGACTTGTGATCCTCTCAACTTCAGTTCCATTTCACCAATTACAGTAAGAAAGGTTAAGCTTGGATTTATTTTTATAAGCAACCTGATTAGGAAAAATACCTTTCTTGACTCCTTTTTAGTATTTACAAAGTTCATAAAGCCACCATCTGAGTAACAGGCATCATATTTGCTTCCAAGAACTTCATCTCTTCTTGATGGCTCAGTAAAACAGCATGCTTGAGTGCAGATAACACATTAATTACTATGGAAACTGATAACATTCCTGCATATTTTGCAACACTTTGAAGGCTGCTGTGCTGAGTAGAAGGATGCAGTGTTTCAGTGTGTTTCTACTACACATCCTTGGATCAAGAAGCAGCAGAGGAGGCCCTCAAATTATGGGAAGAAACATCTTAGTATTCTTGGAGGATTTCAATGACCCCAGTAATAGTCTCCAAGGCAGCAGCTCTCGTGCTGGCAGGATGGGCAGTGGAGCACAGAGGGAGTCCCTGAACAGACAGAACCTGAAAGAAGTGGAGAGATTCATCAATCGTGTACAGCTCACGCCACAGCCCCAGGAGACCTGAGTGGAGCCAGTGGTCAAACCCCTCTGCCCATAATAAAATTTCTTAGAAAGCACTGGCAGACAGGAGTGCCCTGGCAGTTGGCAGGCAAGAAGGACACTGTATCTCTGCCAGTATGACCAGGGAGAGTATGAACTCTCAATCTTCACTTACATCAGTGGACTGCAGATAAATTTGGTGAATTCACAATAATGCACTATCCTTGGCCAAATCCAACCAACAGGACAAAGCATAGCAGAGAGATTCCCTTTATTTTTCAAAGATATCCTTGAAATTCAAGCCTTTAAATTTTCCACTTTTCACAAAACTGACTAGTTGAAGCTTTCGTTGACATATTATTTCTTGAAGTTGCTGTAGATGGCAATGTTTTTAATTTTTTTTTATTTCATCCTAAGGTTTTTTCCTATCAAAGCTTATTTCAGTAATAACAAGAAAGAAAAAATGAATTTATAAAAAGGAGTTTTAAATAAAAAGAAGGTAAATGATCAATTCTACTTGGCTCTTCCAGGTCAAAGTGGACAGTGATATCACAGTGATGTTACCTTTGTAAACTTCAGATGAACTTTAAGGAAGACTAATAAATGCATGTGTCCTAGTTCAGCAGGTGGGACCAGTTTATCACTGTGTGGGTGTGACCAAAGCTATGTATTCTACACCCATGAACTGTTAACAATGGACCCTTTGCAGTAGTTGCCCAGGGCACACCTGACTCCTCAGGTTGTGAGCTGGGTGTGAAAGACACCTGTGAGATAGGAGCTGTGATAACTCCCTTCCAGGAAGTTGTTAGCACCTCCACACCGAGCATGAGGTGTCATGACTGCTAATGGGCCATCAATGATCCCAAAATACCCTGACTCACAGAGTGAGATCACCCATTGTGTAATTCCCCACCCTGGGGGAGGTATTGAGTGGTCCCACCTGAACCTGAGGGGGTATAATCTTGGGGGACCAGGATCAGAACCTTGACAGGAGGTGACCACCACTCTCTACCAGAATGTGACCATCATCTGCACCAACAGTTTTCTCACTTCTTTTTACTTTGGTCTCAGGGGGAACCACGTGGGGCTTCGTACAGGGATTAACAAATGCCATTGTTTTTATGCCCCAGGGGGCTGGGTTATACTCTGGGTTTTGTGGGTTAAAACCAATTTCTCTTTGTATCATTGCATTTATTGTAATATTTTGTTGACTGGGAAGAAGAAAATATTAACATTTTAGAAGATAATTCTCCAAAAAGAAATCAAATATTCTGAGTCCTTTAATACTTCAAATAAAACTGCCTTTGCTCAAATATTTTAGACTTTTCCGAAGACAGGAAAAATCCACCATGTCTAACTGTAAGTTTTCTCTTAAGTTGTACTTTAGTCATAGTATATAAAGCCTAAAATTTGCCTTCAGAAAAACAGAAGCTAACCTGAATCATGATAGAAAGGACTATTGACTGAACTTGGGCAAGCAGCCATTGTTCAGTTCTTTTTTCTGCATATATATATTCCAAAATCCAGAGGGATTCCACAAATGTATATTTAAATGTCAGATCTTACTAAAAATCTAAGATCTTTTATATTCAAATTTGTAGGAAAGTAGAAAGCCCATTCTACAGGCAGTAGAATGATTCTGATGTCTATTTTTCTTCTGAGGCAGAACCCAAAATTTCTCCTTTCAAATATTATATTTAGAACTAATAATAATAATGTTTTCTTAAAAAAAAAAAAAAGAAAAAACCCCACAACCAAACAAGAAAACCCAACCACTTTGCTCCAGTTTGCTTTTAATAATTATATATGTATATTTGAAATCAGTTACTGTTAGGTGAAAAAAAATTAAACCTATTCTATTCTGAACGCATCAGGACAGAACATGAAAGATTATGAAAATGCATTCATCTGGGAGTCAGGGAATCTCTCCACAAAAATATATTTCTCCAAAATACTGGAATACAGCCATTTTATAATGGTAAATTGCTTCTGCTGATGATATCCAAACTGACTGCAGTTCCTGTCTGTGATGAACTGCTTGCTCAGTTTGCTTATCTCCTTTGTACTCGCAGTCTTCTTTGCAATATGCAGCGTGTCGGAATGATTCAGAAAGTGTCTCTTCCCACCTTATGCTTAAAAGCCCAGTATAAAAATACCCATTAAACCCCCTATAATATTAATCTCTTGTTTCTGATCTGAATCCTAAAAGATATAAAGAGGAAAGATATAATTTACCCATCGTCTTGCTTCAAACTAGGGTTAATTAAATGTAATCATATATAAATCAAGAACCATTTGTCATTTTTTTCTCAAAAATATCCAGTGATTGAGATACCAGAACTCTTTAGCCAACCTGTTTTCTACTTTGTGATTCACTTATTGCACTGTTATAAAGTTTTAAAGTGTGTGTGATTTTAAATACTGGAAATTTCTCTTGTTTGGAGTTTAAACCCCATAGGTCTTCCTTCTGTTGATCCCAATCATGTCAGCAAGTAGATTGTTACATATTCTTCAAACTGCCTTGTTACACATTGAAAACAGTTACAGTGTTTTCAGCCAGTCTTCTCCTTTCACAGCCAAGTAGCTGTTATTTATTCAGTTATTCCTTGCAAGTCATGGTTTCTAGATCTCTGCTTATCATAGCTAGGTTGTCATCATCATGTTAATCTACTGCTTTCTAGGTGCTGAAACCCACACTTTGTGCTTCAAAATACATGTTCCAGGTAGTTTCTTTCAAGTGTCCAACACAGTATCAACACAATACTTTGTAGCTGTTGTTCCTTGGAGTTTTTTCCTGTCTGTGTTTTTTGGGGATTTGGTTTTTTTTGGTTGGTGAGGAATTTTGAGGGGGCAACATTTTTTGGGTTGTTGGGTTTTGTAGTGGGAGGGCTGTTGGGGATTTGTTTTCATTTGTTTGTTTGTTTGTTTGTTTTAACAGCATGATATTGTTGCATCTTATTAATGCCATCAAATTAGTGAAAGTGGTTTTTCCCTATCTTCAAAATCGCTGAATTCCTCTGAAATTTGTGCATTGTTCTGAAAGAGATGTATGCTTCAAAATCACATCACTTGATCTGATATGACATAGCATCTAAAATCAAATATCTCTGCCTATAGCATTCTCATTTTTGCTCCTCCAAGTGCATTTGTATTTGCAGTTTTTCTGCTTTGAAAGAAAAATACAATACACTGAGAAAGAAACTGCCCTAAAACCTTACTAGAAATGCACAAAGCTGCAAATTGATCTGAAAGCAAAGCAAGCACAGACCAAAAGTATTATACCAAACAGTTTTAATGAAGGATGGATTTATTTGTGTGAAAAGAAAAAAATTAACCTCAGGTTGCTATTAGAAACCTCACTCTAAATTACTAGAGATAGAATTTTTTCCTAGTGTTTCAACAGCTTGGGTGATTGACCACTGGAGCAACATGGTAAGCACCATGGAGGTTCCTTCCTCATGAAAACATATTCAAGTGAGATTAAATTTTGTATTTCTCATTAAAATTATAACTGTATTTTAAATTATAATAATAATAATAATTGTGGCAATCTTCCAGGCAGCACTGGGCTGCAGCCATGGCGAGATTACTGCAGTCTCTTTTCTGGCCTTTTTTTCCACCATGGAAAAGACACTGGAGAGATCCCAGTCTTTGAGGGAGCTACTTTGAGGAACTGTTATCAGATTCCAGTGATCAACTTGATTTACAAATACCTCACCTTTAATGAAAAGGCAGGTTGTGCTAAGAAAAAGGAAAAACTACTTCATTTCTCAGCTCAGCCTGGCTTCCCACTCTTACCTTTACCTGCCTTTTAAAGTAAGTAATTAACACAGGGAAGGGAGATAGTCTGTTTCTCTGTGTAGGGATGAAGAATTTAAAGCTTTGGCCTTGCCGGTGCATCACTGTGCTAATGTAATATCATGTCTGTAGCACAGGCAGGAACACAGCCTTGTGTAAACTTACCTGACAACATCACGGATTACAGGAGCTGATCCAAAATGAAACCCTCCCAGCAGCTGCCTTGTCTCATCCTTCCTGTAGCACAAGCACTGCCCAAATCTCTACAGGTTTGAACAAATAATTCAACCCCAAACCTGGAAAACTCCCCTTTCCACCATGTAACCAGAATAAATGAGGAGTGTTTTAGAGAGGCTTCTCATTTCAGTTTTTTCTGTTTCAGCTGCGGTTTGATATTATATGGTTCATTTCACCAGCACATCAAAGGAAGAACATGGCACCTGAGAGAGAAAGGTTGCTCAGCTCTCCTGGGGCAAGTATGTCCCTTGTCTCACCAGGGAACAGCATCACCATCTGTTCAGCAGTGCCAGGTCTCTCCCCAACTCATTCATTCACAAGCAGAGCATTAATGTTGCCAGAACCTATGTGTAAAAGGCTGGGAAAAAATGGAAAATCAATAAATCAATCCCCACTCTGCTGACACATGCACTGGATAGGCTTTAATGCAGGGACTGCCCCTCTGCAGGACCCTGGTCTCACAGAGTGTGCAGGAGTGATTTGTAGAGAGCATTCCCTGCTTTGTTGGGGAGCAGGATGGGGAGAAGTGGTTGAAAATTTAGACAGGGGAAGAGTGATGAGTGTCACGTGAAAGGGAGGAGGGAGACAGAAATGCAAAGATTTCTAGTCTTAACTCTATTACTAAAAGTTATTAGCTATAAGCGCCCTTGGAGTAATTAAAGCTTTATGAACCCAGCACTGCTGGACTCTGGACAGAACACAGGCTAGAAAGATTTTTGACTCCCCTATGAGGACCACACTTAAGCCAGGGAGAAATTATTAGCAATAAGCGCTTCTAGACAATCAGAGCCTTATGTCCCCAACACTGTCTGCTGACTAACAGAAAGCACACAGGTTGGAAGGGTTTCTGACCTCTAATATGAAGCCACACTTCAGCCAGAAAAGAACTTCCCCCACTACAGCTCCCAAAATAACATTTATTAATACAAATATGACAGTTATTGTGGGTTCTGCTTTGCCAGTGATAACGTTTAGCTGCAAGATTGTATTTAATTGATAAAAAAAGACCCCACAAGAAACCAGCAGAAAACACATTTTACAGAGGCAAACACACTAAACTCGTCACAATACAGCAACGTATCCCATTTTCACAACAGACAGAAACTAGCAACAAAGAACTACTAACTAAAAACACAGCTGCTTAGAACACTTATCTAGACACTCTCTCAATAACATAGGACAATAAAATATCTTGCACACCACTCTCTCTGTAACACAAAAAAAAAGAAAGAACAGAGATGCTTTTTATCAACACACATGTTGTAAAAGAAACTGCACATTGAAAGTAAAGCAAGTTACTGTAGCTGCAAAACAGAGCTGGTCTTATAAAGTAAGAATAGCAAAAAGCAATAGCCAATATAAAGTAGCAAAGTGTAAAGCAAGTTACTGTTAATAGTATTAAGGTAGCAAAACACAGTTAGTAAAGAATATACTTATGAAGTAAGAATCAAAAGTAGCTATTAGCATAAGATGTAAGATAGAATGTATAAAGGAATAAGCTTTGTAAGAAAGTAAAGTTAAGAAAGTAAAGTATAGACAAATAGAAAGCACATGGTCTTCTCACCCCTACATTGTTCCAGGAGGCAGGAGGAGACAGGACAAGCTGCAGCAGTTACCCTCAGAGAGACACTGGTATTTCTCCCTCCTTGCTGGAGTTTAAACTCCACACTTTTTATACCTTTTTTTTCCTTCATGTGGTTTTGTGACTAATAGTCAATCTGTTGGGGGGGTGATGCAGATGCCTGAGTCGAGGTGGCTCCTAGAGTGGTTATAGAAGATATCACAAAGGGAGGCCATGTCATTCCTTAAACAACACTCCAACCTTAATCTTGTTAATCTTATCAGTTTGAAAGCCTTTGTCCTCGGCCAGGAGCATCCCTGCAGGGGACTGAGGCGTCTCCCTCAACCCGTCAGGGCTCATCATGGGCCATCACCCCAGAGATGAGGAAGCCAAAAACTGCCCCAGAAAGCTGGATTTGAGTTCCATGTCTTCACAGCAGCACAGCAAGATGTAAGTACTTCACCCAAACAGTTCTTTGGGAGGTAGTGGATGAATTGCAGCTTACCTGAAAACTCAGAGCAGACTTTTTGTCCATGGGAAATGTGCTGCTGGCAGGCAAAGAGACAGGCAAAGGCAAAAGCTCTGAAAAACCAGGGATCAACCATGTCACTGCAGATATCCCAAAATTACCCTGTGTTATTACCTGCAGTTCTCTCTGCTTTTGCACTGTCAGAGGGAATTGTGCCTTAATCTCTCAAAGGTCCACGAAGACTTTTATTAATATTTGTGAAATACTCATGTAATCTGAACAAAGAGGGACAGAAATATACTGAAGAAAATTATGCAGGGGCAGGTTTTGACTGATATTCTTTACATAAGGTTGACACTGGGCATTCAGGAATATGACTAATGTAAAATATTAAAATAACTGCTATGCTAATGAAAACTTGCAAGGGACTAAAGCAACAGAGACAGGACGGACCTTCACACAGACTAGCCCACCTTGAAATAGGTGCATCAATGATGCCAATTTACAGCAGTGACACGACGGAATAATCTCTTTTACAGGAACCTGGATGAGAGATGAGTTTTACATTGGGGAGAAATGAATATGCACAAAACTGCTGACCACGTTAGGTATAATCTGGCTCTGGAAGTAAATTTGCAAGGATTTGTTGCCTTGCAGGCAGATATTGCCTCTGCTCATCCTTTTGCCAGGCAGTGGGAGATGATTAAAAAAGTTTCAGAGCTCTGAGTAAAGAATTGTCCCCAAGCTCTTCAGCAGGACAAGAGGAAATTACTGACCCTCAAAGATCTCTGAGTGCTTGAAGATGATAGAGTCCTGATGTGGAGGGGGGCATTTGTAACCTGGCTGTCCCAAATGAGGAGCACAGGGCAGGGTGTAAGTCAATCTCAGCTCCAGGGGCAAGGAGTGAGTCAATCATAGCTCCTGAGCATCCTGCCCACTCCATGGTGACATTACCATTCCTGTCAGCATTTTGCAGCTGCACAGGGACAACTGTCAAGAATGACAATTTTTAAGCCCAGCTGCAAGGAAAAGCTTTTGTTTTGTAAACACAATAATCAGGTGTGTCAGATGTGATATTTTCCTTGGCACTTCCAGTTCACAGAAAATTCTGAGTATTCCTGTCCATTTCAGCCTAATTAAGACTGAATATATTTCTTAGGTGAAATTTCTAAAAAACTGGGGATGCTTCTTGTTCACTAGTTATACCAGGCAGTAGCAGGGAAATTTAAAAACAAATAAAACCAAAAAAACCCCATCACAAACAAACAAAAAATAAAAAGAGTAATTTTCTTCTTTTGAAGCAATGCAGCAGGGAAACCTAAGGGAATCACATCATTCTCATTCTGCTACATGTAAAAGATCATCACAAGAGATCATAACATCATTGGAAGCCAGAGACATGCAACAGCTCCAGCACTCTTAACCTTCCTGAAAGAACTGTGAAAGCTGGAGTGCCACAGGAATGGGAGATGCATTTACAGAGCATACGCTTTGCAGAGACTGAGTAGCAAGATGTGGGAAGAAGCAAGGAAGAGTCAAGACAGAACATCACTGTCCTCCAGCCATTATAGGGAAGAGAGTGTCAAATTGATTAGACATGAAGTGGCATCTCTGGTTTAGATTTTCTTAGGGTCAAGTCCAGAAATATCATCCAGGTGGATTTAAAATTTCCTTACCATTCCCTCAGACTGCAGAGGTTCCTTTCAAATATGCTGGCCAGGCTGGGCATTTTCCTCTGTAATGCTCTAGGTTAGTAGCTATCAAAGATGGGAAATTAACTGAGTCTATTAATTTTTCAGGTCTGCCTGTGGCTGCTAATTTTCATCCTCTAGAAAGGAAATACCTTGTTATTTTATCAAACTGTTATGGCTCCAGACAGCTTATATGTATATACAACATATATCCAGGCAATGAGCCTGATAATATGCACAAAGAAACAAGTATAATCTACAAAACCAGCTGAAAAAAACAGGTGTTGAAAAATGTCATGCCTCAGACTAACTGGTCTATGTTTATTAATTAATATGAAATACAATAAGCAATTGCATAGAATGTAGAATCCTTTTCTGTTTTGCTTCTTAATTAGTATAATAAAATGTTAACTATGAAAGAAATTTACTTTCCAGCCTTATTACACTGGAATTTTCCACTGCTGGGTTGAACACCAAGAAAGAAAAAACTGTGTTGTAATTCTGCAATGATCTACGTCCTAAATAATTCAGAAGGGAAGTTCACTGTATGCCTGCAACTCTGATTACAGTGAAAGACAGTGGTACTAGACTGCCCCCTGATTAAAAGCATCTGCAGCACCTTATTTGTAATTAGGAACCTGAAAAAACAGTGCAGGAAAATGTGTAAGTGTTCTTCAAATATCACAGAAAATGCTGAGGCTGTCGAGTGATAAATTACCAGACCTGTAATTCAATCTCAGCTTTCTAATGATCTCATCGATCAATCATACTACATGGCTGCAGTTCATGATATCATCTGAACCCCCTCTATTGAGTTATGGCTTTGCTATAAATCCCACATTATCCATTATCCTTACATTGAATATACTCTACCTTATTATAGTAGCACTCAACTGCACTGCCAGACTTAAGGGGCTATTGGTTTTCCAATTCGAAATTCTGACTTTCAAAGGATTACAGGTCAGCTATGAGAATATACTCTGAGTTGAACATCTCTGCGTGACCTTAGGAAGAGTAGGATGGAATTGTGATTTAACTGTTAGCCTTGGCCTGACAAAGAGCTTGTACAAATCCTTGCTCACACAAGCTATACACACAGCTTTGCCTAAGTCATCTGTGCAGCTGAAGTGCTGAAGGGTGTGGCTCCATCACCTGGTAGATAAGAGAGCAGAGGAGCCTGAACCTGCTCTTGGGATTGGTGAGCAACATCCACGCAGGGCTGAGTTAATTATCTGGGGTGAGCATCCTCTAACCTAATGGGGAAGGTGCCTAATAAGGCACCCTTGCTGCAAAAGCAGCCTCACTGTGCCTGTCTTTCTATGGGAAGGAGGAGATTAATGGGGCTCTTCATGTCTTCTTTGGGAAAAAGGTATGCTGGTATTAACAGTCCTTTTGCAGAGGGTGAGTAAAACACCATGGTATTTACAGTGCAGTGGCCCCTCTTGCAAGCACTTCACCACTGTGCTGCATTTGACACGTGAAATGCAATTAGTATAGGAGGGCAAAAAAAGTGGTTCTTTGTGCTTTGGTGTTCACCTACATGATGCCAAAAATGGGACTGTGTACTCCAAATGGGCCTAAACTGAAGCATAGCTAAAGAGAGCTCTGTTATGTCTGCAGGACAGCAGGGGCGCTGCCTAGGGAAAGGGCTTATGAAGCTCATTGCTTCCTCCCTGCCAGAAGGCACCTGTGGCCTCACTCCAAAGCATCCAGTTTCTCACCAACACTGAAAGCAGCAGTGGGTGAGCTCTTGACTCCTCAGGTATCCACAGTGCTAAATGAGAGATGTGTTGACGTTACACATTAATGTCAGGGAGCAGCAGGAGTGGGGCTGCTCCTGGTTTCATTCATGCCAAGAGACCGTGCACAGGCAGAGACTGTGCCTTCAGCAGCAGGGCACAGACCCCCAGCTTCAGAGTGGGGCTGGACTAGTGTCCCTAACCCTAACCAGAAGCCCCAGACAAGATGAGGTGATGATTCGGGTCCAGGGTCCACCAGAGTGTATTCAGAAATAGCAGGACATGTGGCTGGTGGCAAACTACTTTGTCCCTTGTTCCCTTCTGCCCCATGAATACCACCAGTCTCACTTTCTAACCAATTGCAACACAAGAACTTGGCCACAGGACCTTCTCCTTTCCCTCCTGTCCCAGGTCACCTGTTCTGCTCTTGTTGTTGGTCCCATAGTTGAAGGTAAATGTGTGTATGAACATGTCGAGGACACGCTAGAGTATTGAGTCAACCCACTGAGCCAAGAGTACGGATTCAATTCACATGTTTCCTTCTGGTGGATTTGAATGAGGCCCCATCTTCAAACCAGAAGACTGAGATCACATGGGCTGTATTGAAATGGCTTGCCATGCTTTCTGTGCAACCCAATATCCATCTGAACTGTCTCTGCACTTCAACAGAAAAGCATGCTACATTTTTTCCCAAAGCATAGTGATTAACTAAACTTGTCTTAGTTCCTCTAAAAGCCATTTTTCTATTTTTAGAGCATATAATTCTGGTATTGTGACATTTCAAAGTTAGTGACAGTTTTGGGGTAGTGTGCTCTGATGTGTCAAGGTGAATTTTCAGTGAGCAAATCAATGACATTTCAAAAAATTCTCACCAAAATACTTAAAAAATCCCAGCCAGAAATAAATTTTTAACTGGCATCCTTATTCCAGTCATGAAAAGCTTAGCCTCATCTGCAGAATGACTTAGGTGCCAGCCTCTGTACATGGGATCAATAAAAAAAGATGTAGAAAGAAAATCAAAATGACCTGTTCAGTGTTTTTCATAGAACAATATGTGGATGACAAACAGATTCAATGGATGTACATATATTTTTTTCCCATAGCAGTAGCCATTAATTTCCTTTCAATCTCTGTTGTAGTTTGGGATTATTATGTAAATTCTCTCCCCTGCCACTAACTGCCCATGCCAGCAGTTAACAAAAGAAGTAGTTAACTGCTGATCACTTGGATGGGGGCAGGTTTGTCTCTTTTGTTTTTTTGGGGACATCTTTTTTTTTCTTACCTCGGCAGAACGGGAATGGTGGTGGCCGAGGAGGGAAGCCGCTCTGCTGGCTACTGCTGGGGCTTCTGTCTGAGACGCTGGTTTTTTCTCCTCGCCGTGGCTGTTTCTCCCGGTTCCTGCATCTGGGATCCTGGCCTCTGTTGCAGTCTGACCACCGCCTGCACTGACCACCGCCTGCACCGTCACAGCCTGCCCGCCCCGGCCAGGACAGTGACCCGAGAGAGAGAGAGGTGTGCAGCTGCTTTTGCAGGACACGTGGTGGTTCCCCATTTTCAGCTTTCTTTTTCCTTCATCTGGGACAAGAGACACAGAGTTCATCTGAGAGCTAACCACTCTTCTGTCTCGCTGGAGAGGGACTGGGAATTACTGGGAACTCACTCTGCAGCCAGCCGGACTGTGACATTTGACACTGCTTAAGTATAACTTTCCTCCTGGAGGAAAACCTGCGGTTTGTTTGGTTTTTTTCTTTCTCTTGTGGTGTTGGGGAAGTGGGTTGCACTAGTCTGTTTACATATATATATATATATATCAGTTATCCTTCTGGTATTAAAATTCTTTTTCTTAAATTTGATAAAGAGTGGTGTGATTATTGTGGAGGAGGCCCCTCCCCTGCTTGTGGGTAAACATTTTGGTTTTTTCCCCTCAAACCAAGACAATCTCAAAGTGCTCATTTAATTAAAAAGTAATCCTTTGCTATTAAAGATAATTTATGATTGCTAGTAAAAACTCTGCATTTTATCCTGTTTTTAGAATCATCATAATTGTGTATCCCACCACCTGCTGTAAGCAGACAGGATATGAGTGAATTACCTGCTCACCTTTACTGTCCAGCTGGGTCATCCTTCCCAGTTTCCTTCCCCAAAGACATCATTAGTAAAATTCTCAGAACTCTGCTAAGTGTTGAGGTCAGACTGGATGGTTCTGTGTATTTTGTTTTCAGTCACTTGCATCACATCAATCTACTTTTAGTAAAGAAAAAACTCAACACATTGTGTACTCATTTGTATGTGCTGTCTCTAGTGGAAAAATGTGATAAGGTGGGAAGGAGAGAACAACGTTTTATTTCCAGAGTCAGTTGATGTCACTGCTAATTGAAAGAAACATCATTAGTTTCTCTCCCCTGTAAGCTCCCCTGTAAGCTAGGTGCATTTGATAATATGGAAGGGGCGGGGGGAAGAAGAAAAAGCTAAAGCTGTTTACATGAATCACCCCCTCAGACACAACTTTTCTTTAAGGACACATTCCAAAAGCCATTAATCTGCATCAACTACTGCAAACTGGTGCAAACCTGAGAAGTTTCCAGCTTTCTTCCAGCATCCAGTGTGAATGGTGGTCATTAATGTTCCAGTTAAAGGGATTCAGCTCCAATGATTACACATGTTAATTTAGATGTCCACCTCTAGAGATGAGATTCAGTGGCTACAGCAGAGGCTAGGGACATTTGGGATGCCCCAGCAGATCCCACCTGGACTCCATGTGTTGGTCCAGAAGGGCACAGGTCACCCACAGATCTACCAGCCCTGTGTGGTTACCTGACATGCAGTAGTTTAGATAGCTGGAGAAGGCCTTAGGTCTTCAGTGACCATCATGGGACCTGAAATGTCTGACTCACATGAGCATGTGAATTTAGGCATCTGAATTCATTAGTCATGAGCTGAAGCCCTTCCCAAGTTTCTGACTGAGCTCTGGAGAAACCATTCCTAATGCAGTGTACACAATTCTCTTCAGTTAGTCTTAGGACAGATAAAATAATCCTCATTTGCAGTCTCCAGTGATGGAAGCAGGATGTCATAAGCAGGCTGGTGCTATCTCCAAGAAAGCAAAAATGCTAAAGGGTGAAGGCTGGGCAAGGTTAGAGTCTGGAAGGCATTTCATTCTTACATATGACATTGCTGAGTTAGTTCAGCACAATGCAAAGAAACAGAAAGTTCTCTCAATACTTCTGATTACAAATTCATTTGAAGGCAGGAAAACACTCACAATGTACAAGGCATGATGTTAGCAACAAACAAGCTTTGCAACCTGACATAGGGCAGAAATAGTTTTACAGACCTTCTACATTGCATTTCTTCCCTGACAAAGCCATTAAAAAGAAAAGCTTCTTAGTGATCTATACAATACAGGAATAAACTGAAATGTGTGTTTTACCAAACAGGCCCAGTAGTACTTGAGTTGAACTGCCTCTAAGGACAAAAAGAGATGCTATACTCTTCTGGACCTGTGTAGTCACACCAACTAATGCAAATGCACTATGACAGCCAGACATCCTTAATCACCGTCACAAAAAGCTGTCACTGCCACATATTTATCCCCTGCTGACAAGACAGATTCAGATCCTCTGGTTACTGAATCCATTGCATAGTCTGCTTCAGCAAGATAACAAAAACGCCAGCGGGAAGTGTGAAAGATGCTGCCCCAATTATCCATCCACTGTCACACACAGGATAATTGTTGCTCCTCTGAGACTCAGGCTTGCTAGGGAGAGGAGAAGGGACACCAGACAGCTTCCTTTTGGATCTGTGCTGAAATTCAGATTAATGGCCATACCAAGGAAAATTATACGTGAAGGACCCAGTGTGTCTGTTTTATTATTCATGAATATAGATTAAAGAATTTAAGTAGTCCATAAATAGATATTTGGACTAATACTTCTCCTCATAATAGATTACATAACTTGCTGTTAGGAAGCAAACTATAAAGATTATTAAAAGCCTGAAAGCAGATAGCTCCATCCCTAACATTTTTGGTCAATTGTATAAGTGCTTATCAAAGCTGGAAGATTATGAAGGTATTCACACAGACAGATATTTGGCAACCATTAGACAGCACATGAAGCAAAGATCCATGACTCCTTCCTTAGCAGCATGAGCAGATAGATAAATATGTCAGAAATCTGCATTTTGTGATCACAGCACATTTCCTCTAGAGATTCCTGGTGTTACAAACCACAGACTTGTGTTTCAGTCCAGATCACATGAGCCTAATCTAGGCTGTACTATTAGACCTATGAATGAGGTTATCTCACCTTTCATTCTCTACAAGTCAAGACACCAGTGTCACTTGCTTGTTTAGGCTTCTCCTAGCAACCTGGGAGAGGACCATGTGGGGCAATTAATTCTTTCTCGTTTAGGATGGGTTATCTCATACCCATGTCACCACAGTGCACCTTAGAGCAGCAACTGTGATCCCTTCCAGCTAAGTCAGTAATTCACACTTCTCTTCAAAGAACAGCCTGTATAAGTTTAGAAGACAAATGCAAAAACTTGTCTAGTTATAAGATTAATGGCTAGGAACAAGCATAGTTGTTATGCAATTTGTTAAATATCTGGCCTGGAGTATTTCATTGGGAACTGGGTATTTAAGGATGATCATCCTGGTGAAGCTTTAGAAGCACAAAGATACTCCAGAGGAAAATCTTTACTTTTGCATATGCAACTACACAGTTATTGTCATATTTGATGCCCAATTATGTGTAAAAATCTTACTCAGAGTGCAATAAGAAAAACCTGGCATGTGCTTTGCTCTCAGTCGCTCTTCACTCAAACAGAGCTCAACAATTGGAGAATCATAAATATGTGGAGGATGGTTTGACCTACTTAGCTCCAGAGACTGACTGAAACATAGACAAATGAAATAAAAGAGAAACAATAGCTCTTGCAAGTGTAGCTGAAATCATAGGGTTTGTAGCAGTGTGGCTTCCAGGGGTTGCCATGGTGATTCTACAGCGAACTGCAATAGTTATAGGTGTAGATAAGGTTACAAACTTCATTCTATACCTTTGGATTCTCATACCTTTGCCTTACAAATACTTTCACTGAATCAGGCATGTACAGTTCATTGTGAAGTCATTATTCTGAATCTGTTTGCAACTATGTTCCATTTGCACAGAACTTGAAATTAAAGCAAAGCTCACCTGCAGGATGAAGTTTTTATGATTGTATAAATCCAGCTGGTTATTTCATTTTTTTAGAAGTTAAATAAGATTTGCTTGAGCTATTTTCCAGCTGGATTAAAGGAGCTGGAAAACATTGTTTTGCTTTGGAAAAAAAAAAAGTCAGGTAAACCTATAAACAACTTGAACAAACACCTGATTTTAAAAGGCACAATTATAATATTGTATAAGTATAGGATTGCAACTTTAACTTGTGCATGTATTTTCTAAATTAGGTGTCAGAGCCTGTAAATGTCACTTGCATATTCAGTTATTAATACTGAATACTCCGATCTCATCGAATTCACAGCTGCATACCTTTGCCCTAAAATGCATAAGAACCATTCCCAAAACCACAAATACCTAATGAAAACAAAGAACCAGAGGCAAAGCAATGCAAGAGTCACATGTACTTCAGAGCACAAAAAGCTCCTTTGTGTACATCTATTCTATTGTTTTTATTGTCACAGTACCTGCCACCTTAGTTATAGATGAAATAAAAAACTAATCCATCAAAAGTCAATACCTGTAGCATCAAACATGGGAATGCAGTAGATTTGTTTGACTAATGGAGCTTCCCTGCTCTGTTTTTCACAGCCTCCTTATTACATGTCCCTATGCAGTGTCCCAGGGGTTGACACTGCACACCCCTACCTCTGGTGAGATTACTGCTATCAGATGGTCTTTGAGGAACCTGCCATCACATATTAGCAAACCCAGACATGTGCTGTCACTTGACTGAAGGAAAACCACTCTCTCATGGTCCCGGGAAAATTGTCTTATTACAGTGATAACTGAATCTACTCAAGGAGAGGAACTATCCAACTGCAGTTTAGTGTTTTCTTTACTGCTTTCTTTCAATGCAATTTGAGGGAAAGGGAAAATTAAAAAAACCTGAGAGATCATAGCAGATGTAGTTAAAAGAGTCCAGAATAGCCTGATTAGATTATCACAAAAATACAGAGCACCAAGTGCTGAAAATACCCAGTGGTGGTTTGATAACCTGACCTGCTTAGAATTATTTGAAGATGGGTTTCCTCAAAATATGGGTTTAAGTCACAGCACAGTACCAGTACAGACTATTGGAATCCCAAGGACTGACAAAGTGGCTCCTCAGGGAGCTTGGTTCCTTCCACCCACCCTCAGTCAGACCATCTAGAATCTGCCTTTGTTTCTATATAGAAAGCACAGCTCTGTGCTTTGCAGTCTTCCTGATGATTGAAACAACTAATCGTAACTAAACCAGATTGCACTGATAGGGAATTTTTAAGGGCCCCATGCTCAGTATTTTACTTTCCCAGACTCTGTGCTGAAATTTGCTCAACTTTCATTGTTCAAATGTTTTTCCAGCTTATAAAATGTGGAGATAGGCAAATGTGAAGTAACAGGTAAGAAAATTTACTACTCCAAATTTCCAAAGGGAAAGGGAAAGGGGAAGGGGAAGGGGAAAGGAAAGGGAAAGGGAAAGGGAAAGGGAAAGGGAAAGGGAAAGGGAAAGGGAAAGGGAAAGGGAAAGGGAAAGGGGAAGGGGAAGGAGAAGGGGAAGGGGAAGGGGAAGGGGAAGGGGAAAGGGAAAGGGGAAGGGGAAAGGAAAGGGAAAGGGGAAGGGGAAGGGAAAGAAGGGGGCAGCAGAGGAAAAAAGGACAATAGGTGACACTTCCATCCTGTCAGAAATACTTTTTCATACTGGGATGCAGGTGGTAGGCATGTGCCAAACTCTGAATACAACTGTCTACAAGAAAACCAAGAGCCTAGTTCATTGACTTTCAGATCTGAATGCAGTAGGGACACCACAGACTGGAAATTTGATCCTTTTCCTGATATGGATGCTATAACATTCCGGTACCAATGACATTTCAGGACTACTTTAAAGCTATACAATCAGTATTTTTTTCTTGAAAGTGAATTTTGCATCATGCATTTTTTAATTAATGAAATTCATTTTCACATATTTACATGTTCAGCAAAGAATGAAATTGAGTTTTAAGAAAGATAATAACTTTACAGAGCTATTCATCACATGGTGCTGGCACCAGCCACCATATTATACTTTCATGGATCTTGACAATAAAAAGCTCAACGATCAGAGTACACTATATGAGTGTGGTATCCTGGACTGACTTACATCCTTATGGACAGAGACCTGACTGTCTGATCTGTGCATGTAATTGATTTCTTGGAAGTTCACAATTGTTTGTAACAGAAATTGAATGATATTGAGCTATTTAATTTGTTTTTTCAAGTGTCTTGGAGCAAATTCATTCTGGCTTGTGACAGACTCTTATGTGTATAGGTTTTGTAATATGCAGGGCATTCACATTAAGAGCATGTACAATGCTTGGCAACATATCACTGTTCTTTGCCTCGAATTTCCAGTCTCTTCTTTCCCAGCTTACCCGGCCCTAACTGAACCCAGTCTCAGCTCTGGCCAGAGCTGACTTAGCTTTAAATGCATCTTTACACTTCTCTCTTTGGCTGCCAGCCAAGCTCAACTTATATAAGGAGAGATGCTACTCTTGTTGTATGTAGTCCTTTGCAGAGAGATGAGTCAGTGAGTCCCTTGTTTTGTGGTTCACTTGTAAAAATTTTGTATAAAAAGAAGATTTTCCTCATTACTTCTGCAAACGGACATCAAACTGACTTTTAATTTCTCTTTAGCTGATTGACCATGACTGCTCTTGCCCCAGTGAAAATTGGGAGTGCATGCTACATTCAATGGTTTCAGGCACCTCATTTCTTTTCCTGAAGCTCCAACCCAGTGAAGCAATCAAGTGGATATCTGGATTTGATTTAGAGTTCACTCCAGGCACACACACAGGCAGGAGGCCCACACTGAGGCTGTAGCAAGAGTAACTGTAATGGAAGCTGAAATAGAGACTGGTTCCTCGGCCCAAGGAGCCAAGGCCCCTGGCTTGGAACTAATCCATGTCATGCCAAACCACAAATGAACCTCTGTAAATCTCATCCATCACAGTGGCCCTTTCCTCCACAAGAACCCAGACAGCAGGGGCTGAGGGATTTCTGCATAGGAAGTCTGTGGCTGCAGAGCATTAGGGAAGCATTAGAGAGGTTATTTGGTCACACACGTGAATTGGTTCTTTACAAGCTGGACAAAAATTCCTCATCTAGGTGATCCCTCAAATCTGACATGGTTATGATTGCTTCATTGCTAAAAAAAAAAAAGGTCAGATTAATTCTTGGTGTAATCCTTGTGGTGAAGCACATGCAATCCAAGAATGACTTTAGCCCTAATCCTTTGCTAGTGGTTAATGCTTTACACCAAAGGCAATGATGTTATTTGCATTTCCAAAAAGTGAAGAATGGCCTTACTAGTGTCCAATTCAAATATACACTATTGGAAGTACATAAAATGCTTAGTCCTATGAAACTAGGCTTTGGGCACTTTCTCAACACCAAGGACAGAAATGAGTAGAATTGCCAGCAGTTCTCAGTAAATGGAATATTTATGATGTAATGAATTTGGTTATCTCTATACTTTTTCAAAGGAAATATTATAGATCATAATCCAATCTATAGCTAATGTCCATGCATATGATTATGGTTTTCTTTGTTTTCATCAATTAAAAATTATTTCTGCCTCTCTCTGCCTTATCTGGTTCTCCCTTTCATGCTAAAGTTTTCTGCCCTTTCAGTAGAAGCAAGCAAATAATTGATCCGGCATTCAGCACAACTGAGAGCATGAAAACCTTCAGGAAGAGACTGAAAGACCAAAAACCTCTTCCCTTGGCTGCTCCTAGATCTGTTATGTTTAATATTACAGACATAATAAACAACTTTTATGCTATACTTTTCTAAGAAGAAAAGCTGCGGGTACTGCAGGGCAAAACATCTTGTAAGGAAGGAACATTAGGAGCTGAGAGAATTGACAACTCATGTCAGTTTATGTACATCAGTAGTAAAACCATTTATTCACCAATCTGCTATTTTGTTCAGGCTGAAATTAATTTTCTTTCTGAATATCCCAAGCTTTGTTGCTTCTAATCTTTGGTTAGAGCATGGAGCTGATAACACTGACATTGTGGTTTCAGTCCCCACATGGGCCATTCACTTAAGAGCTGGACTCAATGATCCTTGTAGGTCCCTTCCAACTCAAAATATTCTGTCATATATTCAGTGATATATCCTGTGATACTCCCTAGTGCTGGTTGTGCACATCTGAAAAAGGCCTTAATTTTCTCTTGGAAGGGCTGTTAACTTTGTCTCATTTTTAGTTTTTCTTGGCTAAGGCAAGTCACCTACTGATTATATGTTTTTGGACAGTAATGAAAAGTAGACCTGAATGAATCATGGAGTTGAGACTCTTCCATGAATCATAGTGTTTTAACTAAGAATGAGTCATGCTACGATGGAAACAGCTGTACTGAGTCCCACCAGTTTCTTTGTCAAAAGAACTCTCAGGAAGAGCATGTCATCATGTTGTTCCCTCCTGGCAGGGGCTTGGAGCTTTGGGCAGCATGGCCATGGCTGGTCCTGCTATGGCTTCAGAGGAGGAGCAGCAGAACAGGGCATTTCCACCTCTGACAGTGTAAAACTGCTGGAAGAAACTATTCAGAATATTTACTGGATGCAGTTCCTTTTATGGCATCTAAGAAGGAATCCTGAGAGCTGCAATTTCCTGAAGGCCATATCAGCTCAGTTTCCTGCAGCAGACTCAACCCCTATCAACATTTTTGGAATGCTGGACATCCCTACTTGATTCTGACCAGAGATGCCCTGTATGCTGGATTATTTTCTCTTAACAGCTTTGCATGGTTCAAGCAGTGAAAAAGAGACTGAAAGCTTTCTGATAAGGTCTGCTAGGTATTCATTTTCCCTCAACCCCTCTCCTTCACCATAAGCAAGGCACATTGCAGATGGATCCCAACTAGCTGCAGTTATCCACCCTGTCTGTCTGGACATGGGCAACACACAATGCAGACCAAAGAAAGGCTTTTCATCCCATTTGTGCCTTCTGAAAAGACCCCAGCAGTGAACCACAGAGCCCAGTTCAATGGGCTTTGCCATAATATGGAAATGGATGCCATTAACCTTTTGGAGACAAGCTGTAGTCTTTAAACACACTTGCCCTGAACCAAACTCCAGGGTTTTCTAAAGGGACAAAGGCCATCATATGATTCTAAATGGAAATTTCCATTTAATCAGATAGTGATTTTCAGACATTATTTCAGATTTTTCATTGCTGTAGAATGAGGTTGGAATGATGCTTATCCAACTGATTTAATTCCAGTGCTCAATCGGCCTGGCCCAGGGACCAGCTATGTTCAGAATGAACTCTATGAACACATTCTTTTTATGTCATGGAAAAGACTGCCCTCCCCTCACTGTTTCCCCTGACTTGATCAAACAGTACAAATAGAGGTGCTTTCCATGTCAGTGATTGGAATGGGATAACTAATGACTCAAAGGAAGACAGAATATCTCACTAGATGTATTTGTTGTATATCCTGATAGAGTCATGACACTATGACAATGAACCAGTTGGAAGTCAATCTCTCCCTTTTGCAAGCTTGGTAACAATTAAATTTTTTTAGTTATAGTTTATTTAACATTATTATCTCAAAATCTTCTCATATGACATTTCCTTTCATTGCAAAATATGACATTATCATAATGCTGTGAGTAGTCTCTGTTTTTTGACTGAATCAGCCCATTGCCTAGGTAACCATAGCAATCAAAAGAGCCAACTTCTGCACAAGGACTGCATAACATTTCATATTTTTGCATAGACTTAGCAAGGAGAAACATTCAGAGAAGGCCATATAGCATGCTGATCACTCTTGTTTAGTCCAATACCATGTGCATGTGCATAGAACCACTAAAATCTGGAGTATAAGCCTTCCTGTAAATGACTGATGAAATATGCGTATATTCTCTCTGCCTTTCTGAGCTTTCACTTTGGTATGGTAAGAAACAACCTGTTTCAATAAGATGTCTTTTCTGAATCTGTTTGAGATAGACCCACAATTAATTCTTCCATTTTTGTCTCTGCAGCTCATCCTTGCATCTTGTAGGCTTCTGATAATCAGTCCTGTCATTCCTCACTGAACTCAGTCCAGAATCAGATGCAATTGAAGGGACATTTGGCCAAGGAGCTTCTGTTTTAAGCCTGTGAAAAGAGCAATGTCTCTAAGCTGCTTTTTGCAGCTTGTATCCATTCTACTTGTTGGCCTTTGCAACCTGTGAGCAGCTTGATCCAAAGGTTGTTTTAGCCGTATTACCAGCTGCTCTCTGATATTGCTCTGCTCTCTGATATTGATTTATATGTCAGTGGCAATCATGTTTCTTCAATCTCTGCAAGCTGCAAACCTTAAAACAAATGGTCAAAGTCAGCCAGCGCTGCATCTTAGTATTGAAAGTTGTTATAAGTAAAACTTTAAGAAGTTTTGTTTTAAAATTCTTCTGCCTTTCCAAATTATTCTGCTTTCCATGCAGGTACAGTAGCTTGAATGCCTTTTCTGACCTTTCAATAACAGCATTGTTTTTTGTGTAAGCCACACCATTCTTGATTCTAGTTTTGTAAATCAGTGTTCAGAGCAATAACTCCAGGAAAAGGGCTGAACCAAACTTGCCACTGCAACCTTCACCCACAAGAAAAGCACTGGTCTAAAAGCAACTCGAAGAGTCAGAAAACCATAGTGTCATAGAAGTAAAGAAGAAATCAAGAAGCCTTGTAGTTCCCTGCCATGTAGCTGGAAGTCTCATAATGCTGACATCATTTGTGACAGATGGAAGAGATTTGTAATCTCATCCTAAAACCTTTTGGAGAGCTTAACTATACTACTCAATATTTCTCCTAAAGTCTAATCTAAATGTCCCTTACTATAATGTAAGATAATCTTTCTTGTCTATACCTAGGAAATACATTCTATTTCCCACTGAAACTGGAACACCTAGATGTTTTATGTGTTTCACAGACCTTTCCAGAATTTCCCTCTAACATCAGTCTTCTCCAAAACAGGATGAGTGCACAAAGTGTATCTGCTCTTCCCAGGTCTCCCCCAGCACCTCTTGAGAAAATCTTATCTTAACATTTGCTGCTCCTTGTACATCTGAGCCATTAATTTGTGAAGTTAATCATACATCTTCACTGCCATGGTTATTTCTCCCTGATCTACTTAGAGTTAGACATATTTGCTCAATAGGATAAACAATATCAACAGACCTATATGAGGTGTGGGAACTGTGTAGCTGAGTCTTGGGAGACTTGTGGTCTCTTTCCCAAGTTGCAGCAATGAACCAAGGATGTGTTGCTGCTATCAATTCCTATCCTGTAACACCATGGATGATGCTGTAGGTATCTTCATATGTAATTATAAGGTGCCTTGCTCAGTTCTTCAAGTAACCCTGAAATTCCTATTTTTAAATCTTCAGTCATTCAGACAACCTCAAAACTGGTTTCAATTGTCTTCATGGATTCATCCAGCAGAAAGGAGCAGGCAATGAAATCCTGCTTTTATGGCAACAGCATTCAGAATAAGTAGTGTAATCAACTTGAGGACTTTCTACCCTTCTAATACACCATAAAGTAGATCCCAGTTTGTACACAGGTAGGAATAAATAAAATAGGCTCATTCATGGACCCTAAGGCCAAGCAGCACAGCACTGCTGGATAAACTCCCCATCACCACCAGATGAAAAAGAGAGTGGCATCACATAAGGTGCCAATTGACACAGATCCATGGTGTGATCATGCCAGAATGATGACCAGGAAGCGTTTGTGATAGGTGGCTGGTACAGACCACACCGTGCCCTAGTCTGCACTAATGATCAGACATAACAACTCCTGGCCATTACTTCAGCTAATCCCAGCCTCTGAATAACACATTTGCTTAGATGCAGCTGCTAAGACCTTCAGGTCCAGCACAGACTATCAAGGAGTGCTGCATCATGTGCAGAAATTTTTGATCAGTGAAATATGTTACAGCACTTGAGCTTAAATATCTCCTTATGTAATCTGAACAAAGGAAAATAAGGTAAAAGATAAAACATCTATAAAAGCCTGGCTGAACCAGAAGGTCAAAACTGCTTGTTATGTTACAAAAGACTTGAAATATACACCAGCTAAATCAATTTTCCAAACCCACTCACTCTTCTCATCCCCTGAAGAAGTTTGTAGATAGTTAAATTTAGCTGCAGGAAATTCTCTTGCAGACTAGTCTTCATGATTAAATAAAGTTATTCTTTGATTAGGAGTGCAGAAAAAAAATTAGAATGAGTATCACCAGAGTAAAAATGGAAACACAAGTTAGATTGTGAAATGAGTCATCTGGCAGAAGTATGTAAACTAAAAGCAACAGGAAACCCAGAATAGCTCTTTGTGACCAAAAAAACATTGTAATGACTAAAATCTATCTGTGCAACTATCAGAGTAAACTACAAGAGATTTGACACACTTTGGCTCGTATGTGCACATTTTTGTAAGCTTTAGAGAGATTTTGAAAAAAAAAAAAAACAAACTAAAATTTCCAGATTTTCTGCAAAATTGTAACAATATCCAAAGACTACAAAATAAAAAAAGGAAACTTTCATTATTTACTTATAACAAAGCCACTACAGATCAGAGCACAGCCAATATTTTGTTATGATTTAGCAAGTTATTTCCTCTTCAGATAAAATCCACTGTATGAAATTATAACAGATATGATTTTTACAGTGGTTAAAAACCCTTTAGCTATTCACCTTCATGAAATGAGCTTCTTCACTGACTGCTTGACAGGTATGGGCAATTGATAGATCACTGAGGAAATGCCACCCAGGCAGACACCGTATGTCAGAAGATGCACTAATTTCTGCCCTCAGTGCCTGGTTTATCTCTCCTGTCACATGCAAATGTTGGCAATCCTCGATGGAAATTGTTTATCTTCATAAAATTATGTAACTTTCTATAAATTTAGCATGTTCAACACATAAACAAGTGTCTGAACCAGTGCATGGCTAATACAACCCCACCATATGCTCTCTTTTAAAAGCAGGCTGTACAGCTGTAGATGCTTGTGTAACACTAAGCACAACATCCACATTGCTTTGTCATGACATCTTTATTTCACGTTTTTGGAAATATTGAGCTTCCAAGTTACTAGAGACCCCTCATTTTGCCACTGCTTTGGATTGTTCCTGATCCATTAAATCACTACAGATTACAAACAGACAATATCAATATTAAGTATGTCTGCTCCCAATTTAAAATGTAAAAGAAAAAACCACAAAAAAAACAGCCTCCCAGTTGTGTGTTCCTAAATTTTCCCACTAAACTGGTACTCTATAATAATTTCCCTTCATTTAAGATAAGTAATTTCCATATCCATTTGGAGACTCCAGAGATCTTTGTTGATGCAATTTCAAAGACTGACATTCTACAGTATGGAACTATGCTTCTTCTTTGCTTTTCAGTCCATAGCATTTCATTCTCCATAAGAAAGAAAACTTTCTTCTAACTGACATATATCTGATCTTAGAAAAAAATATAGCTTACAATCCACTAGGAGAGAGAAATCATCAACCAAATCAGTTCTGAGTGTTGTCATTTTTAGCAGAAAACAAGTTGATACTTTTTATTTTCCCTCTGGAGGCTGATGCACATGAAAGATGAATTAGTTCAATAAAAACTTCAGTGGAGAAAACTTGTTCCTTGGCTCAAATGCAAGACCTTGGGGTTTTAAAAGCCCATAATAAAATTCTGTGGATAGCTTAAGTGAGAAAAGTTATCAAAGAATAATCGAAATTTAGGGAAAAACCCCACCCCTCATGCCCCTTTAACTAATATCCAAGTTTTTTCTAAGAGTGTAATTTAGGAACTTTGGGGTTTTTTTAATATGTTTGAAGCAGTAGTATAAGTGCACCTCCCCACTCCCTGGCTGGCAGCAAGGCTTATCTGTGCCAGTCTCTTGGTAATCTTCACTTTGCAACATGTCTGTGATTTAGCTTGTACAGATAAAATTAAATTCTTCAGAGCATGTGCTGCCAAGGGCCTGAATGAGTCTAAAACTTGATAATATGATAGCGCAGATTCATCTCTGACCTGCAGCTGATATCAGCAGATCTAGTTTTGATTCCCATGCCTGAAGGTGAGGCCATTAGTCACAGGTATTGTGTTTTTGGTTCCCCTGGTTAATAATGGAAGTTATCAAGCTGCCTGTCTGTGTGTGCCTGTGAAAAATTAGGGTCTGCTTTGGAAAACCTGGTGCCCTGCAAGACCCTTGTGTGACAGCACCATGCACAGAGATCATGGGAGGTCAGTGGAGCTCTGGGATGTGCAAAGGAGGAAAGGGAAGAAGACTATAATTAACCTTCAATAACAAGGAAAAAATTCAGTGTTTGTGAGCGGTTTTATTTTTGAAATTCAGCTTCTCTCCTTAGGAGAACTTTAGCCCCACCTTCTAAAATGTTTGTGACTGACAACTGTGGGGAGGGAAAGGAGTGTGAAAAGTTGAGGTATTCAGCAATCTAAATGTTGCTTTCAAAATGTGTTCATTGTAGTTTTTCTCTTCTGATATTGGTGAACATATATTTTAACACTCACATAGGCTAAAGTTTATGAATATAACACAGAGTAGTCTCAATTCACTGGAAAACACAAAAATGTAGAGGTCTCTTCCATCTTTTGGTTCTATGAAATATTAAGAATCTCAGAAAGGTCTGCTCATGTTCACACGTAGAATCCAAACTAGAATAAAGCCTGCAGGTAACAGCCCTGAGATTTGGTCCTGGAGTTAGTTCTCACTTCTTTGTCCTTGACAGCTTCAGTGAAGAAAGACCCATTCCCAGGGAAGACTTAGTTGAAGATGTAGGGTTATAAAAAATACTAAATATTATATCTGGCATTGATCTTGGGATACATGAGGCGCAGGGTGTGCCTGAGGATGACAGACTATTGCCTTGTTTTTTGTGCTTTGAAGAATATCTGATGCTTTCTTCCAAGTCCAGCCCAGCATGTCCACCCAGAGCCTGGTGTAAGGCTCCTGGGGAGTGAACATGGTTCTCAAGACCTAAAATATTCTGTCAAAGATTTCCTTTTATCCCACCTAAGAGCCTATAATTACTGTCTCTCGTAAACTTCAGTGATGAAGTGCTTCCTCCCACCTGATGCTAAACATTATCTTCATCTCAGCCTCAGCATCCTTGTATCTCTCTTCTGATTCATGAACTTTCAGATGCTGTTTCAGTAGGCATAAAGAGGCGGTGCTAATATTTTTTTCTTAGTAAAGAATTAAGGCTTTGAAAAAACAGTGCATTGTGTGATACAAATTATTTTCATGATTTTTGACAGACAGTAAGGGAATTTCTTCACTACTTTCACTTGCTTTATTACAGTTCCTGAGACACCAATAGGTCCTGGAAGTTGGGAACTGACACATTCTCTGTGAACCTTGAAAGAAGTCCCATTTCAGGAGGAAAAGGAAATCTGAATATTAAAAAATGCATAACATATATAATATATATGATATATATTATTTCTCATTATAAAATCAGGACTTTTATAAGAAGTTCAGTGATCTGAAGACCCTTCTATAAAGAAAAAACATTCATTACTGCTGTCAAGAAAAGTTGAAATACTTGACTCTGGGACTTTATATCAATCAATTTACTATAAGTCTGGTATTTTAAATCTATGGGAATATTGTTAAGGGCAAGATTTTATCTTGCTCAAGTGAGATTCTCCAAAAGGATGCTGTTTCAGCCACTCACCTTGATTAACCTTGTCATGAAAAATATCTCTTAATGTATATCCTAAAGCTTTCCATTCATAGTTTCAGGCCACTGCTTCTTATCACATCATCCTCTGAGAATTATCTTCTTTATATTTATTGTTACCCTGAACCTATATATAAACTATCCTTCCTGAGTCTTCATTGTAATAGATGATATAAATTCAGGTCCCTCCATGTCCCCACTGAGATTTTTTTCTCTAATACTTTTATCTCTTTTGTCACTATTTGTATCTCTTTGCTTCTCTGCTGCCGTCCTAAATGCTGCCATTCTTTTGCTGAAAAAAAATCTATTTTTAACCAACAACAGAAAAAATAAGAAGGGATTTTTTTTAAACTCTCACTTTTTCCTTCACAAAGTCAGAAAGAGTAAAGGTAAAATTCTCTAGTTCCATTTTCTACCTGTGGTTGCTCCTGTCTTTTGACCACCAGGTACTATCATAAATTGCCCAAGACTTATGGAGCTTATAACACTAGTTGCTCTCTATAGCAGCTCTGTTTCATGCTCGTTAAGTTTGCCTTTCCAGAACATTTCTTCTGGGACAGTAGTAGAGAATTTAACAACCACAAAAACCACTGTGGGAGAAATTGAATAGTCCAAGGACACTCTTTTCAGCATATCCTTCAGAGATATGTCCAGAAAACGTCTGTAGTATCTTTACATTTCTGTCATCAAAGATGAAAGTGTGTCTGCATATAAAAAAATCAAGTGTTCTCTGCAAAGCCACTTTTTCCCACATCCAAATATGCAAATGTCTACAATGAGAAGCAGATGGACAATGTTTTCTAACATTTCCAATAGAGGTTTAGTTCCTCAAGACTCTTGGATAAATTAATAAATATTGGGGTTTGGTTTGGCTTGTTTGGGGGTTTTTTGTATGTGTTTTCATTGTTCTACTTGGCAGGATGAATATCTTTGAGACTTTTTCTCTTACACTTTGTATTTTGATGTGAACTTGTTCACTAGCTTTGCCAGTATTTTTGTATCCTAGTACAGTTAAGCCTCCCCATGGAAACACTGATATCTGTAATCTTTGTTCTTACCAAATAGTAATGGTTCCTTGGCAATATGATAAATATCAGAGGTACCCAGTTTCCATTGCTATTTTCCTCTGCAGTCCAGATAACTACAGTGTTAAGTATACATATTTTTATGGGGGGTTTTGTTTTTGTTTGTTTGTTTGCTTTTTTAACTGGAAATTCTTTAGGAGAACTTTTGCTGCTTCTGAGACCCCACTGTCTGCTGGGGCCAGGAATCTGCTATTACACCAGGATTTGGGGTTTTTCTTCTCTTCTGTTGTCAGAGGGGAACATGTGGATGTGAAACATGGGGGGAACAAGAAGTACCAAAAAATTTATCTGCAAATCTTGTGCTATTCTTTGCTTCCAACTTCTTAAATCCATAAGAATAATCAATTTCTTATGGTTTATTCATGTTCATGCTAAGTTCAGAAAGAAAGAGAAAGACTGAAAAAAACCTGTTTCTTCTTCACAATCCATAATTCTTTCTCTCCCTGGAGTACTGAGCAGGCTCCACAATGTATAACATTACACAGTGTACTTTATTTACTGTATTCACCTCCAGTAACTATCAATTCATCTGCAGAATTCACAAGTGGAAGGCACATAAAATTGTCATAATGATAAATAAATAATAAATAATCATGAGATGAGTGGTAAATACATATCTACATATCCCTTGACTATGAAGCCTGTATACAATACTAAAATTGAGGACGGATTTCAAGCTTGGAGAATCATAGAATCATAGAAAACTGACTTTGGATTTTTATTATATTTTAGGTATTAGTTTGTCTCATTATCACAAGTACACACTTCACAGTGGTGAATCATGGAATCATAGAATAGGTTGAATTGGAAGGGACCTTAAAGTTCCCAAAACCCTCCCACTAGACCAGGTTGCTCCATCTAACTTGGCCTTGAACATTTTCAGGGATGTGGTAGCCACAGTTTCTCTAGTCAACTTATTCCAGGGAATCTTTCCACAATACCTGTGTGATACAGTAAAATAGTATGAAAAATGTGTAGCAGTGGGGAGAGAAATGAGGTTAAAACACCTGTAGGCAGACCCTGGTTCAGGACTGCTAAAAGTAAGCCTTTAGCTCCTTTTAGTAGGGTGCTTAGATCTTCAAACATTTTGCAGTTGTCTAATACTGTGCTTTATCTGTTGCATTTCTAATACTGAGCCGGAATGTACAGTTGGCTGACTGTCATTAATATATCCTTAATCAGCCTTGATCCTGATTTGAAATAAACCACATGAGTTGAGCAGCATTCCCCTGCAGCACTCACCATCATTCATTATATCTCCAGGAACAAATACTAATTACTATGAAAAAAGAAAATGAAATAGTTTGATCTTTCCTATGGTATGTTGTGGTTAACCCTAGCAGAAGTTAGAGGCAATTTTGTCTAACAAGAAGACAACAGAACTTCTTTACTGTGCTGGAACAGATTCCCCAGAGAGGTTATGCAGTTTCTTCCTCACTAGAGATACTTCAGAATCTCTGGACACAATCCTGTGTCATGTACTCTGTGATGACGCTGGTTGAGCAGGGAGGTTGGACCAGATGTCCAACTGTGGTGCCTTCCAAACTCACCCATTCTGTGATTCTGTGGTTCTGTGATTCTGGAAATACACTCAAGGTGAGGAGATGTGCTTTGCTATGTGTTGTACAACACCTGACTCACTGAGGCCCTCAGTGGTTTTGAAAATGTCCGGATGAACAGACACACAAAACACTGAAATTGTATCATTTACTGACTACCTGTGATCCAGCCATCAATATTCCATCTCAGGAGCCCAGACATGACAGTGAGCACAGAGGAGTTACCTTTATCTTTTCTCTCTCTGACTTTCTTTGATGTGTCCTAGTTAAGGATACGCCAGTTTGTACAAACTTATATTCTTATAGATAAAAGAAATCTTCTCCTTAATCTTGGCACTCTCTGTTGTCCTGGGAACTTTGGTTGATATAAAATGTTTCATTAACTCTCCCCATATGTACAGAGACAGTGAACTTCCCAGAAGCACTTTTACTTTTTAGGTTTTAAGGCATTTTGTGATGCATTTCACAGCAGGCAAAAATAAAACAAATTCAAGAACTCCATTTTTGTTAAAACTATGGCTGCAGGAAAGTAACAAGTTTGCTTATTTTAATTTTGTTCACAGTCCTCAGTAAAGGGTTGGTTCAGATACTGCTCAATAGTCAGGAAGATGCTGTAGAAACGAGCATTGCCTGTGTAGCCTCAAGAAAGTAAATGCCTTCATGCTTTGTTCTGATTTGGATTTGAACCAAATGGCTTCACAGGGAAAACAGTGCTGTCTTCTGCCAGGGAAGGCTGCAAACAAACACCATGGTTGAAATTCATCTGAGTAGAGAGAAAGATAATCTCCATGAATGCACCCTTCTGAAAGCCTTGTACACAATAAGAGTAATAATTGCACCCTTCTCTCTCATTTCTGAATGTCTTTCTTCATTCTTGGAAATATTAATTATGAGGGTAGATTTGATTGTGCCTCTAAGTGTATTCCAGTTCCTTACTGATGATTTTTGATTTTTGACTTGAAGGACATGAATTCTGTACGACTTCATGGTGGATTGTGATCCTTACTGTTTTATACACCCATAGCCACAACAAACAGGTCACCTGATGGGAATAACTACCCTGTCAGTTGTGTTCTCACAGCTCAAGAACCCAGAGAGACTACAGTGTTGGACAAGGAACCACTGCTATGCACTGCACAAAGGTAAAGGGTGGGAGGATGATCCCATTGACCCCACAAATCTCCACGACCACTTGGCCTGGGTGAATGCGACTTCCCCATTAATTAGTTAATGGCTGGTAGGAGCTCAGAGAAAAGATCTGTCACAACTTTGTAAGCACTGTTAATTTTTTCCAAAGACATAATTCTAATCTGGGTTTCAATAGTCCCACATTGAAAGAGAGGTCCAGATTTACATCAGTATTCAAGACCTAAAAATCCACCATCTACCATACATTCTATTGAGTGAGAAAATAGGCTGATTGGCATTTCTATTACTACATTCTCCATGCATTGATGAAAAAATCCAACATAGGTGTTGTTCATAGGATAGCATGATGGTAAAACACACTGGAGCTTCTCCAGGAGCACTCTTACGGAAAAAGAAAATGGGTATAGAAAGCAAAAAGCTTTAGTTTTGCAGAATGCTATTTTAGGTTTGCTCCAGAATGTCATTACTATATCACAAATGTGAGCTGGCAAGCATCTGCTTCTTAGCAGAAAATTGAAGAATTTTGTTGGAGCTATGGATAGTTTAATATCTGTGAGAAATCAGCTACAGGAGGTAGGGAAGAAGGAAAAAATTGCTATAGATCTCATGCAGAGAAGCAGGATTGGCTGTGCCTGCTTAGAATTCAGAACAGAAGTTCTGCATTTGTACTAACATCAGGAGCTTTGAGACATCACACCTCAGCAGTCAAATTTTGTTCCACAGCATAGGAATTTAGCCATCTAAATATTAAGCTAAATTTGGTCACCATTGTGAAACTTGACCCCCTACTTTCCCTTTTTGTTTCCTTTGAGAAGAACAAAATACAACCAATTAGCCTCCTACTAAAGGGATCACATGAACATGTCTGGATCAAAAAAACATGGGTCAACCTTAAAAAGCTAAATTAACGCAACTGTGGCAACAAGTCAAATGAATAGAATAGTGTTTGACAGGCTGAACTGGAAAAAGGCAGCTAGTGCCAGCACAGGAGAGCTATTCTGTTTTAGTAAAGTCTTAGATTACATAATAAGAAAGCATATATAGAGAGAAAAGCAAAGGCAACCACAGAACCAGCATAAATAAGAGATCAGTTAACCATTTCACATTTAAAAGATCTCATCCAAATGACTATGATACATTGAAAGCCAGCAGTCTATGCCTTGTGTTAATCTCTAATAAAAATAACTACAAAGAGCTGAATCTGATTTGGGAACAAAACTGTCCTTTACCTTCCTTATATTTGCATCCTTTGCCCATGCTTAGTGTCCAGATCACAGATCGAGTGTGACCTTTGTACTGCAGAGTTAGAAGGCTCCTAGAATGGCTCCCAGAGCCTTTTCTTCTTCAGGCTGAACAGCCCCCAACTTCTGTCTTCATAGGAAAGTTGCTTCAGCCCTGGGATCATCTTCGTGACATCCTCTGGACTCCCTCCAACAGCACCAAATCCAGTACTCAAGCCTGTCAAGATGACATCCCTCTGAATGACACCCCTTTCCTTCAGCACATCAAATGGACCACACAGCTTGGTGTAGTTGGCACCTTGCTGAGGGTGCAATCAGTCACTCAATCCCACTGACCATGTTGCTAACAAAGATATTAAACAGCAATGGTCCCAGAAATGTGAAATGCATATACAATTCGTTGTAGCTATAACTGAATTCCTTTCTTCACTGCAAAGTGGTTTGTTTGGGGATTTTTTAATTCCAGTTTTTGGTGTAGTTCACAATTTGAAAATAACGCATTTTTTTTTTAACTGTCAGACTGACAACGGAAACAAAAATGTGAATGTTCACATCTAACTGAATTGATGTGCATCAGTATTCTCTTGCTGAAGTCAAATTATAACTGCAGTAAGAGATTTGTAAATACAGGAGCATTTTGGGACTGGGATTTGCTGTTTTATACAGTACTTAGAGAACTGTCTATCTGAGCCTCCTGAAAATGTCCTTTCTTTGTGGAAGAAAAATCCTTTTAACAGAGGAAACATGCAAACAAATGAGTCTGGGGAGGTCACTGGTGTTATTCTGTTTCTGCAGAGTTAGTTGATGACAAAAGCCAACAAGAATGAATTGTTCATACGTAAACTTTTGCTGATGGGCAGAAGCTGATGCCTGTTTATCCTCTTGGGCATCAGATTCCTTTGCAGGTTCAATCTTTCTCATAAAGCAGTTTCTCACTAAAGGAGGAAGGAAACAATTGGGAGTTTCTGATGATGCAGAAAAGCAGGTATGTGATTGTATCCTGGACTTTGAGCTATTTCACAGAAAAGAGGAGCTTGCTGCTTATCTTTGACAAGAACTGTGGGCTCACAGGGGGCCCTAGGCACGCGATTCCCAGCACAATTTCAAAAGGAGTTGTAAAAGTCAGACCAAGCCCATGAGAATATGTGCAGATTGCTCCCATTTTACAGTGCCAGGCAGTGGTGCAGATTACTGCAGGCATATCCTGTTTCAGAGGTTTGGACCACAGCAGGATTGTCCCTGTGAGGGTCTCGGATCACAGACATCCTCTGTCTCCTCACTAGTGGTGGTAGCCAAGACATCTTCAGAATGACCCACGGTGCTCTGGAAAGGCCACTGACAGAGGCTCCACACGGCAGTCTGGGCTCTGGCCCCAGCTGTCCAGACCAAGGACACCAACAAAATTGCACTCTGGCTTTTTCAGCCCTGGTTTCCAGGCTCCCTTCCCATAGAAACAGGGAATGTGCATTGTGGGAGGGGATAGAGTGTGGGTTGTCCCTGCCCTTGTCAACAGCGAGGCAGTAAATTAATTTTCCTCAAGTCAGGTTTGTCTGCAATGGTAATTGGCAGGGATCTCCCTGTCTTCATCTCAACCCATAAGCTTTTTTATCCTAATTTTTCTCATCAGTTTGAACTGGGGAGTGAGCACCTTAAGGGGTGTTTGGCTGTTACCAGGGCTAACCCACCACAACACTTAGGGAACTGAGGGAAGGGACTTACATGTCCTTACACGCAGCTGAGATGTGGCCAGGAAATTAACTGGAACTGAAGAGACCATAAATACAAGTTGCCTCCACACTTTAAAAACCCAGCAGTAGGAGAGATACATTTCAAAATGCCCATGAAAATAATGAACAGCCTTTTCATATTCACTTTGAGAAGATTCCTGATGATCATTCAAGTAGGTGCTCTTTCATCAAAAACACACTCCTAATTCCCTCTATTCCCAGAGCTAGCAGGGTGATTCATTTTTTATACCAGATCTTCATTCAGAAGACACCAATTAAATGTTGAAAAATCTGTGTCTAGAACCTCATGGAGTTTCTCCTGTCCTCAGCTTCTTGTGGGATGTCAGAGCACTGGGGGATCTTGCTCAATGTTTTCAAGAACCAAGTCACCAGATGCAGGGGCTTCTGTGCCATGTTTTGGGATTAAGTAGAAAATTCCCTGAAGGGAAGAAGACTTGGAGATATTTTTAAGGTAAGAAATGAAATAAACTTCACCTGTGCCTTTAGAAATGACTCCACCTGGGCCTTTCAAGCTTATGTTACATGTTTCATTTCATTACTGATTTGATTTCAAAAGCTGATATTTCTCCTCAGTAATTTTCTAATGTGGCCTCCATTGCTCTCCCCTCATCAAATATTTCACATTTTGGGCACCTTGGGCAGAAGATTATTCCACCAAGGGCTGGCAACTTGGAGCGTTCCCAGGATGGCATTGCTCTTGCCCACGCCTGGCACATCGCTTAGCAACACTGAAGAACATTCATTACACATCCGATTATTTATGTTTCATGCTTCACATGTTGATGTTCTCTCCTGTCTCCAAGCTCCTCAGATGGAATTGCTGGTTAGATGCTCCAATAGTGATGGACAAACACAAGCCCCTGTGTTGACCATGCAAATTAAACAGGTAAATTATTTCATCTGGTGCAAGAACCTGTCAGCTTTTCCTGCTCCTTGTTATGGAAAGTTCCAGCGCCTGGTTAATATCAAATATATCCTCATTGTTTAAGCAATGTTATATTCACAGATGCAGGAATTACAGTAAAGATGTTCCTAACCTCTAAAGCTGATAATGATTCACCCAAAGTGTTTTTTAACACAGCGAAGCATCCCATTTTTTACAAGGTCATGCCTTCATTGCCCTCTTGGCACATTCCAAAGGTGTTCCTTGTCCTTTGGTGTCCCTCTGTTTCATTGGTACAACTGTACCTCCATACTGGTCTTACTCACATGGACTTCTTTCAAGGAGGCCAGCTGACTGGGAAAGACTGGAAATGACTGGTAAGAAGGGGGCACAAGTGGCTAAATGTGACCAACCCCCTCACAAAAGCAACTGCTATCAAGGTTTTTTTCATATGTTTGCTCTTCTAACTTTTCTACATCAAAAAGCCCAGACTGGCACCAGAACAAAAAAAAAAATTCAGAATTTTCTCTCTGAGGGGCTTCATGTTCTAAATACATGATTTTGTTTACAGTTGTCTAGAGAGGAGCTCAAGAGTTCAATATAGATTCAGAATAGAAATTTACCCTCCTACCCCCAAATAAATGGGGTTTGTGCAGAAGAGAGAAAGGAAATGCTGTTTAATAACCAGCTGAATTTTTCCACAATGAATTCAAATGTCTAGCAAGGATAAAAGCTATATGCATTGAATATAAAAAGATATGAAAACATAGGGGAAAATATCAATGATTGTTGTCTGATTAGATGGGCTAGATTCACAGAGGTGTGTGAAACCCCTTTTTCAGTCTCATTTTGTTTAGCATCTCTCAGATTTCACTTTGTGATTTGGGGCTTCTTTGTGATTTTACAGAACTATTTCTGGAAACAGCTGAGCTACGTTCTGGGAATCAATCCCAGCAACTGAGCATGAAAAATAAACTATGACCATACATCTGATGCACTATTTCCATTTTCCTTATGCATTTGACTGAAAGAAGACAAAAAAGAACATCTTGTGAAAAATTTTATGTGAATTTAAGTAAGCCATCTCTAGAATAAATATACAAAATTGAACACTGTGACTTTAGTACAACAAATCAATTTGAACCTTCATGTAAGTGGAAATTATTTCTATATGAAGTCAGACCCTATTTCTGGGTAGAATTACGTACCTCATGGAGAAGAAATAAACATATTAATTTAAGAGAAAGATATTAAGTACAGACGGGAAAATAGAAAAATTCATATTAAAATCATATAAATTACTGACACTTATATACAAAATTTGCTCATATAAAAAATGTGTCAGTTACTTTACTGCCATTACAAAATAAATTAAAGCACAACTGTGGCAAAAAATCTATCATGAGTCTAAGGAAGCTCAATCTCTCCCAGTGTTAAATGTCATGAATCAGACTTTATGCATACAAGGTGTTTCATATTTTTTAAAGGAATTGCAGTCAGTTTTGTCAATGCTTCTTTCTAAGCTGTCAAGACACATCTAACTGAAATGGCTTCAGGATGTAGATAAAGTTTCTAGTAGTTTGGGTGATCCTTTGAAAGAATCAATGGATTTGAAAGTGAACAATTGATCGCTAAGAGAAAAATAAGTGTACAAGAGATGTTTCCCTGTATCTAACTCTTCATGGCTGAATACTGTAACCCATCCAGCAAACCTCCTCAACAAAACTCTAACTAACAGTAATATCCTACTCAGGACATGAAGTAAATGTGGAGAAAACAACGTGGACTTATATTCAGACCTACA
The DNA here is from genome assembly GCF_047495875.1 of Pithys albifrons albifrons. Classification (NCBI taxonomy): domain Eukaryota; kingdom Metazoa; phylum Chordata; class Aves; order Passeriformes; family Thamnophilidae; genus Pithys; species Pithys albifrons. The sequence continues at coordinate 36,781,022 of NC_092461.1, read as the reverse complement.
GGTTGGCCACAGAAGTGTTTGAGACCAGCCTTGCAGAGAAGGACTTGGCGGTGATGGTTGAAAAACTCAGCATGTCCTAGCAATGTGGACTCAGAGCCCAGGAAGCCAAACGTGTCCTGGGCTGCACCAAAATCTGTGCAGGCAGCTGGGTGAGGGAGGCGATTCTGTCCATCTCCTCTGCTCTGGTGAGACCCCACCAGAAGTGCTGCATCCAGCTTTGTGCCCTCTGCATAAGAAGGACATGAAACTGGTGCAGAAAATTCAGAGGAGGACTGCAAAATTGCTAAGAGGACTGGAGCACCTCTCCTATGAAGACAGGCTGAGAAACTTGGGGCTGTTCAGCCTGGTGAAGAGAAGGTTGTGTGGAGACATTATAACAACTTACCAGTACCTGAAGGAGCCTACTGGGAAGCCAGAGACAGTCCCTTCATCAGGAACTATAGTGATTGGACAAGGAGTAATAAGTTTAAACTGGAAGAGAAGAAATTTAAGTTAAATATATGGAAGAAATTCTTTACTGAGAGATTGGTGAGGCACTGGAACAGGTTGCCCAGAGAAGTTGTGGCTGCCTCAACTCTGGCAGTGTTCAGGGCCAGGTTGGGTGGGGCTTTGAGCAACCTGGTCTATTGGGAGGTCTATCTGTCCATGGCAGGGGGGTTGGAACTCGATGTTCTTTAAGGTCGCTTCCAATCCAGGCCATTCTAGGATTCTGTGATTCTACATATCAGTTAATGTCACTGTTTTTCTTTCTATCACTGTGTGCAGATAGGGATGAGTGGACCAAAGACAACACTTATATTCAAAACCCATTTGCTTAGGTAAAGGGGCAGCTCACTCACTCTCATGTGAAGCTGAGGAGTGAGGATCAACCCCAAGTGATGCAATACATGTATGGGAGAAAGCCCAGACTCCCTGTCTGTAGCAGTGGCCCCAATGAGTGATGGTGGCTCTGTTTTGTCAATGTGTTGCCCACTGGTGGGGTGGGGAAGTCCAAGTGTCTGTTTGAGCAGCACCACCACCAGTGTGAGGTATTTCTTCCTAAGGGATTGTGCCCATCAGCTCCTCAATGAGATACAGCTGCCCTTGTTCAAGACTCATGGCAAAGACTGAACAGAGCATCAGATTGAGTAATCCATACACTAAATTGTTCTGTTCAGCAGGTTGTGTAGTTCCCTGACCAATTACAAGAGAAGCCACCTGACTACTTAAACAAGTTGGGACTACTATGTCCTTTGGAACCCAAAGCCTTTGCTCTCAGTTGTGCTTTGATGTGTGAGCATCTGTCTTGAAATCATAGCCATTCATTCACACCACACAGGGTACATCCTGGCCATTTTTACTTTAACAACTGAGTCAGAAGTCCCATAGTAGTTACAGAGTTCATAAATGTTACATACCAATCATGAACTAACAGCCACACACCAGCTGTAACCAGGAGCAGTTCACATCAGGAAAAGAGGGTAAGAACAGGACATATTCCAAATTTCTGGTGCAAGCTCAGTGAGCTTGAAAATCTCAGTGAGTTTGAAAATCTCAGTTCCCTTATGTGTCTGGCCACTGCCAGCATTTTATTTTTCAGGACAGAAGCTTTCCAAGGCCAAAGGTATTCAAAGTCTTGATTTTCACATATAACTTAGGCTGCTGGAGACTACCACTGACAGCAAAAAACATGTGCAAGCTATCAGTAAAGTGAGTGTGCAGAGATTTTAAGTCAAATGGGGACCACTGGTGGTAAGAAAATGCAGGTCCAGGTGGTACAATCTTCAGGAAACCTTCTGTTCCTTCAGTTCTCCCAGCCAAATATTTTAAAGCACCTGATAAATGCTTACTGGTGAAGAAATGTTCTTTCCTTCAGAAGACTGCAGAAAGAGCAGATTGTTCTTAAGACTCATTGTCTCTGCTTTTTTTTTTTTTCCAGGAGAATTTCAAATATCTGCTGACACCCTCAGGCAGAAAGGCAGATTCTCTTATAATTTGAAAAGCATATGTTTCTCTATCTCTCTTTTTCACAAAACCCTAAGCCAAAAAAAAGCCTTATCCAAAGCAGCTCAGGAGGGGGTGTTTCCTCATTTTATTCAACTCACCTGCAAAAAAATATCTAAAAATAGCTCATCTGAAATATCTGGTGCTCAGTGCTGAACATAACAGGCCACAGTTCCTGTTATGAAAAACCTATAACAGAAGTCTGGAATATGATGTATTTGCTCCTTTACACTCGGTTCTCCAGAACTTTGTATGTTTCTTCAACTTCTTCTTTCACTTAGACAGTAAATATTCTCAAGGTGAGAAGAGCTCAGGAGACCCAGAGCAGGCTTCTGGAACTGCTGAAAGCCAAGCAGTAGGTTTCATTTCCTCCAGAAGTAAGAGAAGACCAAGAAGCAAAGAGGCAGAATGGCTCCATGTTCAAACAGCAGCAATAGGGCTACTCTGTGCCTGTAGTCCTGGTCCTGGCCCTGGGAGCCATAATGGTGTGACTATATCATGGTGGTGACACCCAGAGTCCTGTCCTCAGCCTCCTGCTACTTACATTGTTCTTTCTAAAGTGCCAGCTCTGTAAGATTAGGTGGGAATTTATGTACATGGTTAAAAATAATTTTCTTCACTTGCAAAGTTAAAAAGAAAAAAACAGGATGGGAAAAAAGCTATTTATTCCAGTCTCATTATCTTAAATTGGCTTCCTCCTTCTTGGGTGAGAAATTTTGCATTTCTGAAACTTGTTTGAACCTTCAGCATTCTTATTTCCATGCTCTTCACTGATTAAAGGAAACAACAGGGACACTGCAGTTCTGATACAGATCTTCCATGCCATGACATTTTCTGGTAGAGAGGATTTTTCCAGGTAATGAAACTATCTGTTACTGTACACCAAGAAGTTTTCAGTTTTCTTGTTATCCTGATTAAATAGGAATTAATCCAATAATCCAGATGTACTGGATTACCCCTTCCATGTTATCACTGCAGAAGACAATTTGTAAAGGTCCTTTTTAGAAACCACAAAACCACAAAGTAAACATTTTTCTTTCTATCCCTGTTTAACATATGTCTCTTAACACTTGCTCTGGGTTGGAAATGAATTGCAAGGGTAGCATCTTGCTCTAAGGAGTAAGTGCCAAGTTGCCATGTGCAAATATCTCCCATCGATGATATAATGCAATAGCACAAACACAGACTTCAACAGTGAAGGGCACACAGATGGTGATAAGAGGATTGTTACAGGACAGCAGTGTAGGAATCTGAAATCCAGCTTACAGCAAAAAAGAGCTAGAAATCTTAAACAGCAAGCCTTGGTCAACAAAGGCTGAGAGAAATTCCGTCACCAAGAACACAGGAGGCTTGGTAATGCTCAACTTGAAGATAAGCTGTCTCCTGCCTTAACATAAGAAAAGAGTCTAGAATGAATGTTATCAGATTGTGTTGTAATCCCCTGCTGTCTTCCCTCCATAAATTCCTGAAATTACCATAACCCTTCCTACCTATTAGCATGTGTCTCCCTGAAACCTTAAAAAGTGGTCAAGTGTTCAATAAAGTATTCCAGTTTTGTTCCCCATGCTGGGATTGTGTAGTTTTTGACCGTCTCACAGCAGGAAAAAGACCACCTTTCCTTTTTCTTCTGGAAGAGGTTTGATTCCTCAGAAGTGAAGAAAAAATGAAATGTGAGCTCAGGAGAATCATGAAAGGGTTTCTGAAATGGAGTTAAACCACTGTGGGCCAGATAAGACTAGACAGAGGGAAATTCCAGTGCAGAAATTACAAACAGACTGTGAAAGTGTTTCTACAGACTGAAAACTTGCAAACAGTCTGCTTGATCTTCTCATCTCCTCCTTCAGGTTTCCAAAGGTTCTTTGTGGGGGTTTCTTGTTTGTGGAATTTTTTTCCAAGTGACAACCAGATTTTAACAGATACCCTCTCATAACCAATCTTCTTCTCCTTTCTTGCCCACACAAACCCCCCTCTTCCCCATCTGTGAGGAACAGCCAAGAGACAAGTCATCACAAGCGTCTCAGCACCTTGACCTAGTACAACAGGTGGCACAGGAAAACAATAAAAAACAGAAGGAGAAACCTCAGACATTTGGGGAATAGAGAGCTGAGGTGATTTGCTCAATGGAGTAACTCACCTGGGATTAGCCCATGGCACTTCCTCATGGGAAGATGTGCTTTTAGGGAACTGAACTATCTCCATTTGCTAGAACTGGTGTAGCTGCTCCATGTGTTACCTGTTATCAGCTTTGAGACAGATCAATCATAAATGCATGAGTCAGAACCCCTTTGCTGAGCTGTGATTTGCATCAAGTCCTTTGTCAGTACAGCAGCTACAACAAAGATGACTGAGATTTCATGGGAACATAAGTGAGAATCAATTTGGAAAGAAGGACAGCTGAATGTGTGAATGGGAAGAGGGATATGACTGGGAGGACCAGGATTTTGGGCATCATTAAGTATCTGCATGAAGTACAAATGCAATCTTCCCTATTGCCAGGGAAGCATTCAAAGTCAGACAGAATGACAAGGGCAACTAAGTCCCTGCAGCTCTCACTGAAGTGATCCATTGGACTTCATGAACAGACAGTTGATAAAAACTACTCAAGGAGGAAACATGATTAAAAGATTATGTCTGAGTTACAATTAGAGGTAGCATTTTGCATTGGTCTGAAGAATTTTGCAGCGGTACAAAATTCAGGCTATTTTGCAGCCAGTAACGAAATATGGGATCAGCAGGATAAAAGAAATATGGGAGCATTGTAAGGGGAAGCCCTGAGGGAAGGTGCAGCAGTGCAAAGTATTTCTTGACAACATCCAAGAAATAACTAAACTGAAAAGCAGTAGTACGTTTGTCAGAAGGGTTCATTTGCACAGAGAACTACTTTCAAAACTTGTGCTCCTTTTAGCTAAAGTGTTTCTTTGACTCTCTTAAGTTCAGAGTGAGGGGTGGGGGTTGAAGAGAGGAATCTAGCTCACAGGAAGGAGAGAAAAGGAAGAGTAAAATCAATGCTGTAAAGTTAAACCAAAATCCAAAATCAGGTTGAATGGTTAATAAATGCAAGTAGCTCAACTGGGGTGATGCATATTGAAAACTGGAAATCACATTGAATGAGTGAGTAATCAAGAAAGTATGAAAGAGAAACATACTGGAACATAGTAAAGGCACAATTAAACTTGATATAAGTACAGTGTTTTTCATGAAGATACATCCAGTGCAAATGCGACCCATAACTGGAAAATATGATTTGGTACCTCATTCTTTTTTCTACTGAAAACATTTCTGTTGTTCTCATTTTTTGTATAAACAGCTGTTTGCACTAATATCTCTAGTTTTATACAGCCAGATTTAATCCATTAACTTCCCTCCAAGTTCTCCCAAAGCCCAAGGTGAAAACAGCAGTGCTGCACAAAGTACCATTCCCAATTACCTCAGCTCAAGGGCTCAGGGTATCAGTGGACACAGGACCAAGCAGCAGTGACCATGGGCAGGTTTATGAACGGGCACCAGCAGAAGTGAAAGCCTAGAAACCAACCTTCAAATGGGTACAGGAAAAAAACAAGGAGAAGTTTGCTGTATTTGAACAGTTTGGTCAACAGGTCTGCACCCAATTGTTCTGTGTTGCAGAGAGGGAACCTCACAGCAGGAAAGGTTTTGAATTTATGCTAAACGTGGGAGCCAGGTATGTTGTACCTGAATGCAAGGATCTGGTCATGATGTTCTGTGATGCACATGATCTGAATGAGGTTTCTAAGTGAAGTTTCATTTGTTCTAACCTATGAAACCATAAAGAGAATGGGTTGAGAGAGGTGTGTAAGGAAGTTGTAGCTCTTTCCATTAACATCAGCTGGAGCACACATTCTGCACTACATTATGGAGAGGACACACTGCTATGGAGCTAAAGTCTTCCTTCTTCCTGCTCCTGGTTAAAATGCTTTGGACAATCCCAGCCTGAGAAATTGCCTCTGCACTCTCCTTGGACATTGCAGCATGACATTCAAGGAATGCGAAACTACTTTTTTTCTTTAGCAATCATGCTAAAAGCACTTAATTTAAGTGTAGGTCAAGACAAGGTAAACAGACTGAATGGTTCTGTTAAATAAGGATTATTTTTTCAGAAAGTTATACAAAATCTGCCTTTCATTCTGCTTTTTAACAGTATAAAAAACTCTCAGACAAATAAATAGAGGGCTAAACCACACTTCTGCTACAACTGGAGATTCCTGAACCTAATATGATCAGGGGTTTTGTTTGTTTGTTTCATAGAGCCTGGTTCTTTCTTAGCTGTGGTTTATAGTCTGTGACAGTAGAAGCAGCTTTCAATCAGTTTTAAAAGTGTTTGGCTTGAAGGAGAAGAGATGGGATGTGCTTTGGTGCAAGAGACAATTAGATACCTCAATAAAGGCTCTGGGACACAGAGACTGCCGGTTTTTGCAAGAGGTCTGGGTTTTATCAGACTATGTGCTGTGGACTTGCTATCTTCAATAAAATCAGACTTGGTTCCTATTTTTTTTTTAGAGTGTTTCTTAGGAAAATCTGCCCCCTAAAAAAAGATACAGGGTAAAAAAGAAATGACTTACCAAATTTCAGGAAAAAAAGAATATATTTTCCTTCTTCAGAGCTCAATACTAGTGGATTGGGGGTTTGTTTTTATTTTTTAAATCTACCCTATAGTGGCACATTTTCAAACTCAGTTCTGACCTTGGGTACTGGCCAGGGTCTCAAAGCCATAAGATTTCCAAGACATGAAGAAAGATACCATATAGTGATACAAGAGAAAGGATAATTAAGAAACATGTAACTTGTTGCCTTTTTTTTTTTTACTGAAAAAACGAGACAAGAAAGGTATCTGATGGCTCTGCATGAATTTTTAAAATTTCAGTAATAGAAAAGAGAAAGGTGACTCTCATTGCTCATGGTGTGGTTTGTAGCAAGGGTTATGCCCTGGGATTTTCTTTCTAAGCGAGAGTCATACGAAACAAGGGAAAATAAGCTTCAGTCTGATGCTAGTAAACAGATCCATAAATGTGCACATTGCTTCCAAAGCAAGGTGGATCAGACAAAAAAATATTGCTGTTGTTGAAAACAGATTAGAGGCTTCCCTAGGGAAAATGGAGTAGAAGGACTGGACAAACCTTGATGGGCTGAGGAGCCTTTACTCATTCCCCTAATGACTATATAGTTTTTCCTCATAAGACATTAAAGTGCACTGCTGAAATTATGTGGTTTCAAGGTCTGAAAGGTGCTATTATTCTTTTCTCAGTAAACCTAGTAGTAAGTAGATAGACTCAAAGACACCTGCCTGAAATAAAGTGTTCTTTAACACATTACACAGGACACTCTGAAGAGTTTACTTTATAAAATGGTGGAAAATTGTAGAATCACTGCCCACATAACCAAAAAAAAAAAAAGAAAAAAGAAAAAGAAAAAAGGAAACCCCTCAGCATGATGTGCAAAGTCTCCAAGAGCAAACAGCAAAACAAGAATTTTCTTTCTTGCTTTTTTTTTTTTAAGTTTATTCTCTCTTATATAACTCCCACACCAGTAAACCAGCTCTGAAAATGAATCAGCAGTCTTTCCTCCCTTAGCAAAGGAGTGATGTGCGGAGCAGGTTCTCCTTTCTCATGTATAGTTAGGAAGTGCATTTGTTTTTCTTCCTTTTATACTAAGCATACAGCTCTCTGTCCTCACCAGGAGGAAAACAAACAAAAAACCCAATCAAAACAAACAACGGAAAAAAACCCAAACTGAAAGCCAATGAAGTCAAAATTTGATTCGCTATTAATAAATGAGGGCATCAGAGTCTGTAAAAAGAAGAGGTTTGGGGATGTGTATGGAGAAATAAGTCCCTTAAGTGCAAACCTAAAAATTCCATAGAACTTTTTTTTTATCCAGATTCTGGAAAGAGGCTTTATTAAATGATTTACTCTCACTTTAGACACAGCTCTTACCTTGGCAGAATCTGGCTGGAAGCTGTTTGCAGCCTGCTGCTAAAAACACAGCCTCGTGTCAAAGCAGGGGTGCAGGAAGAAAGGATGAGTAGACCCAGCTTTGTCTGGGTCAAACTCAGTTTTGTCTTGGCATTTGGAAGTGATTTACTTTGTTCAGCATGGGCTTTCTGCATCAATACAGTTAGTGCAACACTGCACTGGGCAGGACACCATCAGGTTTGGTAGCAACATGAAGAACTCAGTGAGTGGAGAGCTGTGAGTGGCTGACAATTTGCTGTGGACCTTCTCCTTTTGGTCCTGAACTGGTGATATCTCCAATATTGCCTAAAGCCAAACAAATCCTGCAACTGCCATCCTGCTTTGTTACTCTGGGTCTGAAAATTTTTCTCACATGCTCCTTTGCTAGAGAATAACCCAGTTTATCTTCCTAATCTTCAAAGATCTCCAGTTATTTCTGCCCTACCTGTCATTCTTAACAGCAAGAAGCTAGGTTGGCTCCTTCCTTTGTTCTTTAGGTGTTAATTGCTCCTTCCTGCCCTAAAATTCCTTTCTGACACCTTTTCTGTGTGTGTGAGAGAGATAATTTTAAAAGTTTTAAGCTTATCAGCTTGTCTGCACCTCAGCCTTACCTCAAAACCCACTTCAGCTGAAAGCACCAACTGCCATGAGGAAACAGCTTAACAGCTGGTGCACTGCCACCAAACCTCTTGACTGAGAATTAAGAGCACAGTAATTTTTGTGAAAGCTTCCCATTACTCTCTTTACCTCAGACGTTTCCACTACTGCTTGCTATTCATTTACGTTTTCTGTTACAATTTCTCTGAAAACTCAGGCAATTCTTGATGCCTGAAGCTCAAGCCCACTGTGCAGAAGGATGAGACCTGGCCAACAGTCAGTCTGCATGGCATGCAAAAGAGGGAAGGGATTTTTACATTTTGGGCTGTTAGTCTAAAGCTGTGGACTCTGGCACTGAAAAACTTAACAGTTCATAACTGTCACATCCTTGATGTCTACAGCCTTTATCCTACTAGATATAGAATTTGGAATATGAATATACTAACATATCAGCATATTTGTAGCCTAGCCATGTGGAGGTGGTGTTTGTTTTTTGCCTCCCAGCCTGATCCTCCACAGCCTCTCCACTGTAGAGCCTGAAAACAAAAGGCAGCTTAGTCAGTTTTCCCACATAAGCAGCTCATCTTTGAAGAGATGCAAAGAGGCTTTCACAGCTGTTAAAAAAGCAATGCCAGGACATTTATATACCTTTCTTCTAAATTATCTCTGGGTTGCAAAAGGGCTATATAGTATATCCACAAGATTATGGTGTGCTGCATCTGCCTGGGAAATTACAATTTTGTAGGTTCCTTCTGAACTGTACTTTAAAATATCAAAGATCTCGCAATTCCTCTTACTGTTCTTAAAACTCAGCTTGCTATTTCTTAATCTTCCCGCTAGCTACCACCCACCTTCCTGCCTGCTGTTCAAAAACTGGTCTGCATTGATGGGGGCAGAGGCTGAGCAGAGCCTGTGGAGGCAGGGGCTAAATGAGATCACTTTGGTGCTGGGCCGGTCTCAGATTGAGGGGAAGGAATAGCTCTGTGAGTGGTGTGCAGTCCCCTACTCCTGCAGCCCTCCCCCTTTTGTACCCGATGCACGTGGGCTGTGGAGCTGCAGGGCACAGAGTAAATCCTCCATGCCAGTCTGAGGCAGAGGAGTTGGTGACAGTGAGTGTTCCTGAAGACCAGCCAGCAAGAGCAGTCCATCCCTTTCTCAAAGGCATGGGTGGCTACACTGAGAGCTTCTTCTCACCACTTCTGGCTGCCCACCCTGGCTGTAAGCAGGGCCTGTTAGAAATTATCACATTGTGTACGAGGGTATGTGCCAGACATGGTGACCCTCACATGGTGCCTTTTGTCATCTGAGGAGGACACAGGAAACCTGAGATAAGGGAGAACTGTGGAAATGGCAGCTCCCCTGGGCAAAAGAAAGCTGAGGGTTTGGGGAAGCTTGTAGTTTCATAAGGGTGAGGTGGTGAGATGTTGTAATAGTTGATCTTAAAATGTTTTGTACTGTGGTGCTGCTTGATAGAGGAATAATTCCCAACTTCCTTGAGAAACGTTCTTATCTTTCTCATTCCACACACCCTCCAGAGTGCCCACCCAAGCGGTCACAGTTCTGTCTATTGAGGCAGATGTTTCTTTGGACAGTGGTCAGATGGGCAAGGGAGTAGTTGCATTTCTGCCAGGCAATAGGACAGTGACAATGTAAAGATCTCACCAGCTCTTTAAAATATACTGATCCTCTTGTAATCTATTCTTATTCACTGCTTTTGGGGAGAGTTGCAATGTCATCTTTATACATCTCAATTTTCTATATATAAAGCAGGAATAATTATTTCTTCTTTCCTTCCTTCATTATGAAGATCAACTTTGTAGTCTAAGTTGCTGGGGTTTACAGTACTATAGCCATACAGATACTAGAAAACAGACACAGGTCCATCATATGTTAATAGGGATTTTATTTTACCTTTCAGCTATCAATGATGCCATTGACTACAGGTGCACTAGGAACCCTTAGAAAATCTCACTGGTCTCCTTGATACCATGTTTTATCCATTGTTTTGCCACCATCTCAGAAGCTGAGTGGTAGCTATAAAAAAAGATAAAGAGCTGTGTTTCATTAGAGATCCAAGCTTAGAGACTCAGAGAAGCTTTATGTCGGAGGAGACCAGACTGATGAGGAATTCACCAAGTGGCAGATATATTACAAACGCTGGGTAGACGAAGATGCGGAGGTCCAAGACCCCGGGGAGCGCATGCAGTGGCTGGATCGGGACCATGGGGGCTTTTGGATGGACACTTCCCCAGTTTAAATGTTATACCCTTAATGTGGCTACCCTGGTTATTTTTCCCTTAGTCGTTCCTTATCCAAGTTTCCTCTTCCCACAAAACCCTCCGGGTTGCAGCCCCCTGTCCTGGCGCACCCCGGCCATGAGGGCGGTTGTCGGCAGGGCCACCCAGGAGGCGCCGCTGGAGCCTGGGTGGGGGCTTTCCCTGCCTCAGAGTGCCGGAAGCCCTAAGGTAGAATTTCCCTGCCCACCTCATTCTCCTATTGGTTCTTTTGCCGCTCCTCCCCTCCCTTCTTCCCTTCGTTTGCATGCACCCAATGAAGTGCGTTACTCCGCCCCATCTCCGCCCCGTCTTCGCCCCTCTTCCCCGCCCACATCCGGGGAATTCCCATGCTCTCCTTAAAAGCTAGCACGTGCCATTAAAACTGGCTTTTTCTCGTGGACTCTCGGCTTCTGTGGACTCCTTCTGTTGGGGGTGGTCGCCGGGCTGAGAGTGGGAGGAGCCAACCTAAGCTTCTAAGGGGCCTGATCCTAGGGAGCCCTGCTGGCCGCTTTCCTAGCCTTGCTCCTGGAAGCAAAAACCTCTCCACTGTATCAGTGGGCCTTTTACAATCCACTGATAGCTTTACAGACAGGACAGCACCTACTGTTACTAGAAAGGTTCATCTTACCTACCCAACACTAACTACTAAGCTCTCTCTAAACAAATGTCAGCACCTCCCTCAGCAGCAGCCATTCAGTCTACTTTTTCAGGCCCTAGAACAGGCACCAGGGAGCACCAAGTGTATCTTTCCTGCCAATGCTAACGTTTCAAATATTTGTGCTATTCTGCACGTAGTTTTAATATCACTTATTGTGGCAATAGTGTTGCTAATGAACAAAAAGCTTCATGACTCTTGTGCAATGACCTGTATTAAGTGTAAAAATATGCAATTTCTGCATGTGAAAGACAGACAGTTTTCTTCTTCAACAAAAGTTGCAAACTGCACATCTTGTTAATGCAAGTAACCAGACTCATGAGAGTTGTCTCACTAATGTGAAGGGAACAGCTCATGGAAGTACATTTGTTCATATTTTATTTGCTCTGTTTCACACTTCTTCGGGTGTTGTTATTGTCTAGTTCTTCAGAATTGCATGTTTTAAACCGAAGCTATAGCACAGATTTTAGTTATGCTAGTCCCAGTTCAATCTGCATTTGTTATAATTTTACTGAGGACTTGCGAGTACTTGCTGGTTGGAGGTTCAAAACCAACTCATAATTTGCTGCTCACCAAAGTCATTGGCAAGGACGTGCTCTGAACCTCCTTCCCTCCTTTGCCCCAACACCTACCTCTGACTATAAAACTACATTGAGTTCAATTTGTGGCAGCTGTTAAATTTCACTGTGGATATTCAGTGATTGCTGACAAGATGCAACCATCATGTAGCAATTCCAACAGCTACAGAATTGGGCCATTAGACATTTCAGTGATGAATAATGCTGCTGGCTGTCAGGGTCCAGATAGCCTTGAAATGAAGGGTATCCACAGCAGAATGATTGGAAGCTGAAAACTTAAGAACATGTTCCTTTGTTTTGAGATGTATTTGAAAATACAATTCAGTATGTGCTAAATTAATTATCACAGGCATGGATCAGATAGTTGGTACAGGAAAAAGAATCCACGTGCCATGTGCCTGTTTCTGCTCAAATGTGTTGGTAATTAGTTTAAATATATCTGTTACATCTGTTGATTTTTTGGTTCTACTTTTGAATAATAATTCAATCTGCATCATTATTTAAAAAATAATTTAGCTTTATACTGCAGACTAATTTATTATAAAACTGTAAATAAACCAAAACTAAGACTGTCCAAGTCCCAGGACTGTAACAACATAAATGAACAGGGATGGATAACTCATTTTAACAGACACATGAAATGTTATTTAAGCTGGCAACCTGCTGAGTTTCTTCATTATATCAGAAGCAACCTTTAAGATTATGTAACAGCTGTAAATATAGCACTGAAGTAATTCATGTTTAAAAGAGTCTTGACGGAAGCACTGTCTTTCTTAATTATTCAGCTATCAAACTTAGAGAGGCTTTGTTATCCAGCAGCAGCAGACTTCTGCCCTCCAGTGTAATTCTCACTTTTGCTGAGCATCCAGTAAAACCCGTTTGAAAAAAAAAGGGAATTTATTGCCTTTTCCATTATACACATAATTTTTTACTCTGTCTCATACCTGATTGACTTTTTGTTCTTAAACACTCAACTAAGTGCTGTGTCAGAGCCCAGTTGCCCATAGAGACCTTAGATCTGCAGCTTTGTCCCTATTTAGGGTCACTCTGAAGCACCTGGTACTGTGTAATCAAACACACAGGTGCTTTCCTGAGCTGGCAAGAGCTAAATATGTCCATACCCAAGTGATCTTCACCTTGTTGGCCAGATCAGCTTTGAAAATGTTCCCTTTCATTCTGTTCTAGGAGAACTGTGTTTCTGCAGTACTAAAACACTTCACAGGCTCAGATTAATTTCAGAGTGGTTTTAGTTAAACCCTTTGTGCCCTAATGTGTGGACACTCTCTTTCTCTGTGCATCTCACACATTATTAGAGCTACACCAAAACCACAAAGCTTGGTGAAAAGTCTAACCAGGACCATACCAAGCCAGTTCTGTGAGCTGACTGTCAGGGATTTGCAGGTTGGGGGATGAAGCTTTGGATTTGATGTTTAACCCCCCAAGCTATTGAAACACACTAAGAGGACTGTCTTCCCTGCATGTCCTCCTGCCTGAGTGAGGAAGGAGCCAGAGGACACTGCTCTCCCTTGAGGACTGGTTGTCATCAAAATCCTCTCTCCAGGTGTGTCTCTAAGAGTACAAATATTATTTTGCCTTTAAACAGCAAATTATGCTCTTTTTGTTTGTTGGTTTGGGGTTTTTTTTTTCACATAGTCAAAATTGGTGCACTAGTCATGATAAGGATCATTTAAGTGGAATGAGGTTGGAGCGTAAGGTTAACACCTTAAGTCAAATTATACATTATACTGTTAGCTTTCTGAACTGTAGCATATATTTTAAAACCATAGCAAAAGTCTGGCTGATCTCAGTAGTTTGGGATTTAACTTGTAAAATCAAAATGGATTCAATATTTTAGAAACATAATAACTCTAGCAATTAATATCATAATAAAGCCAAAATTTGTCCAAGGAATGAAGGTGAATAAAAAGAGAAACATTCAGAACATAAGGAGTAATGAGAATCAAGTATGTTTAAGAACAATCTTTAGGTTGTCATATCCCTGAGGACCACTGGGGAACTGGTCTCATGTAATTGAGTGGAAATGCCATCTTTCCTGAAATAGATAGTCTTAAAAAAATATTTGTTTTGAAAAACCCATTTTCTGGGAAGGAACTAGAGCAGAAAAAGATTTTCACCTTAAATCTTTGTAAACAGCCATACTTTAAGAACTGAGTCTAAATATAAAAGCACATTTGCAGACAGTATGATCTTGGGTGAATATTTATTTATCTTCACATAATGGACTAGACTTTTCAGGAAGTATGCCCATAAACTTTACTTCTAAAACTACTGAAAATTTTATATGAGTTTGATACTAGAGGGATTCATATTTCTATTAACTTTTCAGGAGCGCAGAATATTTTCCCAATAGATATCTGATATTCTTGTCTTGGTTGCTTTAAAGAAAATACTTTCCTCCAATGTTTAAGAATGCAGATTAGGGAATAACTGCTTTTTTGAGGATAGAAAGAAGCTTGCATCTGGTTTCTATAAATGTAGGACAAAACCAGCAAGAAATCCAACTTACTGCAATCTCAGCTGCATGCTATTTAGTTTGTCAGATTCACAGAAAAACAAATGACATTCTGGCTAATGGATCTATCTTTTCTATAGATGTGAATAATTTAAACAGAAATATCAGGCGGCTGCAGTTATGTTGCATGGATTCCATGTAATTTTCAAAATCTCATAGTGTGGAAGTACCTAATTTGATGGGAGATGGATTGCCAGCTCATTAGTTAGGAACAGGTCTAGAATACTTTGACCCTTAGCAAAATTACATTGTCAGTTTTGGGTCTATCAAAGATGTATCTAACTCTGTTATTCTTTCAGTTATGGAATCACTACTTCCCACTGCTTCATGAAAGCAGAAATAATCTACCTAAAATATTCTCCTCTGCCAAGGTTTTAATTTTGTTTCCATGCAAATAATGCATGTGCACAGACACAAGTGCTACTGTCATTAACTGGGAATAAACCTGGAGCTTTCAGCTCTGAAAGTACAGATCCACGCAATTTGAGCAAAAGAAGGAGTTCTGTCACATACTATTAAATAAAAGGCTGTTACCATAGGGAGAGTAAATCTGCATTCATTAAACACTGTTTATAATACTAAATGTGGAGGTGCCAGCAGACACTGTGGAGTCCTCATCTCATCAGTTTTGAAGGGTAGGAATTAAGCATGGCACGAAGACAGATTGCATGTAGCTTTGCTTGCAAGCACATCTACCTCACTGTTGCTTTCTCTGGGTGTGCTGCAGTCATTTGCTACCATAGCTGGTTATCCCAAACAGACCACACTGCAAGTGGCAACTGCAAATGAAATAATTAAAGTCATCTCTGCTTTCTGAATGTTAAGAGGCTAATTGTTCTACAGACACTTAATGAATGCCTGTACCTTTTTCCCGTGTGAAGTAGTGACTTAAATGCTGCACATGTGCCTCAAATAATCCAGTTAGAGAAACTACACGCTGCAGAGGGAAACTACATGCTGCAGAGGGAAAAGCAAAAAAATATTTTTTTCTCAAGTCTTAGAGTGATGAAATCTCGATTGCAGGGTAAGGCTGTCTTGAAATGCCTGAGAAATAACCCACTGCATTGATATTCTGTCAGAGCTTTTCACTGCTGAAGATACAGAAGCAAAACAAATAAATCCCTTCATTAAGGAGCAAGCACACATCAATACAGTGCACGATGTTTGCAAGGTCAACTCCATGCTCTTTATAGGCAGGTCTGTTTATAACTGCTGTGTTCAAACCATAACCCACTGCCAATTCCCTATGTATTGACAGCAGTTACTATCACACTGAAACCAAAATAATAAATTGCACCAAATTGCACCATTCTTCAAAAAGAAACCTGTATTCTTCAGGGTTAACTCTGCAGAAAAGGCAAGTTATGTCAGCATGGAGGCAGACATTCAGACATACTCTGGAAAAGATTTGAAGATCATTTGGACTCTAGGAGGAGAAGAGTCCAGAAGTCACACTGATTTTTCCATCACTCTTTTCAAACAATCTCCATTTCATTAATTGTCATTCATGTTTTCTGTACATTTCATTGTATTCTTCTGTGCCTAAACTTGAAGAATCTCTTTATCATAACTTTTTAAGATCTCACTGCTCAGTTCTTTCCCTTTTTTAAGACGTGCAAAATGGGTAAAATTGAAGTGTTGTGCTTCTCAAAGATGAGTGGATCTTCTACCACATTTTGCATAACTGTATCACAGAGCACATTCACTCTGTGAACATACAGACTAAAACATGTGTGCAGCACTCTATAGCTGACCACACACTCACTCATTACCTTCCTCATCACCCTCGTCAGGAGGCTGAATGATGTTCCCTCATCAGAGGTGTCCATTTCAAGGGAAGGGGACACAACAGTGGGTTTTAGGGTCCCCAGTGACTCAAGAAGGCAGACAATCCTTCTGCTAGGACACTGATAAGCAGGTTATGGGAATCAGCCTTAAGCCCTGAACCCTCCTGTGCACACTTTCAAATCAAGGAGAGAATAAATTGTTCAGGTAGAGAACAGATATTTAGGCTGTGGCTACTTATAGTTTGAAGGAGAGAAAGATATTTTCCTCTGTTGATGCCAATAAGGTTGAGTAACTTTATTCTTTTTTTTTAATGGAAAATAGAAGCTGTTTTGAAATGCTACCCTCATGCTTGGGGTTATACCTGCTGAGGAGCAGTCACGACCAGCCAACTGCAACACATTAACTGGGAAGGGCAAAGTGGACAAAACCATCAACCTCTGCTGTACAGAAGAACTCAGTGTATACCTCACCACTCTTCCTGTTTCATTAAATTAAACTTAATCAAATCAAATCACTTCTGAGGTTTGGATGGTAGAAATGTGCACAACAGAGATCTCTCTGTGCTTTAAATTCTGCATGAAGTGTGGATAAGAGGGACTGTGCCTTTGCAGCTCAGTTTCATTGATGTATGAGCTAGTATTCATGTCAGATTTTCTTTTAAAGATACTTGAATGACTCTATTTTTAGATTTTACTGTGATGTTACTTCATCAGCTATTGCATGCATAATGCATCATCAGCAACAAAAATTTTAATCATAGCATAATTCAGCCAAAAGATGCTATGAGAAATCAAAGTCCAAATTGGTTTGCTTTGAGACTTGAGTAAATGGATTTTGACTTTTAATTCCTAGATTCAGAGAGGCTCTCAGGGGTGCTCCCCAGATGGGTAGCTGATTGGCGAATGTGTGTTGCAAGGCCCCTCATGTTCAGTCCCAAAACCTGAAACATCACATTTCAATCTGAAAGTAAGTTTTACCTTTACAGATTTTGCTTAAAAGAAATCAAGACCAGAATTTGGTTCTCTCATTTAAATAATTTGGTTCTCTCATTTAAATAATTTAGTAAACGTAGTGCTCCTGATTGATGGTAGAAAACCACTTGCTGATCATTCACAAATTCCAGACCAATGAAGAATCTGCAAAGTAATTTCAATTCAGTACCCCATGACCCAGCAAGTAAACCCTTCACAGGCACAGGAGACTCCAATTCTTCCAGTTTAATTTCCAGCAGCAAAGAAAGAGTAATTGCCTGGGGCTGTGCCCTGTTATTAATGTGTTAAGGAAATAGAATTTAAATCAGACACCTTACACAAGTGCAAAGAGAACTGAAACAGGATTAACAGACTATTTTTTTCAGCTAGGAAAGCTTTTTACTCATTGTTGCTGGTTTTGTTATGGACAATCCATTTAATCTAGTTCAACAGTTTAAAAAAGAGGGTCAAATATGTTATTTGTGGGGTTAGATTTGGGGGGAGGGCATATTCCTTTTCCTTGCAGGTCACACGGATGTGACAGCACCAGCCATTTCAGGTAGACAAGGCTGGACTGTGCATGCAGATCTCTGCTCCTTGTTTCCCACTTTCTGGGAAACAGAGGCAGGATCAGTTCATGGCATGCTCCATACACAGACACTCTGGGCTTAAAAGAAAATTCTCAAGGGATAAGGCAGCTCTTGCTGCCTAAATAACTGCAGTAGGTTGGATGGATAAGCCAGACCTAGGGAGCAGGTCAGCAGCTGGATCTCTCCAATCCCAATGGGACAGATGTAGAATAAAGGTATCATTTAATTGGAGGACAGCAGGAATACTTTTTCCTGACCACCATGACATGGTGTTTTACCTTTTGCAGGGAAAAGTTTTCTCCTCCACGCCTCTGCAATCTAGAGAAGCATTTTGTAATTCTCTGTTTCATGGTTCCATCACATTTATCTTCAAGTTATCTTTTTCCTTTGATTAGGCCTTTTATTTCTCTCTCCCCTGGGTTATTCACCTCTATTTCCATAGAACATAATTGAGCTGCTGAATATTCATAATTAGTCCCTGGAGTCACATAAAGATATCCAGAGCATGATAAAACTCTCCTTGGGTATGTTTTGGTTAGATTAGAGCCAAAATACTAAATGTAACTGGGAGATGCAATATGTCCCCTTAGTTTTGAAAGAATTGGAGAGGGAACAATTATCCTTTCCTAAGAAAAAGGGGGGAAAGAAAGAGAGTTGAACAGTGAGAAGGAAGGAGGAAGGAGGAAGAAAGCATCCAGGAAGCAAGCAAGAAGGGGAAAGACTACAGTCCAGACACTGTGATGTGAAATCCTCTCCACCATCATGTTTACTGAGGGTATTGCATCACTGCTTGGTAACGATGTCACAACATACAGATTTTCAAAGCAGCAGGGATAAAAATTCAAGCAACTAACCTTTTCCTCAGTCAAGCATACCTGCCAGAAACAAGCCCCACTGTGCGAGCACAGGTGTAACAGTGCTAGCAATGCTTCAGATGGTCTAACTATTAACGGGAGAGGAGATTACATGTGCCCTAGCACAACACTGAGACATTACTTCCCTAGTTAAAGGCATGGTTCCATTCCCTAGGGATCCCAGCCCCACTAGGGCATGAACCTGCAGCAAGGGAAGGCTGTGAGCAGCCTGCCACCCTGCTTGCTTTGAGCCCTGCACCAGCAGGCTGATTTCCCCAGGCTGGGTATGGAGGCAGCAGGGAAAGCAACATTCCCAGAGGGCAGTTCAGAGCATCTGGAAGTCTCATCCTCAGCACCAACTGTTTGCTTCATCCGTGATGAATTCCCCATCTGATATTGCAGCTTATAAGCTAAACAAACAGATCAGAAAAACATGTCAATTTGGAAATCAAACCAATATCTTTTTTCCTTAATAAAATTATCTGCATGAAAGAGGGATTTGAACAGGTTTGGATTTGTCAGCCAAGTGCTATGTTTGGCTGTAGTAAATACTCCTGATATTCTCATTTCCCAGGATTTCAGTTTGACCTTTTTATACTTTGCACTATACAAAATATTCCCCCATGACTATGATTGGGACGTTCACACAGATCTGTGTTCAGGGCTATAATGAATATTTAAAAGTGTGAGCAAGAGTGAATGAAAGGCTCTAGCTTTTCTGGGAATGTAGATGGACATATTCCTATATAGGATACACCTGGACCAAAGTCTTCTCAAGCACCAAGTAAAACTGAACCTGGTGTTTGTCTCCACTCTAAATTGATGTTGCTTACACCATTGCAACCTTCTGGTGTCTTTGCCCTGGCCCTGGCCCTCAGTACAGACCATTTATCCTCCAGGATCCGTGCAGTCAGCCAGTGTGTTACAAGTGCTACACTTATGTTAAACTCACCATGAGGGTTTGCAAGCAGTTTCTCACATTTGTATGTACAAATCCCCGTGTTGAACCTTTGTGCTGACAAGGACACCAGACATGCAGCATTTACATCCCAACAGGCAACGACGGGATGTATCCCCATGATCATCCCTCTCTACATACCCAAAGCGACTTCCAGCACTTCCATGTTGCCTGTAATGCTAAATGCAAAAAAAAAAAAAAGCTCAGGACACATTTTCAGTTACCCCCCTCCTCACCCCCCACCTAGATTTGTGTTATAGAAGTGATATAAATTGTGAAGCAGTGCCTTACGGATGATGATCTGTCTAAATGACACTTTCTTTGCTGCCTTAGGGAGTTTTAAGAAACAATATATTTTAATGAGTCACTGCAATGACTTAAAATCAAGTCAGAAAGAAAAGCCTTCTCTAAAGGGCTACTTTTCGTTGGGAACATGAGATATTATCCAGGAAGTATCAAATACTTGTTGCTCATGCAATGATTCTTTACAAAACTATGTTAGAGGAAAATACAAACACTGGCCCAAGATAATCATTGTTATTCTTATATTTGGAATTGCAAAAGAAAATAATTTTCATTCAGAATAATTTTCACTTCTTTACTATGTATGTTCATAATCTTTCTTTCAAAACAAGCAAAATTAAAATTACTAAATGTCTAGAACAAGTTTCCTGAAAGTTGACAGTGGCCATGGGCTAGTGCTGCTTGGCTTAAAATCTGATCCTTCATTTCATCATTGGTTTAACTCTGGCTGGTCTCAATATGACATCATTAATGTCATGACAGAATTAATGTAATTAATTTAACAAGGTTATTATAAAATTATTTTTTAAATTATATGTTTTCCATAAAGTAAGTATATGTACTGCTAAGCTTGCAAAAGACTAAGGGGAAAAGCCAAGCAGGCAGGAAAAGAGCAACACATTGGCCCATAGGAAGGACTGAGGAGAAGGAAAGGAAAGGATAAGATACAACAACCCACTTTACTGGGAGATATCCCAGTAATCAACTACTGAGACCAAGGGACATGTTCTTTATGACAGGGACCTTCTCCTCGCAGGGACAGTCAGCAAGTAGGAAGAGGATATCCCAAATTTAAGTCATATAAAAATTAATGCAGTTTACATGTTCTGAGGAACCCTTTTAGATGTAACTGTGTCTCTCCAAGTCTTCTGTAGCAAGCTTAATGAAAGAAGCTTCTCAGATTAAGGATATAAGGAATTAAATACCTAAAACTGCATGATCAAAAATCCATCATAACTATCCTACTACTTGTTTAACTACTTGATAACTATCCTTTTATCTGTAATTTTGCTGGCCAGAAGTGGAGGTGCCCAGAGCCAGACACAGAACCATAGCAGGGACCTTAAAGGATCATCTAGGAAGTCTTTAAGGAAACAAAGCACAGAATTTCCCTCAATGTTTTTTCTATTTCTGTCCTAGACTAGGCATCACTATTTGCTGAAATTAAAATTAAATGGAGGAAAAAGAAAAAAAAAAAGAACTTTATTTTTTCAATTTTCATTACGAACATTTTGCAGAGATCAAATAAGAGGACACAAATGTTACATAAGGAAGCAAGGAAAGCATTTGACTCATTTGTGTACAAAGGCACCGGAAGGGAGAACACAAATTAGGATTCCCTCTTAACTTAGCAGGAAACCATTTTTCACTTTGAAACATTTGCCAGTGATCCTAAACAGATGTAAATTTACTTATTTTATGGAAAAATTAGATCAGTTTGGTCTTTATTTCCAAATAATCCATGTTAAAATTTATGATAGCATAGAAAAAGACTATTGATTAGAAAAAAAAAGAAAAAGAAAAAAAGAAAAAAATTGAGACATCCAGGGAAAATGAAGTATTATATGAAACATAACTTTGTTCTTTTAAAAAGATAATGAAACACAGAATATTTTTTGAGTCTATGCCTGGTAGTCACAAGAAATAGACCATTAAAAAGTATTGAAGGTGTTAAGGAAGTAAACAATAAATGGACAAAAAGAGCAAGTCCTGAAACTTAAAAATTGGAATTACTCACAAGCATCAAATCTCTGAATGAGTTATAATTAGTTCCATAATCAGGAAAGATGCAGATTCCCCCAAACACTTTGGTCAGGAAAGGATGGTTCTATCACTTCAACTGATAACACAGATGGACCCAGGGAGTATTTATTTGTTCATGATAAGCACCCAAACATGCAGCACTCAGTGTTGATGTTTCAGAAGGTGTCACTATGGAGCTGGATCAGATCTTCCCAGAGTGCTGAGGAAAAAGAGCAATCTGGAACAGTGACTAGACTTACAGAGCTTCTGAGCCAAAAAAGCTTCATGTCTGCCATGAAGAATGTTAGGAAAGTATGGAAAAATTTAGCAAAAGCACAGAAACTCAAGCTCCAGTGATTTCTCATCATTAAAAGCCATGTAATCACTAATTTATTAGCTAAATGTAGAAGTTCGAGTCTCAACATCCCAGTTATGTTCCAGTTTGGATAATTACACTCTGCATAGCTAAACCTCCTCTCCTGGATAAGTGGACATCATCTATGTGCTGCCCTTTCCCTGGCCTTCTTTAGCACACTTGCTTTCCAGCTTTCCTTTTCTGTTTCTATCCCTTGTTTTGAATTTCTTTCCCCCTGTATGGGTTATCTTGAGTCTTTTTCCATGCTGAGTTTTATTTTGTTATTTTCAGCTCGGCTCTGAATGAGTTAGATGATGCTCATGCTGCAGAGCATTGCCAATCTTGTCATGCCATCTGTTTCAAAAATTAGAGAAGAAGCTGAATCCCATAATGGGATGAAATAACTCTACTTTGTTCTGGGAGTTTTCTTCATGGGTTATGTTTTTTGTTCACTTGTTGATAACTCCATCCTTTATGGCCCAGTAATTTAAATACCATTATGTTCTCTGCCATTATACCTTCCTGAAAGCTTCATTTTGCCTAAGACTGCTGGCACTGGATACAATTCAATTTATTTTGCACTTCCAAACACAAAAGTCTTTACAGGTTTTCTAAAAACTCAAGGACTAATGAAGAACAATGTGTTTTATGAGGTGATAACTGGGTGGCCCTTCTACCAGTATTTAAGGTCATATAGGTTTCTACATTACCACCTAAAACAATGCAATTTAAGAATTTTATTATTCCTCTTTAAAAATGCCTGTGATTTTTGCTTAAGCTGAGCTTTACTCAGGTTCTTTTGTGCGTTGAGTTGCTCCTGCCTTAGATTTGGAGGATTTCTGAAGAGTCAGTGAGCATTTGCCCATCTACCCCTTTGGCAAACAAATGGAAAGCAACCTGAAAGAGGTCCAAGAGAAAGATATGGCTACAGGAAGGAGCAAGCATTGTTTCTCATGTGTGCACAGCTGAGCATAAGCTTGTTACACTCCATCTTTCTGCTCCTCCCAGCAAACTGTCAGCAAAGGTGAGTGTGTCGGTCTGAAATAAGCAGACATGATGAGGATTTTTTTTCAAAGGCATGTATAACACAATCAAAACATGTATTTTCTCCTAATATAGTCTCATATATGTATGGGGGGGAGGGGTTTATCAGGATTAATTTATTAATTTCATTGTTTTCTAGTGTCTGATTTAACCTCATTCCTCCAGAGGATGGTATTTTTCTCACCTGAGGGACAACAAGGCAGAGAGCAGAGCTTACAGAATCCTTCATGTCACAGGCTTTTTAAAGAGTACAGCAGTGGAAGGGGATTCAAGACAAGCTAAACAATTCAACAGTTGGATGAAGCTCACGTAGCAACTGCTGACAGATTTCTCTGTTTCAAGCCCAGCCGCAAACAGCTGTTGATGGGGAGTATCACAGCCCTGTAGTCCTTACTCTGTGCTAACCAGGTTTATCTTCAGCACTTTAGGCTTTCTTCCTTCAGTTGAATTTTTCTCCTGCTGGACTTGCTGGAGCTGTTCTGGAAAACAGCAGTAATTTAAGTCTAGAAGTATGTACCAGAACACAAAGCACAGCTAGAAATAAGTGAGTAGTAGGGGTCTATGGTGTCTCTCAAGCACATAAACCACCTGCAGCTACGTGCCCTGCAAAACACTCATGCTGAGCAGTCCCTTAGCCCATCACCTTTGGACAGATGTGAATGTCTTCCCTGGAGCTCGGTA
The DNA here is from genome assembly GCF_047495875.1 of Pithys albifrons albifrons. Classification (NCBI taxonomy): domain Eukaryota; kingdom Metazoa; phylum Chordata; class Aves; order Passeriformes; family Thamnophilidae; genus Pithys; species Pithys albifrons. Next base: position 36,757,147 of record NC_092461.1, on the reverse strand, counting down.
GTGGACAAAAAGTCACTAATCAGTTCTTACTTCCCTGCTTTCTCTTTACATCATGCAGAGAAAACAGAGATTATAAAGTCATGAGCATGGATCCATTTTACAGGAGACAAGGAAACTTGCAGGAGTAACAATGGCAACCTTTTATGGCATCATCTTCCTTTGTAAAGCACTGTCATCGATTCAAAGAACAAGGTGTAAAAAACAGGATTACAAATATTAATGTCTGTTAGAAAGGATTAGATTACAGCTCCAATTCAAGAAATGGTTTTTCAGATTGGATCATTTTTAATAAAATGCTCATTCTTCTTTCATCTGATCTCATCTCCTCAGCCTTGAAGTCTTACTTTTCATAGGGAAACTTCTTGTTTCTGTGGGTCTTTTGATTGCATAAGGACTGAAAATGTTCACAAGATTCGAGTTACTTTTAATTTTTTATAATCTTTCAGATTAATTATTTATGTGCACTTTTTAGAAACTTTCAGGTTTAGTGTTATTAATTTAATGCATCTTTTCTTCTCCAGATCCTTTTGATAGTGCACTTATATGCAGCTCAATTCAATCAGTAAGGAAACTTCATTTTTTCATTCTAATTAGCCATCACTTTTTTTAATAGCCTACAAAATAAAAGTGACAAAGTGATTTATTTTTCTGAGACAATGACTAAAATTTTGGTACATATAGCACTCTTTACATCTAAGGTGTAAATAAGTAACTGGCACTTTAGCACACAACAAGACTGCAATGTCAAGGATCACATATAAAGAATTTGAGTTCCTGTAGTGTTATCTGTTTTGGTATGAAAATGTGATTATACCACAGATTTTATGCTACCTAAAAGGACCCATTTACCTTTTTCCACAGTAGGTTCTGTACTGAGAGAAAATATTTTTTTAATTCTGTTCCTTAAGTGAAAGTCAGGATAGAGTTCAGGGTTCTAAAAAATCTGCTGCCATGAGGACTTTCTCAGAAAAAATAATGTTATTATGAGGATCTAGTCAGCCAGGATGTTGACTAGTTTAAGCATCCAGTCCTCAAAGTTCTGAGCTCATGTTTTTTTGGGAAAGAAATGAGCCATGCAGAAAATCAATTTTCTTCTGATTCTGCACATTTTGGATTATTTATAAATACTGCCTCATCACTGAGGGCTTTTTTTTTTTGTTTTATCCAAGATGGATAACTAATTTGAGAGTGTGTGAGAGCAGAAATTTCCCGAAAATACTGATTCATGCCAGTCAGTCTGTGAAAACATCTGTTAACCTTTGCTTGCCAAACCGCTCTCCATCATCTTCCAACAGTCCTGGCTCTCTGGGGAGGTCCCAGATGATTGGAGGTTGGCCAATGTCACCCCAATCCACAAAAAGGGCTGCAAGCAGGACCCTGGCAACTACAGGCCTGTCAGCCTGACCTCCGTGCCTGGCAGGGTTATGGAGCAGTTCATCCTGAGTGCAATCACACACCACCTTCAGGGTGGACAAGGGATTAGACCCAGCCAGCATGGGTTTAGGAGGAGCAGGTCCTGTCTGACCAACCTGATCTCTTTTTACGATCAGGTGACCCACCTGGTGGATGAGGGGAAGGCTGTGGATGTGGTCTATCTGCACTTCAGCAAGGCCTTTGACACTGTCTCCCATAATATACTCCTGGAAAAGCTGGTAGCCCATGGCCTGGACAAGTGTACCCTCTCCTGGATTAAGAGCTGGCTGAAGGGTCGGGCCCAGAGAGTGCTGGTGAATGAAGCTGCATCCAGCTGGCGGCCGGTCACCAGTGGTGTTCCCCAGGGGCTGTATTGGGTCCAGTCCTGTTTAACATCTTTATTGATGATTTAGATGAGGGGATTTAGTCCATCATCAGCAAATTTGCTGATGACACCAAGTTGGGAGGGAGTGTTGACCTGCTGGAAGGCAGGAGGGCTCTGCAGAGGGGTCTGAATAGACTTGAGAGATGGGCTGATTGCAATGGGATGAAGTTCAATAAGGCCAAGTGCCGGGTCCTGCACTTTGGCCACAACAACCCCCTGCAGCGCTACAGGCTGGGCACAGAGTAGCTGGAAAGCAGCCAGGCAGAAAGGGACCTTGGAGTACTAATTGACAGGAAGCTCAACATGAGCCAACAGTGTGCCCAGGTGGCCAAGAAGGCCAAGGGGATCCTGGCCTGTATCAAAAATAGTGTGGCCAGCAGGACCAGGGAAGTGATCCTTCCCCTGGACTCTGCGTTGGTGAGGCCACACCTTGAGTATTGTGTTCAGTTCTGGGCCCCTCAGTTCAGAAAGGGGTGCTGGAGAGGGTCCAGAGAAGAGCAACAAGGCTGGTGAAGGGACTGGAGCACAAGCCCTATGGGGAGAGGCTGAGGGAGCTGGGGTTGTTTAGCCTGGAGAAGAGGAGGCTCAGAGGTGACCTCATCACTGTCTAGAACTACCTGAAGGGAAGTTCTAGCCAGGTGGGGGCTGGTCTCTTCTCCCAGGCACTCAGCAATAGGACAAGGGGGCACGGGCTTAAGCTCTGCCAGGGGAAATTTAAGTTGGATATCAGAAAAAAATTCTTTACAGAGTGAGTAATCAGGCATTGGAATGGGCTGCCCGGAGAGGTGGTGGATTCACCATCCCTGGAGATTTTTAAACGCAGATTGGACGTGGCGCTGAGTGCCATGATCTAGTAAATGGACTAGAGTTGGACCAAGGGTTGGACTCGATGATCTTGGAGGTCTTTTCCAACCCAATCGATTCTATGATTCTATGACTCTATAAAAATATTTCTGCAATCTGACTGTGTAAAATACATCCTAATGTAATGTAGGAACTCAGCATCAGTGTCTTAGCTTATCTCTAGAAATTCTCAAGTTAATAGCTATATTTATAACTGAATTATATTCTGAATCCTAGCAATGGCAAGGGACATTGGATATGAACTGAGCCATGTTGTTATTCTAGTGAGATACTGTCTTGCTAAAGGAGGAACAGAACTGGGTCAGCCCGAGCAAAGGCAGAATCTATGCCAGGGAGAGGGTTACTGCTATCCCTTAAGCATTTTTGAAATTTCAGTTTTCTTCCTTGTGGGCAAAACGCTGGGGATTCATTGTGTGAAATGCAAATATTGCAAGTCCAGTGACTCTTGCTTTTTGCCTCCCAGTTCTAAAGGTACCTCACAGCTTGCAGGCACAGTCTCCTCTCTCCTGTCTGTCCCCTTTCCCTTCCTCCCATCAAACAACAGTCCTTGAGGAGTGGAAGAAACACCGTGGAGAACAGCCTTGAAGCCTCCCTGGTGCCTGAGACCTGCTGATGGAACCAAAGGCTTTTGCAGGATCAGTGGAAGTGGGTAATAAAAAATGGTACAATGTTCCCTTCATCCTTTATGTTCCTCTCACTCCAGCTTCATCTTGCTTGGATTCTCTCCAGTGACAAAAGTTATCTGAATAATCTGCAGTGCTACAACATCTAATGTAACTCTGAAGGGTGAGTCAGTGTATTACAAATGAGGAATTGTGCACCATTTGTCATAGCTATTCAGATGACCTATTCACTTCAGCAGGTTTAACAATGCATCTATAACAATTTATTTTATAAACATGTAAGTATATAATGCAAGATTTGTTAGCACATCCCTCACTATGCTAAATCAGATTGAAACTCAAGGAGACTTAACATGTTAAGAGAAAAGCTGTGTAATGAGAAGCCTTTTTCAGTTGCTCATAACTGTGAATTCGCAGACACAGTAGAGCAACCTGGGTGACATCAGTTACTGCCCTCAATTCTCTCCCCAGCCTCATCACCACATATCACCTAAAGAGCGTGAGTGTTCAGCTGAGATTTCCATTTCTTATGGGAGTCTCCTGAAGTGTTTGGTGTTGCCCCTCAACAAGGCATGGGATGGGAATGTGAGTAGGTTACCTTTCCAGACAGCCATCACAGTTGGAGACATAGCTGAGAGGAAGTGCTGTGCTACGATAACATTCAGGGAGCAGCACAGAGAAATTATTCCTAGTCCTGAAGTACTCCACCAACCTTTTCCTCATCTCCAGCACCCTATCTTGTCACTGCCTTAATGTCACCCAGTTACAGTTTAGTTAATGATATCACAGTAATCTATCCTCAGAATCAAAGAAAGGACCTTTTCAAGCTATGCTGATCAGAATCATTATTTATTGAGCATTTCAAACATACAGAATTATGGGAAAATACTCTTACAGATGGACAGGCAGTCACACAAATCTATTTCTAATGAATGCTATAGGAGAATAAAAGCAACCTCATACAAAAAAACCACAAACCCCAACCATTTCCATCTGCTTTGAACAGTCATTTTAAAACTGCTAAACACAAGCCCAAGAGGCTGAAGGTGAGAGGCTGCTGGAGTCCTTAGGTTTCTCAGTCTTCTTTGGGAAGTAAGATTAAGGTTGAAGTCAAGGATAAGTCAAACAGTTAGGGGTTTTTCTTCAATGTAGACCACTTCTCTCTGGAATGGGACTGATAGGGAAGTCTCTTGTTCAGGCACAGCACCATAGCTGGGAGGGAAGAGAGGTTTATGCAAGCCTGTTCCTCTAGAAAGGTCAAATAAGGAGACAAAATCTTGCCTTCAAGAAGGTTTTATTATGCGACAGCAATGCTTTCTACCTGTCTTTTGAAAGAGTTTACAAGAGTACAGGGAATATTAAAGTATCTTTTGAACCAATAATAAGTAGAGGCAACATGAAAGTGAGTAATTGCATCAGAAGTTTGCAATCAATGACAAACCTCTGTCTTAAGGCAGGAGGAAAAGATGTAGGACAGGTTAATATTTTGCATTGTAGACAATACCAAAAATCAAAGAATGTCCTTAGTTTGCCTTTAATCTTGTCATTAAACATTTTTTTGTTAATATCATAAAAATGTGTTTCACTTGGTCCCCTTTCACTTAAGAATCAAGTGCACAAGCACTAGTTGTAAACTAAGGCCTATTCTCTGCACCTTTTGTAAATACAAGGAAAGCAACACTGGGTCTGTAGAAAGATGATGTCTGAGACCACAGCCCACTTGTGTGGGATCAGAACATGCTTAGATTGCCTGACAGAAGTCAGATCAAATATTCAAAGCAATGAATTCTTTGGATACTATCCAAAATGAGCTCCTGCATTTGGTGATAAAAGAATTGCCAGTGTAAATCACACTAAAGATGGGATAAACTGCAAATGCTATGTTAATAAATCTGGTAGGTGACACACATCAACAATGAGCAGTGACAAGCAAACACTTTATCCTGTGCTTGTAGAGGCTAAAGCTGGACTGATTTATGTGCAAGTGTATCAGTAATTACAAGACATCTGAAGATGTACAGAAAATGACTAAAACAGGTATGAACTACACAATGGGGCAGTATTTTTTGTTGTAGCCATGGGTTTCTCTTCAGTACACATTTTGATAGTTGTGGTTTGTTTTAAGTAACTGATTTCGTAAAATTATTTGCATATAAGAAGAAAGTAAATGTTTGATTAGGCCTAATTGATTTTCTATTAGGAACATTCTTCTTTTACTCTAGAACATAGATAACGAGATTCATTAACTATGACATGAAAGGCCAGATGAGTGCAACTTCCATTCTGTCAAGCCCTATTCCTTGTGAAACTGGCTTTTCTGTTTTCAAAAACCATAAGGATATAGTACTGTGACCCAAAATTACTCATACTGATGCAACACATGATGGAATTATTTTTCAATTGCAGAATGAATGTCATCACAGCTTCCGGAAAGCTATCCTGGTGCACAGAAAAGGGGAGGAGGGAAGGAATGAGGAAGGGAAATTGGCAAACCTGACAGATATGTTTGCAGAACTGATTTAAGCTCCAAAGATTTGAATAATGTCTGTAAAAGGCAAACAAATGAAAAAATCAATTGCATCACACTTAGGCTTTATTATGCACAATCACCAAGGGAGTGCTCATGTGATAAATTAAAATACCATTCTTGTTGTCTTGGCCACAAAATCACTATTAACAAGTCTTTCTGGAACACGAAAAATTTTAATAAGGTCCTGAAGAAGAACCTTTAGCTTCAGATGACCTATATTTGTCTTCACAGGCTTTTGCACGTCATATGTTTGCTATTGAAGTCCATTTTGTCTTGGAACCACAAGTTCTAGTGATGCATAGTGAACACTGCACATTTGCAGTAAAAGTATAGCACACAGTAAAAGATTTCCCACTTACACACTGTTTTCATCAGCTCATTCTATGCACTAATCTGAACAGCAAAACTGTGTTAGTGGGAGGAAAGAAATGACTGCTATTAGAGTGTAACACTCCAATCCTGGAGATGTGGGGGGATGTGGACTTGTGACTGAGTATTACTTTAAAATATATCTATGAGGTTCTTTAATACCCTGAGATAGTGCCAAGACAATAAGCCAGGGACTTGTTCCCCAGAAATAACTTTATTAACTTTGGGGAGAAAATAAAGCTCAAAAAGGGCACTACAGAAGCTAGACAAAGTGTTCCACCACAATACCAATCCAGCACAACACAAATCAAAATCCAATCAGTTCACAACACTTAAGTCAAAATCCAACCCCTCCAGCTCCATGCCACCCAAAGCATCAAGAAGAGAGCAAAGAAAGAGAAGCAGAGGGAACAAGGAGAGAGAGAAAGAGGGAGATGTAGATCCTATAGCTAGCACTGGATACCTTGTGGCAGACCAGCTCTCACAGGTCTGGGTGGCAGGGCTGTGACACGTGGCACTCCTATGCCTTTGGTTGTATCTGCTCTGGTCCCCATGGCCAACCCAGTGGCCACTCTGGGGTTCCAGGCCATGGTGAGGGGCACTGTTGTCACTGTCCCTGCCAATCTGAGCTGGGGCAGAGGCTCTAGGAGGTGTGGGGAGTCACAGTTTTCCTAGGCTGTTTGTGACTGACAGCCACTCAAGACCTTCCCGCTGTGGGGTCCAGGGCCCTGCCATGACCGATACAACACCACCCCACCTCAGTGAGGTTCAACCCATCCCTGCCCCCTCCACACATACACATACCCACCACAAGGTGGTTCTGACCCAATAATTACTGATTGTGTGTCTAATACAGAGCAATTCAGTTATGCTTCCATATATTAAAAGTAAGAAAACTACATGATATTGCAATAGTTACAACAGGATAACTACTTCTAGGAGTCTTTTGAGATAAAGGTGAGTATTTGCATTTACTTAGTTTCATACTTCTGAAGAATTAAAACATTGTAAATAAAAGTTAAAAGTCTGTCCATACAAAAGAAATTCATGTGACAGGCAAGGAATGGTGCTTCCAAGAGCCACACTTATTTGCTTTCCTTTCCATACCAACAGGTTGTAAACAATACTCTGTAAAGAAAGCAAAGAGTTATTCACCTTTTTCTGGTCTCCATGCAAAAACATCATGAGGAATTCTAACCAAAAAACTCAGATACTTTAAGAATGGGATGCAGCTGGCAGCTGCCTTTTACTCTCTGACCCATTTACAGTTTAAATGTCTATATAACCATGTGCAAGGCTCCCTATGAATGATTGGAAGGCAAGTAGCTGGGAAGAGATACTTGCAGAGTCTGTATTTGTATCCAGTTTCTTTGGATAAAAGGCATTATTGTAGAATCATAGCATGGTTTAGGTTGTAAAGGGACCTTCAAGATTGACCAGTTCCAACCCCCCTGCCACAGGCAAGGACACCATCCACTAGACCAGGTTGCTCAAAGTCCTGTCCAGACTGGTCTTGAAGGGATGGGGCATCCACAGCTTCCCTGGGCAACCCATTCCAGTGCCTCACCACTCACAGTAAAGAATTTTTTCCTAATATCTAATCTAAGACTATGGTCTTTCAATTTGAACCCATTCCTCCTTATCCTGTCACATGCTCTTGTAAATGATCTTGCCCCTGCAAGTTCCTGTAAGTTCCCTGCAGGTACAGGTATAACTCATTTATATATTCAGATATATTAAACACATCACTCACAATTAAGACATGAGTGCTACCAATACTGCATCATATTTTTCATGTTTTTTGGGGGTTCATGAGTGAAAGATCATATAGAAAATAAAAAATTTCCTCCTTGAAAACTCAGAAATTATAATTCAGTAAAATTCAGAAACAAAAATTAGCAAACCTAAGGTTTGTGTTTAGTTCTGTTCGCATTTGCACTGCAGTAACTTGTTGTTCTGCTAAAGTCATGGAATATCTGTCAGCAGGAACATGGTTTATTTATATTTAGTCTTAGACTATGGACAAAGCATCTCCAACATTATGCTATAAAGGATGAAAAAAATTAACTGCTGTTATTGCTGCAGGAGTTGGGAACTAAGTTTGAGGATCAGACCCAGCAATTCCCTTCATCAATGACACTTTACTGGGAGAAAGGAGTCACATTAGTATCTTAACTCAATTAGAGCTTTTGTTTGCTTCTTTTATGTTCTCCTATACTGTGAGGATTTGAATTTGGAAAACTAAAAATACCTACAGGCTCTCTTGTTTCAGAAACTTTGAAGTAGAAACCAGCTCAAGATTGCAAAATAAAGTTTTTGTTCCTCAGAAATGATGACTTGTTGTTATTTCTGAAACAAGTCGTATCTTCTACAGGCTATTTCAAAAGTAAAGCAAATATCTCTTTCATGCTTTCTTTAGAAGGCCAATTATGAAACCAGCAGAAAATAGAACCAATTGGAATACATAAGCAATTTAGACACACTTGTTTAATCTCAGTAATTATCTATTCACAGAGGCAGGATTGGCTAGAAAGGGCTATAGATATTTTTCTATTTAAAACTTTAGAGTTTTCTGAGATGTGTTAAACACAGGATAAATGTCATATCTCTCCATCTGTCAAAATCACACAAAAACAAAGGACAGAATATGGTCAAGCAACACATAATACTTCTATGCAGCAGTCACAGCAGATGAAGAACTCTGAGCTAAATTTTGTGAATTCACATATATACAAATCTTGTTTATTTCAGTGAACTTCCTTCTGTAAGGCAAAGTGATGTCAGAAATCAACCCAGTCAGTGATTTTCTGAACAGCATTTGTTGAAGCACTTTTACAAGTCAGCAGTGTTGAGAATCTGCATCTTAACACTGTGTCCTCTTCACATTTTTTGTGTGTTTTGGGTTTTTTTACTCTGATTCCATATTGTTTAAATACATATTCAGTTCTTCACTCTTTCATTGGGCATCCCAATTAGCTGGGAAAAGTCAGATGCATTTGAGAATCTCACCTGTTCCCAGGGAGCAGTGATAACCTTCAGGGGATTAAGAAATGCTTGGCAGGACATGGCACTTGGCTGTGCAAGTTCTAGATCACTTTGGGCAAAATTAATAAATTCCAGTGCCTAAAGAAAAAGCATATGAATGACAGACCACATCAGGCGGCTTTACCAACAGCAGTAACCTCGTTGTGGAAATGCTACCCTTCCTGTCTGCCAACTTTGTAATCAGTTTTGGCCCTAACGAATTTTGTCTTGAGGGTGATACCTGATGTGAACCCTTAATGAAGGACATATGCCTTAGGGAGTCAGGTTGGAAGTACAAGGACCAGCTGGCACACCTGAGAGCAAAGCTGAAACTGGTTTCAGATTTTGATAGTCACAAATGTCATGTCAGGGCACGACCTCCTCCCAAGCTGCTGAATCCAACACAAACTAGATAAAGCAACACCTTTACCACAGTTTTCTATTTATGAACTTGGCATATTGATATAATTAAATACATGAAAAAGGAGAGAGGAGAGGGAGATGGAGCTAAGAGGAAGAGAGGGGAGGAGAGGGGAAGAGAGAGCAGGGAAGGCGAGGGGAGGAGAGGAGAGAGGAAGGAAGACAAGAGGAGAGCAGAGAAAAGGAGGGGAGGAGAGGAGAGGCAAAATTCAGCTTGGTGGCAGTGGCAATGTGGGCAGCAAGTGGGAAAAAGGAAAGCTGGCAGGAGGTGACTGAAGAAAAACATGAGAAATTCATGCAAGGGCTGGTAAGACCAAGAGGCTGTGAGGTAAGCAGGGCAGTCTGGGAGGGAGCTTTAGGAAGGAATACTGAGTGGTGCCAGCATGACTCTGGGAGACTGAGGTACAGTAGGGCACAGGGGCTTCACCTCCACCTACTCTTCTCCTCTACCACCATCTCCTATACTTAGTCTCCCTCCTCTTGCTCTAATTCCCCTGAACTATGGGTCTCCTCACCTCTCCCATACCCGCAAACCCTATCTTGCCCTTAGCAATTTTTTCCCAATTTTTCAAGGAAAGAAGCAACAACATCAACCTCTTTCCACATATGGTAATACAGAAGGATTAGCAAAGGAGATGAACTTTATACCTAGGAGGCAGGACTGGAGGGAAACAAATTGAGATACTGGAAATTAGTGAATAGGCCTTGACAGTGATTGCTTCTGAAAGGGGCCATTTGGTACAGCAGTAGCAATTGTTCTTCTAGACAAATACCCCAGAAAAAAAACTCCAACAAGTTCTCTGCATTGCAAACTCTGTATCCCAGACCTTAATCTTTCTGTGCCTCCGTTCAAATGAGGTAAAGGTGTCTTATGTACTCATCTCAAAAAGGTTCTGTATAATGCAAATTTACATGTACATTTTGTGAGGAACTCAGATAAGTATTGACAAACACTAAGGCAAAAGTTCACAAGGAAATTAAGTGATAAAAGCAAAATCTGAAGAGGTAACAAATGTTCCACTGGGGCACACACTGAGCAGCGATGAGCAAACAAATTAGAGAATAGCTTCTCATTTCGTAAACAGTAATTGCTATGTACCTAAAACATGGCAGAAGTCCAAGTGGAAGCAAGTGCATATATATGATCAGGTACTCGCAGTGCAAAACTCTGTGCTCGAGTCTGAGGGAGGAAATTAAGTAGTCACACGCCACCTCCTGGCGTTTCTTAAACAGAGCTCAGTGACTTCTTTATGTATTACCCACATTGTAACTTGGCACGAACATGCAAATCTAACGTATGTGCCAAACTATGACTGGACAAAATAGAAAAAAAACACGTTACATCTATATTGTCGTTTTCAAAATGAAATCTCCTGGGAGTTTTACTCCATGTAGAATGATTTAAAAATTTATCTAAATGACAGAAGAGGTTAAAACATTACAAACCATTATAAACCAGCTAAACAAAAACTTATGGAGTCACCTGCAGTTGGGGCATATCTAGAATGATGTGAACTGATCCAAGACATTCATTATCTACCCCTAACCTCAGTATTTCCAGTTAACTGGTACTTTTTACAAAGATCAGGTACCAGCAGAGGGGCAGTAGGATTACTGTGCCTTGGAGTCTGTTCCTAGCTTAGGTGAGAGGATGTTGTAGTGAACATAGATGACCCCATGCATTTCATCCAAGAGGGATTACCAGGCTGTGCTCTCCTAATGCCACTCTGTATTTCCCAGTGTCAGTGACTCCTCTTCACAGTTCTGGTCACTTCGGTGTTTCAGGCTTTTGTCCCAGACTGGGTCTTCTTGCCAAACAGACACTACTTCCTGTAACAGGGTAAAGAAAACTGAAAAATGTTTTTGAATAGGAAGGGATGAGTATTCTACTTAACTTCAATATTCTTTAAATACTTTGTATTTTACCTTTCTACCACAATTTTATGTCCATTTTTCCAAAACACATTTCTGCCAAATTGTTTTGTATATTTTCATCACGATCTCATCCACCCGCTGGTACTTTTAGTATCCCCCCCACAGTCCCTCACTGCCATCTGGGGAAAAAGAAGCACATGTAGGGCCTGGCTTGGTGTTGTATCTGCTGCTGGTTGTGCCCGCAGCTCATATGCATACCATGGCCATGCCAGCAAAAATTGCTGCGCCATGTGAGGCTATTTTCTCTGAGGTCACTAATTCAGTTCACTTTTGACAAGCATTGTACAGATTTGAACAAAACCTCCAGGTCAGTTTTACTTTTGAGAAATCAGTTTTCTCTGTGTTTATTGTGGCTAAAATTGGCCAAATTATTAATTCTCAAATTATTAGAGACTGGCCAGTGTGATTGCAAAAGCCTTAGAAACCAAGGGAAAAATTAACAAAAAAATAAATGTTATGGGACATAATGAGCATTATTTGTTATCAGTATTTTAAATGACACAGAATAAATAGTATGTGCAGCAAAAGCAAAGATTCTTGGAGCACAGTCGTTCTTTTCTAGAGGGTTGTAATTGATTCTCAAAAAAAAAATAATTAGCCAAGACTGAAAATGGAAGAGAATAATTAGATTCTAATTTTGGATTTTATGGTAATAAAAAAAATGTAAGAGAATGCTTCAAGTGAAGATATACAGAATATGCCAAGGTACATCAGCAGCTCAGTGGAATGGAGTAGGAACTTGACTAATACATAAAGTCACTGATTTGGATCATGAAAAACTGCAGTGGGATCAACTGGGACCCATGCACATGTCTTTACAGACAACATTTCAGGAAATCTGAGTTTCACATTCTGTGTGTGAGGCATCCCATTGCCACCCACGATGGTCTGGTGAAAGCCCTGTACTTCATTCCCCTTCTGTCTCCAGTTGGACAAGTAGGCTACCTTTTAATAACAGACATCATTTTAATATGAAATTTTAATTCCTTTTACTTTATAGAAACGCTGCCTGTCCTAAAAATAAAATCTATCAGAATTGCTCTGATCTGCCAGAAAAATCATCATTATAGACGCTTCTGACACCAGATGAAAGAATGGAATGTAATCCAACAGAATAAGAATGTCTCTTCTGTTTGAATAATTTTGTTGTAAAGCATCTTTAAGACAATAATAAAACATCTGTGAATCATAAACTATTGTTTGATATCACACACATACAAGTGTGTAGATTTGAGAACTCCTCTTACACATTTGAGGATTCTGTAATACTGATCACTCTAATTTTGATATGGAATTTACTCTCCAGGTATATATGGCCACACTTCTGAAAAGTATTTTGGGGATTTTGGCTACAATTTCAAAATTCTTGCTCTGAGACATCTGCAAGACACTAACTTTCCTGACAGTGGCTGCTCAGCACTTCCTGGGAATTTCTAAAAAAATGTAGTCATTCCAATCTATTTTTGCTGCCCCTCTGACAGCTGTCTTCGTAGTGAGCAGAGATGTCACTGAGAGCTATTGCTTGAGATGAGACTGGGAAAAAAAGATGTTAACCAGGAACTGCTGGATGGTTTGGGGGGCAGAATTGGCATGAACTCTTTGATCTGCTTTTCACGGCTGGTTAATATCGTCAGTTTACATCCACCATGGCTCCTGACAAAATGAACAATGACAGAGCAAAAGTGCTAACACAGACCCTGAGGATTTGATCTCTGCAGTCTAACAATGCTTGGTAGAAACATCTTCTATCGTCAACTGCATTTGGATTGTATAAAATGTAATTATCACCCATTTACAGAATCAACCATAAAAATATAAGGTTGGAAAATACACCAACATATATGAATTTAAAAAATTATTATTTATTTGATGACTGCTTATATAGGTAAAATATATTGCACTGTGAGTGCCCTTTTTTTAACTGGTGACTGACCAAGCTCTGGACTCATTGCTATGAAAACTCCTGTTTTCTCACTATTGAAAGCCAAAATTAATGGCATAATAGATTGTAATTGCTCATCAATTGAAATATTAATGCTGACCAATCCAGCCTCTACTCATTACTCTTAATGAGTACTGTACATTTCCTTATCTCTTTTTCTCTACCTCTGTTTGAAACTTAACTGTATAAAGGTAATATTAACTTTCTGCCATTCCGGCATTATTTTGTTGATAAGGTACATTAAAACCTTCAGGTTTTTTAAATTTTTATTTTTGTTTAAAACTCCTTGAAGAGCTCATTCTCTTAGACCAGGTAAGGCTAACTAATAATTTTTTATACCCTTTTGAACTGAACCTCCATAAGCATTTAAAATTAAGGTACTTCTTGCTGCTTGCTGCAGACGCTGAACATCTGATTGTACTTTCAGGTGAATTAGCAATACAATTAGAAAACAGAGAACTGCTGCTGCCAAATTACTCATGCAATTCACATTTTATTATTGGCCTCAGAACAGGATATTTCTATCTCACACTTTAGATACTATTAGAGTGAAAGCTCTAAAAGCTCTGCTAATGTAATGATCACAGAATCAGAGAATGGGTCAGGTTGGGACCACAGTGGGTCATCTGGTCCAACCTTCCTGCTCAAGCACATGGCATAGGGTTGTGGTCAGACAGTTCTTCAATATCTCCAGTGAGGGAGAGACTCCACAGCCTCTCTGGGCAACCTGTTCCAGCGCACAGTCACTCATAATTCATATGGAACTTCCTGTGCATCAGTTTCTGTCCATTGCTTCTTGTCCTATTGCTTGGCACAACCGAGGGGAGCCTGATTCCATCATCTTGACACCCTCCTCTCAGATACTGACAGACACTGATGTCCTCTCTGAGTTTTCTCTTCCGAGGCTGAACAGGCCCAGCTCCCTCAGCCTTCCCTCGAAAGAGAGAAGTTCCAGTCCCTTAATTCTCTCTGCTGCCCTCTGTTGGACCCGCTCCAAAATGATGACCATCACTTTTTTAAAGAAAGGTAAAGGCAGATCACTCGGGCCATGGCATTTTATGTATATGGGGATCAACAGGTGTATGAACTGTTGCTCCAGAAGATTTAGGAGATGTTCAAGCAAAACTGGCCAGTTCACTTAGACGGGCTTGGGATAAGGGGGAGTAAAATGAGAGAGTTCGGATGCAAATTAGCCATGCAGCAATATTCTTGTACACAATTCAACATTTTCTTAATCTTACTAGGTAGTCTGATTGTAATTTTTCATGTGGTCAAAGGATCAGGTCCATCTTTCATTGACAGTAAATGAAAAATTGGTGTTGGACAGAAAGGTGGCTGGATACTTTTCTGATGTCTTCAGTAAACAAAAAATTCTTGTATTTCACAACTACATTTCCTACCCATTATATAACACATAAGGAAGCTCAAAGAGATCAACACAAACATATTCTTAAACTACAGCTGTTTCCTCTGTGTTGAAATTGAATTAGGAAAAGAGTTGTTTTAAATAACAGCACTACAATTATGCTAAGGGCTTTACTGACTTTTACTGAATATTAGATACCACATAGTTTATGTAATAATGTCATAAAAGAGGTCTGCTTTAAAACATACTAGCAAACCTCTATCCCAACACTGTATTTATTTTGTGATTTGAGATTTATAAGGCTACTCCATATTCACAGATGCTTGTAACACAATAAAAATAGAGGAAAATATTTTTAAAAGCCCCAGAGAATAAAAGGTATTTGTCACATAAACAGAAACTAATGTTATGCAACTGAAATTTTGGTTTTAAACCATTTTAGAGAACTCAGTATGTTACTCACAGTGTTACATTTGTATCTGTGACTGATGGCCGAATGAACACCATCCTGGCTCGCTACGTGTCATATTCAGACAACTAGTTGGATTTAGTAGCTGCACTATTTACCAGCATTTTGCCAAAACCCTATGGCTTGACAAGTACATTGGAGCCTGCACGCCCTTATGCACAGCAAATGGAAACATGAGACAAATAGTTGGAATGAAACACTTCAATAATGAGAGCAGACTGCCTAAAGCTGAGGGATGGAAGAATGACCTTTGAACTAAAGCTGTATCTGATGCGAGTTAAGACCATGATAATTCATTTGTATTTTTGGCTGATGATAAAAAAAATTAAAACTTTTCTCTGGGTTTCCAAAAATAATGAGGAGGATTATTATCACCAGCTGTACTTAAAGGACAAAGGACAAATGTAGCTCCACAGAATATCTCAGTGCTGACTGTTGTTGGCAGAAACATTAATAAATTGTGTGCTAATTCCAACATGTTCTGCTTTGCAGGCAGTGAGTTAATAGGCATAATGAGTGTGACTGTTCACTGTATGATACCACTTTCGTCATGTTTGGCCCCAAGAGTTCAAAACCATAATCTGTACTTCAGAAATCGTAATACATGAATAAGAAGGAACTTTAGTTTCTTTCTTTCACACCCTCAGTTGCACCCACATGTGATAGTCTGGCCAATTTTCACGAATTAACATGTTTTGGATACTGCTGAAAACTGTGAGACATGTAGACATCTCACCTCCTCATTTTCACCTTGTTAGGGATTATTTTCAAGGAACACAAGTGAGAAATACTGGTCCTGCTTCTACTATTGTTGAAAGAAAATAAATTGAAAAAAGGCAAGAAAATAAAAAACTAGTCTTTAACAAATGCAGCATAAGCAGACCTGAAGTCAGTAAAATATATAAACTCAAATGGACTGGTCCCCCTAACCTGGCAGTTGGATTGACATGCCTTCCTTCAGAAGGAACTGCTACAACAGAAAAGGGGCTGTTGGGAGCTATAGGCTGGATTGATGGGCTGAGGTGAAGTGCTGGGTCCTGCTCTTGGGTCACAACAACCCTGCAGTGCTATAGGCTGGGGAAACCCAGGAGGAAAGGACCTGGGTATGCTGATCAACAGTGGCAGAACATTTGTCTGTGTGTGCCCAGGTGACCAAGAAGGCCAATGGCATCCTGGCCTCTGTCAGGAAAAGTGTGACCAGCAGAACCAGGGCAGTGATTGTCCCCCTGTGCTCAGCACTAGTGAGGCCACACCTTGAATACTGTGTCCAGTTTTGGGCTCCTCATGACAAGAAAGACATTGAGGTGCTGGAGTATATCCAGAGAAGGGCAGTGGAGCCAGGGAAGACTCTGGAGCACAAGTCTGATAAGAAGCAACTGAGAGAGCTGAGGGTGTTTATCCTGGACAAAAGGAGGCTCAGTTGTGACCTTATCATTACCTACAACTCCCTGAAAGGAGGTTGTAGCCAGGTGAGGGGGCAGACTCTTCTCCCTGGTAACAAAAGACAGGACAAGAGGAAATGGCCTCAAGCTGTGCCAGGGGAGGTTCAGGTTGGTCACCAGGGAGAATATCTTCACTGAAATTGTGGCCAACCTTTGGAATGGACTGCCCAGAGCAGTGGTGGAATCACCATCACTGGAAGTGTGCAAGAAATGCCTGGACGTGGCACTCAGATCCATTGTTTAGTTGCCAAGGTAGAGATGGCTCAGAGGTTGGACTTGATGATTTTGGAGGTCTCCTCCAACCGCAAATTCCTATTCTGTGAAACAAACTTTTCAGATCTCCTCTCGCCTGTCCAGAAAACCAGGCATCAAAGGCATCAGATTTGGAAGCCAGCAGGATTATTTCCAGGGGAACAGACCAAGAGATTGTGCTTTGGGTTTCACACGATCCTCACTGGGGTTTGGCATCACGGCCCGGAGCTGAGTTTGAGCTCTGGTTCTGCGGAGCCCTCAAGGACGGCTCGTCCTCTCCTTCCCCTTCCTTCAGTACATGGCTGACGGGGGCCAGCGCAGACGCGGCCCGGTCCTGCGGCCCAGATCCGATGGATAACATCAGACATTCCTGCCCGGACGCGGATCCCGCCACAGCCACCGAGTCCCGGCGCGGGGGTCGGACACGTGACTCGGGAGCGCTGCCTCCAGGGCCAGTGCCGCAAGGGCTGCTGGGAGTTCTGGTCCGCCGCGGTGGCCTCTGCCCGCACGCCCCGCTCATGGCGCTGCTCAGCCGGCCCCTTGCCTGGGGCTGTTCCCTCAGGCCATGCCGGGACACGCCCTCCGTCCGCAGAGAGCCTTCGGCGTTCCCTCCGTGCGGAAGCGATGGACGGAGAAGGGCACGGCATGGCTTTCGACCGAACTACAACTCCCGGCGTGCCCTGCGCACCAACAAACTCAAGAAGGGGTGGGGGAAGATGGCGGCTGCGGAGCGGGGTTGGAGTGGCGGCTGAGGTGAGTCTGGGCTGTTTCGGGAGCGCTCGCGGTACCCGCGTTCCCTCTCACAGCCGCCTCCTCTTCCCGATCTTCCGTTTCCTTTCCCTATCTCACGCTCCGGACCGAGGAGGACGTGCCAGAGGGGCGGGCGCTGAGGGGGCGGCGGGAGGCTCGGGCCGCCCGGCTGCGGCGGGAGGAGAATCCTCAGGCCATCGCGTCATCCCGGACCGGCAGCTCGGGGTGTCCCTCTGGTCCCGGTGGGAATGCTGACTGTCTGCCCCCAGAACGGGCTGCTCCTCCTCACAGAAGCTGTCCCGGCGGGATCCCCCACCTTTCCCGGGGCGGGCCGTGGCTTTGGGATTTCTCTCAACAGGTTTTCCTCAAATGGACGTTAACACAGCGAGGCATTGACCGAACGCAGTGAATTTACAGACAGGCGACACTGAGCTTTCGTAGCTTCGTCGTCTGCTTTAAAGTCAATTGTGAGCCACGGAGCCCTTTAGCTAACTGGGGTGAAGGTTTACAGATCCTGGTATTGAGAACTAATTGTAGTACAACGCCTCTCTCTGAAGGTACTTTGAGCTGATCCATAAGGAAGAAAGGATACCGGCATGGAGAGATCTCTGCTCTGTTGTAGAACTTGTGGGAAAGCCTCTAACTTAGAACCAGAGTTTTAGTGCCTATATCAACACCAAGTTTGCTAGCCCAGATGTTATACTTTTCAAAGCTACACCAAATGTTTGCTGTGCAAATCGAGTAGGTAAGCTAAACGCAGAGTTAACAGCAAAGGCTTTGAGATTTTATAGGTAGTTGCTTCCTGAAGCATTTGTCATTTACTCTTAATAATTTGAAATGTTTTCTCAAGTAACTTCAGGGCATCTTGCTGGAAGACTCTGTGTGGATGCTCTTAAACATATGGTAAAATTTCTCTGAGAAATCTGTGCTTTGGAGTTAAAACCTTGATTGTAGTGCCCTGATATGCCTAGAGGCTTATCCATAGGTTTTATTTAAGCCTTTTAATAAGCTTTTAGTATTTGTCTAAAAGAATTGTGCTAGAATGCGATTAATTTCAGCTTCAGGAAAAAACTCATGAAAATGGGAATTAGACTACAGTTTGTAATTAAGCAACTGTTCTAAAGCTAAATATTTAAGTTTGGCATCCTATTATGGAAATATTTGTGGCTAATGATGAACAGTAACTACTCCTGATGCAGAATAAGCGAATGAAAAAATTTCATATTACATGCAAGTTGAAGGAGGCATCAATCAGGCTTGGCAATCAAACTTCAAGTATACTGAAAGGGGATTGCACTTCTAATTATGAAATCTAAATTAAAAAGAGGACAGGTTAGAAACTGCTTTGGTTGGTATCAGTGACTTTTGATTGCCCAGTCAAACTCTGCAAGGAGTAATTCTTGTAAAGGCATTGTGCAATTTTTAAACAACTTTGGAGATACTTATTTAAGTAGAGGCAGATCTTGTTTTCTGTAGTTGCATTTTCTCTCAGGGAGGTACAGGGTAGTCTCATTAATTGGACTTGTGCATGACTTTGCTTCTCCACCTGAGAAAGTTAATTGAAATAAAGTCAGATACTTTTACAGCATTGCACTGTGTGGTGTAAATCCATCTTATATTGCATTTTTTTGGTTCTGTTAGTTGGAGTTGGAGCCTGATTTGTCTATATTTAGAAATGAGTATGTGATTTATTACTCTTGCATTGCATTGGCCATTTGCCTACCTTCAAACCTAAAAGCATTAATTAATTTTTCAAATAGGAAATATGAGTGGGGAACCAAGTGATGTAAAGTCTTAACGTGCAGTTGATTTTTAATTTTCCAGTTCATGCCTGCCTAGCTTGGATTGCATGACTGTAAGAGGTGCTTAAACCTCCACTCTTCTTTGGTTTAAGTTGAAAAAATTAATAGGTGCCCAGATGACAACTTCATTTTGAAGACTTAAAATCAAATTAAACATTTATAATGTTACATAATAGAATAACATAGTAGAGGACTTAGTAGAAGATAGTACAAAAACTTAGGTATGCTGATTTCTCTTTATTTGCCTGTAGCAAAAAGTTATATATAATTTTTCCATTTTAGGTTTTTAAAGAGTTCCATTGTTTCAGGGCAGACAGGAGAAAGATTTCACTCTTCTGTTTGGCTGTCAGTACCATTTGTGCAATCTTGTAATAATAATAAGTAGTTCATGCTAACTAACCCAGGTTAGTTAATGAAAATAAAGTCAGTAACTTGAACAAAGTGTATTTTCATTCTTATTCTGAATTGACATTGTGTTTCTTTACACTAGCCTAATTGTGTAGAATCTTCTCTAAATTGAAAGTTTTTGTTCACAAAAATGAGTCTTGTGTGTCATGCAAGTGTTGATTGGCCTTTTAAGGTAGATTCACTATCGTTGCATTTTGATTATAATTTTATTTAGAATTATTGTTATATTTTTAGGAAAATAAAAAAAAGTTTAGTCCTCCACAGAAAAGTAGACGTCATTCTATTTACCTTTTTGATATCCAGGAGCAAGTTCCTTTGGTGCTGGAAACACTGTATAGATATATAACATCCTTAAGTTGCTTCTTGGTGGTCTGTCAAATGTCACAAAATGATGTGGGATGTGTTAAAACAGTGTTAGACTATTTAGTAAACTAAATGATCTCTTTTAATTGGAACCCTCTCGCAATGTAAAATTTTAATTCAGTGACAAACAACTGAGCAGACTCATGGGGGAAGCTTCTTGGTTTCATAGAATCATAGAATGGATTGGGTTGGAAAAGACCTCCGAGATCATCAAGTCCAACTCTTGGTCCAACTCCAGTCCCTCTGTCTCAGTTTAAAAACCTCCAGGGAAGGTGAATCCACCCCCTCTCTGGGCAGCCCATTCCAATGCCTGATTACTCTGTAAAGAACATTTTTCTGATATCCAACTTAAATCTCCCTTGGCAGAGCTTAAGCCCGTGGCCCCTTGTCCTATTGCTGAGTGCCTGGGAGAAGTTTAGTTTAGATTTGTTCTGCTGTAACAGATAACACGTTTAATGCATCCGTGCATTAAACTTTGCCCAGATGACACAGTGACTGAAGGCTTTATGTGGAGGAAATCAGGTAGTCCATTCTGCATGTAGAAGCCAGCTACCTCCATTTTAGTTCTGTTTACAGAACTAAATTTTTAGTTCTGTTACAGATCCTAAAATGATTAAAAATTGAGTGAATTATTTAAAAAAATAATCAAGTATCTTTTGTATGTACACTTGTCTTAGTTGCTTATACAACTTTTCTAGTAATTTCTGTGTCAATATCTTCTAAAGTGAGTTTACTGCTGGCAACTGCAGTCATTTCCTGATGGTTGGTGATGTCAGTAAAATGTTCTGAGTCTCTGGCACCTGACTCAAACTCTCACCAGGTCCTTTGCATTTTTATGTTCTAATGTGTCAGCAAACCTGTCTTCTGTAATCTCTCTGCTAAGTTCTACACTCTGAATGAGAGGTCTTGCTTTTCCATGTGTCTGTTGAACATCACAGTCCACAGCATGTTTCCTTTTGTAAAATTACGGTGCTTCTCACTGTCCTTGGAGAGGGAATATACGGCTTTCTAATAGGATGGGATGTTTTAAATAAGTTCCTTTGAAGTATTATTTTTAATGACAGTTGCTGTCAGCAAATTGCAACCTTTGATTAAAATACATGTGCAATGAGAATAAAGTTTATTTTTAGCAACAATAAGCATTGCTTTAATGTGTGGTTGACCATAAAATGTTTATTTCACATTAGCATGTTAGCAATCTCTGCAATTAAAATTTTTTGGTATGCATGTACATACAATTATTAGTTTAATATAATTTATGGATTTTTTATTTTATTATTGAAGCAGCAATGCACAATGTCTTTAACTGAGATTTTGTTTTTATTTGTGGAAAGGCACATTTGCAAGGAGGTTGCATTTGGCAGTCAGTAAAACGCAAATGCACGGCTTTAATGCAGAAAAATCTTCAAGTTATTTTCATTTCAATGGTAATTAATTAAACGGTAAATTAGGCTACTTTTATCCCTATAATAGATTGCTGTAACTTCAGTTAATTGTATAAATATATTTACTTGCATTAAAAATCCTTTGGTCAGCTGTTCTTTATGGTAGTTTGCACTCTGATATACAAAAATCTGCCTTTTTTTGATACTAGGAGAGGAATGCCCTGGAAAGCGCCACAGGTTTTTCAGCATCAAAAGAATCCTCTCACAGGCATTTTAGCAGGAAGTGATGTGATTTACCTCTGAAGAGGAAGTGTCCTGTGAGGCTGTACAGGATTTAGCATCCTAAACAGGGGCAGTTGGAAAGGTCATCCCAATGCACACAGAGAAATGTTTACTCCGGCATCAAAGGCAAGAACAGAACGGCTGCATTTCGAGCACTGGAAAAACCTACATGTAGTCTGGTCAGATAAAATGATGTCTGGGTTTCTGTGATAACAGCCTCTTTAGTGCTGGAGCTGAAGAATGGCTCGTTCTGCATAAGTTACTCTGCATATTTGGATGTAAATTGTCTAAAGCTGTTGTCTTGACTTTGTTTGTTTGTTTTCTTTATAGTTTATTATATTTTTGCAAAATTGAAGACAGATCCCTGATTAACAATGCCTGGCAGTAAGTATTCTTACCTTAAGTACATTAAGATATTATTTAGAGATGTTTATTTTTAAGATATTTTCTTTGGGGTTTAAAAATTCTTGCAAAATTAAAATGGAAAAGGAAACATTTTACTTGCTGTCCTTTTTTGAAAGTTTAAGATCTCAGTATTATCTGCTCTCTGTAAAACTCCGTATATTTTTCAAAGAATGCAATATGGGCTCTGCATTTTCCTTTTCAGTCAGAAGTCCATGGTTAAGATTGATGAATTTTGTGATTTAAAGTATGTTCTGTAACAGTTGTATTCAAACAATAAAAAATATTCAGATATAGCTATAATCCTATCTTTGGAAAATGGGAACTTGTGTTTATAGAAGATAGAATCACTATTTAGGATAAAAAGTGATAAGGCTTAAAATTTCTAACATTCAAAGTTTAAGTGAGATTTTTGAGGCAGATGTTTCTAAGAATCAAATTATTACTTGTAAGAGTAGCAAATTTGCTAAGACAAATGCTCAAGTTATGAAATGTGTTATAATACTGTTAATTTAAATGTGGTTTTTTAGGGTTTTTTTTTTCTGTTTTCTTCATGATCTCTAGTAAGATAACTAACATCAGTCTTTGGATGAAACAGTCTGCTTTATGCAGAGGATAAAGAAGTATTCCTAAAGTTACAGTGCCAGTCATATTGTGTGCACTTTGATTATGTAGATTCTTAATGAATTTCATAGATGTTTAATTTCATGAGGAAATACTTGAGCGCTTTTTTTTTGCAGTGATTTTTAATAAGCTGAGTACTAGAACTGTCTAGAGCAATTCCGTGTTGTGTTGTTTGAATACTTGTCATATAAAATATTTTACTGTAAGTATTTAGGTGTCTTCTGATTTTGGGTAAAAATTGAATTAATTGAAATAACTTATTCACATAGACAGGGGTTTTTGTAACAGACTAATGTGTGTGTTGTATCATGTGTGTACATGAGAAGCTGCTGGTGTCAGTTGTGCCGAGTGGGGTCCAGGTTTGTAGCACAGGGAGCTGCTGATGAGCTTCAGCCTCAGAGCTCGGGGCTGCTGAGGCCTCTGCCACGGTACCCACAGCTGCTGGGAAGGAGTGTGGGGGGAGTTTGAAGCAATAAAACTGTAAAAGTAATATTTTTCTTCTTCTAAACTGGGTATTCTATGTTGAGGGTCGTTAATACTAATGCATGTAGAGTGTCCATTTCTACAGCAGATGGAACTTAAAGGAGACCAAAACAACCGATTGCAAGTGTTTATCTGCAGCGAAACAACCAGAGCTTCACAGCCACATATTTATCTTTGTGTGTAATAATGAGTTGAAGTGCACAGGTGAAGGGAGGGGATCTTAATAAGAGGTGCATGTGTGTATTTCAGTTTTTATGAAATAACAGTACTTCCTTAATAGTTGACTTCCAAAAGTGATGGTGGTGAAAAAGTGTGATTAGATTCTAAAGCAAAGAAATCTTTTTGTGGCTGGTTGTACTTTTTATCACTAGAGATAGAGCCTTCAGGAATTCAGCTTTGTTACTTGTGGAAGAAAAGCTTTTGCCTGCTAATTTAGCTTCTCTAGAGGTTCCATAGCTTCGTTTTCAGAGCATTTTGATGGAATGGGCTGCTGCTATTTAGTGTTACTTTGAAATCTTAAAGTATTTGTCCTTGAAATGTGAAAAACTCAGTTGTTTCAAAAGGCTGGTTTTTAAATTTTTTTCTTTCACATATAGTTCTCTCATCCCACGCATGAAGCAGCGCATTGAATATATTTTGGAATAAAATGTGAAAAAAGCTGTTTTTTCATAAATGTTTTTCATAAATGTTTTCTGTCATGCTAGAATGAGTTCTTTATAGATGAAGTAGAAAAATAATATCTAGTTAACAAAAAAGTTTGATGAAATTCTTGGGTCATACTGAGCACCTCCCCCATCCACTGTTGTCCTGCTTGCTCTCCTGAGACTTTATATCAGTTCCTGCTGGTAATTTTACCCCTTTTTTTGCAGTACGTTAGTTAGGGAGTGTGTAGGTCTAAAGGCAATATCAGGAGAGGCTGAAATACTGGTATTACATAAAGACATAATAAGAGGACTTAATTAGTGTTTCTGGAGACTTTAACTATTCCTAGTGACATTTTAGAAGTCAGTCTTTAAGTTACTGTGCATGAAACATTCACAGGACAGTGTGCTTTTATCTCCTTTGATATTAACTGTGATAAAAATAGGCATGCAGCCAGAACTGGGATGTGAGTGGAGAGGGGGAGAGATCAATAGCTGTAGTTAGCCAGAGGTAATGCTCTTCTTTCTTAGCTCAGTCATGGGTGCTGCTCTCTGCACGAGTTGTTTGTTAGGTATTCAGATTATGAAATTTTCTATTGATGTTTCTGTTTAGTGATCCCATTTAGAAATGTGGGAATTTTGTGCTGCATTGAGTCCTTAATGAAATAATATTAAGGTCATAGTCTCAATGCAGTGATAGCACAAATAGAAAATGTTCAGTCTGCTCTCCTAATCCTTAGATGTAAAGTGCTTGGCTTGAGTAGCCATGGCATGGCATTTGTGTGGTCACCTCCTGTGCAGTGGAGGTGTGATGCTCTGTCCCTGCTGCAGCACTTGTATCAACCTTGCCAAGATGTGGTTTTTCCCTATATTCTTGATGTAGAACTTTATGTTATGAATTTCTATTGTGCAAGTAACATGGGCTTTGATGGGGAGATATCTTACAAACATGGTGGCTTCAGCTGAAATGCAGATTTTGAAATGTTGAGAAAGCAAGTGTGTTTTCTCATTGCTATTATAATACCGTGCAAGTAGAGCAATTTGAGCCACACCTATTTTATTAACTGTTTAAGCTGTGCCTTATCACAAAGCAGCTCTGGATTAAAAGATCAGTTAGTGCTTTTATTTCAAAACAAATCCAAAGAAATTATAACCAGGTAACCCTTACAGTACAGGCAGTATGTGGCTTTTCATTTGCTTCACAAGTGCTCTCAATTTTCCTGTTCAATACTTTGTGGAGATAATTTCATTTTACATACCTCTGTCATGGAACATGAGTGGTTTTGGTTAGGTTTTTTCTTGGCTGCATTTGGATTGAAATGTTACAAATGCTTCTGTTAAGGGAAAAAAAAGCAATAGCTAAGTCATATATCAAAACATTTGTTTAAGACTCTATTCGTTTTGAACATTATGTTCCGGATATTCACACTTAATCAGATGCTTGAAACTCAGCTTGGTAGATAATGAGGGTTTTTTTCAGAAATAGCTAACCTACTTATTGGCTGTGTTCCCTGACTTCAATTAAACGTTCAACTTAAAGGCAGATTTTATTCTAAAGTGAAATTGCTTGAACTAGAAGAGTTAGGTGTGATACAGGTGAGAGCACCTGACTATCAGAATGTATTTTACTTGAGGTATCTCTGCGTGTGATTTTTTTTCCTGATTCTTTTCTCTAATGGCTTGTGCCATTAATGTTACTTAATTCTATCTTTGCTTTTCAAGGTTTTGTTAATAATAATTGTTATGTTAAACTGTTTTTATGTACTTGCTATCAAGTCCTTATGACCGACTCAAACATGTAAATTAAGAGAGCAAATAAATAAAAATAAGGATTTTGTCAAATGTAATTTTCCCACATCCTTCCCTTGAATTGCTGATGTGAAATTTAGTAGTATGAACACCTCCTATGCTATTCTGTTGAATATTTTCCAGTTGGAAAGAGACCACTCTGATTTAAGAGGTGCATGTATCAGTTATGTGGAAAGTATTCCATGATTTGGGTTGTTGTTGGTTACAGTCAAGTGGCTGTTTCAGTAACTTCAGAGTGCGGCTCCAAGGAGGCTCAGTGCAGATTGGTTCTACTTAAACTGCACAGCCTTTTGTCTCCTTGGCCTTCCAGACACCATGTGGCTCTTGCCAATTTTCTGTGCAGAGGCAGCTGCTCTGACAGCAGGTGGAGTGTCCTGGTGGCTTTGCTGGTTTGTGCCAGGTGAAAGTAAATAGAACAACTGAACAGTGCTTATTATTTTCTGCATTCATGGATGTTCCTCCTTTCAGTTCTGTTACTTCATAGTCTTTAAACAAACGACCCACCCCTCTGCCCAAACCAAAAATACACATCAAACCTTTAAAATTACAATTTTCTATGTGAATAGAGCTTCTTTGCCAAGTGTAGCAGAGAAAACAGCACTTGAAATGGAATTTGAAATGAGTGAATTCTTAACTTGCATTTAACATTTCTAATGCATTTTACGAGGCAGATAATTTCCTTATTTTGGGTTTCTCCCCTCACAAAAATTTTGGGAAATCCATTTATTTGTGGTTTGCAATTCTAGTTTTTCCTGTATATATAGTAAGTATTAATACAATTGTCAATGGAAAGGGAAGATTTATCTCCCTGTGAAATACAGTTCTGAAATACCCATGGTGGCTGGAAATGTGTTCCTGTATGTGTTTCATGGGCTAGTCATTCTACTGTTTTTACTGACAATTAAACTATAGTTTCTTAATAATAACTGACTGTCTCCATTCTTTCCGTTCAATATACTTTTTCCTCATCTGGAGTATGTTTCTCTTACAGTTTTTACACTTTAAAACCCTAAATGGAACCTTCCATTTAATAAAAAAAAATTATATTTGTTCTAATTTATTTTATAAGCAGAAATCCTATTAATTTTCTAGCTGCCTTGTTCACTACTTGCGATTAAGGTTAAATAGATTATAATTCTGTAACATTTTCATATTTTGGCTATTACAGAAGAGTTACATCAAGAGGTATCTGAAATTATTGTCTGCAGCTCGATTCTATTGTCTTAGGATGAGAAACAGCAGTGCTGTATCATGTCCTTTTCAACTACTAACCTGAGGACCCAGGAACTTGAAAAACAGCTGCCAAGGGAATATCATCATTTGGACTTGCTTTGGCAGTTTGCCATTTGCTACACCTAGGCCAGAAAAGGAAAATAACTGTATTTCAGGATATCTGTAACTATTATGATACTGTGGACACAGAATATATAATGGATTCTTTGCATAATATTATACAAGAAATGCTTTCAATATGTAAACAGATACAGAATTTTTTGCTTTTAGATGACTGTCTTTTACACACTGAGAAAGAAAAAAAGTAACTGCTTTAAATGTGTCCTTTGATTAAGCAAAGAGCAAAAACAAAACAGGACCTTGCAGCTGGAAAAGTGTCACACTTTATACATCCATTTATTTAACTCATGCTACCTAAAGCAACTTTGTATGCCAATGAATCAGTTGCTTCCATATTCTTTAATGAATCTACTTTGGATTTCTTTGACAAGTGCTCCTTTTGTAGTTTTGTGTTACTGTTATTTCTGCACACATCATCCTAACCCCTTTGGGAAAGGTAATGTTGAGGAGCAGTTCCATAAAAAGCAAACCCACGCTTATTAAGACATGGCACATTATCATAATTCGTTCTTCCATTTTTTCCATTTGTTTTGGAACATATATTAGTATAGCCAAGAAATGAACAATTTTGTTTCATCCATTCTTTGTCAAAATCTGAAGAATTTATTTTATCAGCTGTTGTTATTTCATCGTTGCTAAGCTTTGCAAATGAAGATTCTGGAAGGGCTCTCCCCACGTGGGTGTGTCCTTCGAGCCTGCACAGTGGATTTTTTAGGTGAGGCACTGTGTGCAGAACTGGCCCCACCCTTTAACTCCTGAGGTTCATCTGCCACGGCCGAGTGAGCTTGGACGGGGACAGTGAAGTTCTCGGGACCGTCACAGCACCCGCTATTGCCAGGAGGTCTCTCATCCAAGGACTAACTGGGGCTGACCCTGTTGAGCTTCCGAGATCTGACGGGATCAGGTGTCAGGGTGGCATTTAACTGCCTTGTGATGTTGTTGTTATTTACATGTGCACAATCTGGGCATATAACAGAAAATCAAATGCTTTAGAGATGAACTCCATTCAGTCCCCTTCAAAGCCTTTATGTGCTTTTAAACTATACATGGACAGTTCACCAAATGTTAAAAATGTAGCCTAATAGTTTCCTCAGGTTTTATTAAAATATGGCTATCGTTGTTATTTACAGAAATCGCTTTGCAACTGTCAGTTGGTTAACCTTCATGTGCAGCCTTGTTTGCTATTGATTTTTTAGTCATGGGGCGAAAGGGTAAGAAGGCTCATGCTGATTATGCATGCAAGTGTCCTATTTTTTTGTGCATGACAGCAAAATAAAATTGATTTTTTGAGTGGGAGGTAAGATTTCCATTATGTGATTAAACACATATCTCTGGAAAAGCCAGGATGAACTGCTTTTAAAAGTATTTTAGCCTTCCCTTTCCTTCATATATGGACTTTGCTTCCCACCATCAGGAACTATGAACTTCAGTGGCTCTCTTGAGAATCAGGTGGAAGGGTACCTGTGTTTACCTTTCTTGCCTTTCAAAGAGTGCTCTTGTATGTCTAGAAAGTAATATCATTTAAGATTAATTCATACAGGAATTAGACAGGAATTAATAGAAGGGTGGGGTAGGTAGATGAATGAGACTCTTCTAAGTCTGCCAAGAGTTCCAGAAGTGTTTGGACAATGCTGTCAGGCACCTGGTGTGATTCTTGGGGGGCTGTCTTGTGTAGGGCCAGGAGTTGGACTTGATGGTCCTTGCTGGGCCCCTTCCTACTCAGAGTACTCTACGATTTGTGATTCCTCATCTAACAACTTGTAGACTCCAAGAGTTCAAAAAATAGTTGTTGCCCTGTATAACTCAGTCTCTTCTCCATGTCCAACTTGAGATCTGTTAAAGGTCTCAGTCCTTTCAATTTTCAAGAAGAGCACAATTGTGATTCTAAATTGTATCTGGACCTGTTACTGTATTTTGCTGATTACGGTCTGTACTTTGGCCTGAAATGGGCACCCTGAGTCTTTAATTGTGGTTTGAGAGTGCTTAGTAAGAGAATGAGTAAGGAATTTCAACCTAACACTTACAGATACAATTATACTAAATAAGTTCTCATTTCTGATACTTTTGTAAAGCTGTTAATAGGTAAGGAAATATGTGTAGATAAAGGTTACTCTCTTAGAACTACAGAAGTGCACCAACAAATACAGAATAATTTATGGTAATAAAACAGATTTTCCTCTGTTCACTGAACTAGAATATAACTGTCTAATGATTAGAAAAAGACTTTAGGATGCTGATACTCTACTTAGGAACTTCATATGTACTAAAATATGAATAGTTATTAAATTATAATTGGTGTGTGTCTCACATGATTGAACTAGCAGAGTCCTCTGGTCATATAATAAATGCATTGCAAGCTGAATTCAAGACTTTCTGTGTGCGTGTGGTGTTTTTTTTAAAATGGGTTTGTGATTTGTTATTGACATTAGTTTAGATGTGAGCTTGAAGTTCTTCAGAACCAACAAAACGTAATTTTCGCAAATTGAATCTGATGTTGGAATTGCAGTGTGCTGAGAAGCGCTGGTTGTGGGCACAATCTCCTGTGTGCCCACAGGTGTCCTATCTGGTTTCTACAGAAAGCTGGAAGAAAACAGTATTTACTGATAAACAAGATGTGTTTATAAAACTACTTCTTTGTGTATAAATACAAAGCTGTCTGTCTCCTAGACTGAACAGTTCAGTTGGGTGGGAAACAGAAGTTGTGGCAGTAAAGAGACATGGCCTTTGGGTGCTGAAAGTGCACAGAAGAGCAGTCCACTGTTTCTGTGTTCCTTGTGTGCTCTCTGACTCACTACAGGAGGGGAGAAGCTGCTTTTAAGTTACCTGAGACATGGATTCTAGGTAGTAGTATGTTCTACCCTTAAATCTCACTGTTTGGGAGAGAAGACAGTTCCGAACCTTTTACAGCTGTTTTTCAGTTCTTGTAGGAACCTGATCCAAGGTGAAGCACTTCTTAGAACTAACGGGAAACTTAATAACTATGAGGATATTTTATAATTCAGATTAACCTAGAAGGAGGATTTTTTTAGTGAAACTTGTGTTTTTCATATCTGTGTTTAAAACTGTTAATATTGAAAAGTTGTTGCATAAACGTCTGTTTGTTGGTTTGTTCAAAAGCTGTTTTTCTATGAGGGCAGGATGAACTAGGTAAAGCTGTCTGCAGAGAAGGGAAAGCGTGTGAAATGGAGTGTATTGGCAGCTCCAAGGATGTGGCCTTGTAATATCATAGAATCATAGAATGGATTGGGTTGGAAAAGACCTCCGAGATCATCAAGTCCAACTCTTGGTCCAACTCCAGTCCCTTTACCAGATCATGGCACTCAGTGCCATGTCCAATCTCAGTTTAAAAATCTCCAGGGATGAAGAATCCACCACCTCTCTGGGCAGCCCATTCCAATGCCTCTCTCTAAAGAATTCTTTTATGATATCCAACTTAAATTTTCCCTGGCAGAGCTTGAGCCCATGCCCCCTTGTCCTTTTGCTGAGTGCCTGGGAGAAGAGACCAACTCCCACCTGGCATGAACTTCCCTTCAGGTAGTTCTAGACAGTGATGAGATCACCTCTAAGCCTCCTCTTCTCCAGACTAAACAGCCCAGCTCGCTCGGCCTCTCCCCACAGGACTTGTGCTCCAGTCCCTTCACCAGCCTTGTAGCTCTTCTCTTGACCCGCTCCAGCCCCTCAATATCTTTCCTGAACTGAGGGGCCCAGAACTGAACACAGTACTCAAGGTGTGGCCTCACCAATGCAGAGTACAGGGGAAGGATCACTTCCCTGGTCCTGCTGGCCACACTATTTTTGATACAGGCCAGGATCCCCTTGGCCTTCTTGGCCACCTGGGTACACTGTTGGCTCATGTTGAGCTTCCTGTCAGTTAGTACCCCAAGGTCCCTTTCTGTCTGGCTGCTCTCCAGCCACTCTGTGCCCAGCCTGTAGCGCTGCAGGGGGTTGTTGTGGCCAAAGTGCAGGACCCGGCACTTGGCCTTATTGACCTTCATCCCATGGAACTTCATCATATGGAACGAGATTTTTTTGAATTTTTGATTTCTCATTCTTTTAATGGAAATGTGTATGTTTCCATGTCCAAATTGCAATATCTCATGTTTTGTAAGTGCCTTCTGGGAAAATCAAACAGGTAGGAGTAGACACAGAGTACTTAATTGAAGATTGGTAGTAACTTAAACAAGAATCTGAGTTCTTAAGCCTAAGTATCATCTGTGAGACTGTTTTTCAAAGTAACATTACAACATTTTTGTTTAGCATTTTATTTTTCGTTAATAATACAGTTTGAACACTTTGGTTGCTGAGCAGGAACAGGTGTTTTGTCATGTTTTGATCCCTGTGTATGTGCCTTGGGAGAATTGCTGTGCTCTTTTTTCTCAGCATAGATACCACAGTATGGTTCTAGACTCAGAAATGCTTTTATCTATTCTTTCTGATGTTGCTTTCTATGTACAGTTTGTATGTGTGGGGGACATAAAATTTATATAATGTGGTATTGAGCTACTTGAGAACAGAACATTTTAATTAGAAAATGTTTTTCAAAATCTGTGTGTATGTACTGAAGTTTGTAGCTGAGTGTGCTGATGCAAAGGTAAAACTTGATTTTGAAGCTCTGGCCATGCTTATGTTGGCTTTGGGATGTTTTAGTTGAAAAAATCATGCTTCTTTACATTTAGATTTTTTTATTGCACAAAATTCCAGGTGTTTATCATCCTGAGAAGACTTGAAAGACTTGAAAGCTGTGAGATGTTGCCTTTCCTTTAGCCCCTGCTTAATAGACTGTCAACATACCATGTCCTAATGTTCCCCCAGGGTCGTATGCAGACCTGTGCTCTTGTCCCAGCTCCCTATTGATACCCCTCTCATCCTCTGAATGCACAGGTATACAAGGGATGTTCCTTTAAATGCAACAGCTTAATCCACATGAGTTTCTGTAGCAAAATAGAGGTGTTAAAACAGAAAAATAATTTTCTTCCTTGCTGGGAAAGAGGGCTGTGTCCAGTAATCTGAGGAAATGGAATGGGATGGGATGGGAAATGTGGAAAATCTAGTTTAGAAATTTTAGAACTAGAACTGGGCTTGGGTGGAGCGGCACAGAGGAAGTCCCCATCAGCTCTCTGCTCACGACCCACTTCTGGCCACCCTGGAGATAGGCCAAGTGTTGCTTCTTTGACTTACCTTTCAAGCATGCCTTCCATAGTGTCTTTCCTGTCCTTCAAACACAGTGTCTTTCTCAATCCTGAGGTGCACCACCCTCTTTTGTAGAATGGTCTTCAGTATTACATGTTGCTCCTTACCTTCAAGAAAGTGTGAACAAGGTAGTAGGAGAGGTTGAGGTGTTGCAGACCCTCTCCTCAGTGGAACTCAGGGAAGACTGTAAAGCAAATTAGTTGGCCCTTGAATTCCTATAGAAGTTACAGCACACTGTCACCTGCAACTGTCCTCTGCAGCTGAGAAGTGTTAAAGGATAGAACATTCTGAAAATGGCACATCTGGGTTAGAGAATAGGTTAGGGTCAAAGTGAAGCCAAACTTTGAACAGGATGGTCTGTCTGGTACTGGGAGGTTTCTTCTATGTCAGGATCATCCCTCTGCTGGGGAGACTCCGTTTACCTCTACCCATGGATCTTGGGGTGGGCAGGGCATTTGGACAGACAGAGATAGATGAAAATATTTGTGTTAAGTAGCAGGAGTAGAAAGAGGTTGCTGTGATATTGTCAATCCTCCTTTACTTTTTTATTCTGAATTATATAGTAGGTGAAGAATGCTCTCCTGGCTCAGTGTGTTACTGGATGTGCACAGTAGGGGTTCTGTCAGAGTTATGAGTCTGCTCCGTGCTCTGCTACTTGCCTGGATGGAGGAATAATGCCAGTTCATGTGCTTCAGAGAATAAATACACAAAGCACGGTGAGCCTCTGCTTCCCTCCCATTCTCCTTTAGTTCAGTAGTTTGCTTACCTCCCCATTTTTCAGGTTTATGAAGCACCTTCTTATGAAATCAGTATTTGTTTAGAAATAGGAGTGTGATGACACAAAACTTTTGGGTTTGTTTGTTCTTTTCTTTTTCTCTAATGAGTTTATCACCTAGAACTCATTTCTTGGCTGAAAACCAAATACTGAAAGCAGGAATGAAAGTTGGACTTTGCCTGGTTTTTTTTAACTGTGAACAGGTTATCAGTACCAGGTGTGATGAAGAGGGTTGAAGAAGATTTATGTAGATGTGTCTTTCCAGTCTCCTGATGTCAGAGGGACAAAATTTCCTTTTTATACTGCTTCAGTGCTGAGAAGTAAATGACCTTGGCCAGCTTAATAGAAAGATAAGTAAGGAATAACAAGCAAAACTCATAATGTCATAAAGCGTCTTTCACTGGAATCAAATTAATTTTAGGTAATTTTGATGCTGTATTAAAGATAGAGAGTGCTGGTACTATCGTCAGAGTAGGAAAAGAGGAGGTGGTGTTAAGCAGAACAGAAATGAGCAAGTAAAGCAAAGTTATTACTATGTGAAAACAAGAAAGGTGGGAGAAAGAAGAGATCGTATGGAAACCCTGCAGGTGGTGGAATTTGTGTAAAAGAATGCAACTAGAGAATTTGATGTAATGGAAAGCTTATTTTTAATGGATTAGAAGTCTTTAAAAGGCACTGTCCCAAAGATAATATTTTTCCTAGGTATTTGTTTAAATTGTTATTTCTTCTATAAAGAATTCTTTATTGAAGAATCTTAGTGGTGAGTGTTATTTGACTAGCTTGGGGTTTTTCGTTTCTTATTAGTGACTTCACATGCGTTGTAATTTCTTGCTTTCACATGTTTATACTCAAATTAGTTTTACTTGCTTTTCACTGTAGCATTCTGTGCATCTCTCCAGGCTGATTACATGCAGTGCTACAGATTTGGAGAAGGCTGGCTGGAAAGCTGGTAAAAAAAGACCTGGGGGCATTGTTCAACAGCAGCAGAACATGAGCCAGTGTGTTGCCCCGGTGACCAAGAAGGCCAATGACATCCTGGCCTGTATCAGGAAAAGTATGACCAGCAGGACCAGGGCAGTGATGGTCCTCGGCACTGGTGAGGCAGCACCTTGAGTGCTGTGTCCAGTTTTGGGCCCATCATGACAAGAAAGACATTGAGGTGCTGGAGAGTGTCCAGAGAAGGGCAACAGAGCTGGGGAAGGGTGTGGAGTACAGTTCTTATAAGGAGCAGCTGAGGCAGCTGGGATTGTTTATCCTGGAGAAAAGGAAGCTCAGGGGAGTCCTCATCACTCTATGACTTGCTGGAACGTGGTCGTAGTGAGGTTGGGTTTGGTCTCTTCTCTGAGGTAATGAGTGACAGCATGAAAAGAAATGACCTCAAGTTGCATCAGGGAATGTTTATATTGAATATTAAGAAAAAATTCTTCACGGAAAGGTGGTCAGGCATTGGAATGGGCTGCTCAGGGAAGTGGTGTCATTACAATCCCTGAAAGTGTTCAAAAAACATGTGGATGTGGCACTTCAGGACATGATTTAATGGTGAACCTGGTGGTTGTACTGGGTTGACTGTTCAACTTCATGATCTTAGACATCTTTTCCAACCTTAAAGATTCTGCGATTTCAGTATAGAAAAACACATCTTGAAGTCATATCACACCAGAATTGGTTTGATAATTAGCTTTACTGTAAGAATAAATTCTAGGGTGAAGGTTGGGTGGTTTTTTCATCTGTTTCATATTAACCCTAGCACCAAAATATTTTTTAAAATAAATGTAAAATTGCCAAGCCTACATATGGATGAATTTTCCCCGTTA
Organism: Pithys albifrons albifrons; assembly: GCF_047495875.1. Lineage (NCBI taxonomy): Eukaryota > Metazoa > Chordata > Aves > Passeriformes > Thamnophilidae > Pithys > Pithys albifrons. The sequence continues at coordinate 36,722,032 of NC_092461.1, read as the reverse complement.
GCTGTTACTGAGGTTTTGCTGTCATGGAGGTCAGAAGTTCACATCAAGATGAATATCATGTTCTCAAGACTAAAATTTCATCTGCATGTTGGACATTATTTTTGGTGTGTTTTGGTGGAGAGAGAGGCTGGAAACCAGGTGTGTGGAAGTCAGTTGGCACCCCAGTGGGAGGAGGAGAGTCTCACCCAGGCATGAGACTTCATCCTGTCTAAATGATGAGTCTGCTGTTCCCTCTGGGCATGCATTGCAGGGGCATTGCAAGGGTTGATGAGCCCATCCTTACAGCAGTTGTTCTTTTTATAGCGGATTGAAAAATATTTTTAATTATCTCCCTTATATGGCTGGAATAATTTCCTTGTTCTAAAATATCTGATCTCTTTTTCATAGTGGAAGGAGAGTGCCCTTGAAAATCTTTTTTAGTTCTGAATTAAATGCATCAACTGATATTAACAGTTCAAAACTAACCAGGTATAGTACGTGTTATTTTATGTACTTTCCCATGGATGTTTGAGAGAAATCTATTTTTGTTTATTTTTCTCACCTCAGATACAGAAAAATAAATAAAATGAAGGTTTAGTGTATAGAAGTCAAGTAAATTTTTACATAGTTATGTTTAAATACATTGAGGAGACAAAGAGGGAAATGATGTGACAGTTTTAAACTTAATGGGCAGAAGTTAGTGGTTTGTGTATAAAGCCTCTTTGAAGGTTTTGTTGTCCTGTAACCTTTCTGTGAGCAACAAGGGAGCACAAATATTGAGACAAATTAATTTGAATTAGAACTTTTTTGTAATGTTGCATTTTTCTAATTTACACTGTAGTATTCCACTTATTAAACTATGTGGTGACAGTTTCAGTGCAGCTCAGTGAAATTCATTAGCAGTAAACATTAGTTTATTAGCCCTAATCTCTTAAGTCTAGAATTGGTATGGCATTGTCATTTAGTAGAAGTTATTAGCTGTTTTTTTATTAAAACTTCTGATTTCCAGGCGTAAAAATGCCTGTATGAAAATCCTCTATTTGTCTTGGCCAAGTGGATGTAATGTAGGAAATGAAACAATAAAGTCCTGAAAATTAATAGGAAGCAAGAAAGTAACTTCAGAATTGCTTAACTCAGAAATGGTTTTCTACCTGATGTATGATAATCTTTGGGAGTACAGATGTTAACGATTTAAGTTCTGTAATCCTTGCTTCTTAAACTTGGAAGTATTGTTAGAGATAATGTTAATTTCATTAACTTTCAAGTGTTTCTTCTTTTTAGTCAGTACTCTGCTGTAAGTACATTTCTTTCTGTCCATTCTCCAGGAGGATCAAGTGAGTAGGTTTTGCTAAAATATTTATCACTCTGCCGTGATATGTGAGCTGACTGAGCATAGTTTTATCTGAAACTAAAGGGATTTTTTTACTTCTAGTCACAGAAACAATGAACTGCATGGTCCAGGAAAGTGGAACTAATGAAACTATTTCCACTCAGATTCATGCAAGGAACTGTGAATCACACACTGACAATGCACCTTTTATTCTTTTCTCTTCTCTTATGCCTGGCCTTGTTAACAGAATTTGATACTGAAATTTTTCACGTGTTTGGTGGCTTTATGTAGATGTCACAGAGCTGATCAGATAAGCTTCCAGTGCTGCAGAGCCCTCCCGGGAAGTAACTGCTGCCATGGGAGTGTGAGAGAGCAAATTTCTGAGGAAGGAGAGTTCCCAGGGAATGAAATCATATCCAGGATGAGGCAGTATGTGCAAGTTCCAACTGTTGAGCAAGAAAAAGGCTATGATTATAATTCTGCTTTTGAACCAAGACCGTGTATGTGTTTGGGTAGGTGAAATTACTGTTTTCTGAGAGCGGGGACTGTGTTGCTGCTGCTGTGTAGAATAAATGTGTGCCAAAAGATGTGCGTGGTACAGCTGGTAAATGTGTACAGTCTGAATAGGACTCCTTTAGCAGAGAGAACATGCAGGTTTTAACTTGGAAAGTCCCTCTATTGGAGAAGTAAACAATAAATACTTTTAAAACCTTTTACATTGACTCATACGTAACAATGTGAACTTCTGTACAGCTACTGCTTAAATCTTTATGGTTATTTATATACAGTGATGTCTGCAAGGGCAAGGCAATTAAAATGCAAATTTTGCCTGACACTGAAAAAGAATTATCATAGGATTTTTCCTCAAAAAACCCGCATAAAATGGAAAAGATTCTTTTTACCTGATGCAGTAACTGCTTTTATAGACCTACAAATCAGCTTATTTGTGTGAAATTAATGGGTTTATTTGGATAAATTTTTATCTAGGTTAAATTGTTGTCCAAGAAGTAGAGAATCCATTTTCAGTTGATCAGCTTCTGCAACACTCATCTTTCCTGGTCTATTTAGTAAAATATTCTCAAATTTTATGGGTTATTTTTAAGTTCTGTTTATTTTTAATGCATGTTTTTACAACTTGATTTTTGTGAGATTTTGTTTTGTTGTCTTTTTTTTAATATTCATACATTCTTTAAACCTGTTCCTGCCATTTTATTAATCTTTCACTGTTATATCAAAATGATACAACTGAGCAATGATTAATAGTTTTTCCAGAGAATCTGTGTTACAGCTGTTAATTGTTGTGGATTTGCTTTTGGTTTTCATTTTTTTCCTGTGCGTTGGAGTGCCTGTCAGTTTTATTTCTGATAGTTTTCTGCTTTATATTGCCCTACTCGAAATCTTTGGAATCTGAAAGCCTTGATGGACTAAGTCTCATTTTCTGATACTTGAATGTTCTGTTTAATTTGGGAAGTTCTTTTAATGGTATTACCATCCCTATTAATTTTAGGTTTATACTTTGATGACAGAGAATTTTTGACAAGTTTGCATTTTATTACCAAGTGAACTGCTTTATAATTGCATATGTAGCAAAGTAAAGACACTACTGAAAATCTAAGATGAGGAGAAAATTTGAAATCTTATGCAGTATACTTACTGCCAGGCCTTTTTTTGTGTCAAACTTCACAAAATTTAAAGAGCAGTATTTCAACAATATTGAGTTTCCATTAACTGAAACCATCTGGTAAGGCTACCAGAATGTGTTGGTTCTGTTATCTGATATTTTTTATCCATCTTGAAGTCGAGTAACTGTATCCAGGTTTTATGTTAAATTTATGTAATTAACACAGGTTTAAAACCCCATTTTAAGATTTAAATTGTGGTTCTTTGCAAAGATTTTCTTCTTGTCACTTAAAAAAGCAGAAACTAATTATGAAAGTATTTTTACTTGCCTCTGTCTTGCATGCAATGTTTCAGAAGATTTTGCTGTTCCTGTTATATTTTAGATAGTTGTATCAAAATATTATTTTACAGTTATTGTAAGAATATTTTGCTACAATTAATAGTCATCAAACATACTGTTTACTCTGGATCAAAGTAGGAAGACCACGTACAAAGGGTGTTGAGCCAGGTGCAGAGTTGCATACCTAACTCAAGAAATAATTAACATTATTAGGTCTTGTGTTGGTGGATTTTGATGGTCCTTCTGGAATTTCCCAGTAGGGAGTGACATACAAGACACTAATAAAGCACTCCTTTCTTATCATGATTTTACTTACTTTTAAAATGTTGCATAGCATTGCTCTTGCTAGAATGTTTTTGTAGAACTGTCTGAATTATTTCTATTTTAAGTCAAGTAGGTTTTTAATCTCTTTCAATACCTACATTTCCCAGTGGCATATGAAAGAACTTTGATTTCAGCTACTTCTTACCTGCAGCTTTTATGTAAATGTGTATTTTTACATTGGTTAGACCTTGGTGAGTAGGACAGGTCAGCAGGATTCATATGAAGAACTTGACAGTAGTAACAAAGTAGTATTTAACACAAAAATTCTCAACGTTCCAGTTATTTATTTCTTGAGTGCTCTTTGTTTTCGTAGTTATATTTTGAAGTCCTAAGTCAGTATTGATCTTAGTGGGCGTACAGGACTCTTAATTCATGAGCTGTGGAGAATTCAAGACCACTGGGGAGAACTTAAGGTTAATGCATGGTTTTAAAATCATAGATCTCTTTGATAATTGGTTTTGTTTAAATAAATTGCAAGCATTAAGCTGTCAGAGTATGAGCAGAATACATTTTTTGTCCAAAAGACCAACAGTGTCAGTAAACAGGTGGAATAGAGGGAGAGTGTCTGCTCCTGTAGTGTCTTGTAATAAAAGAAAGTAGAGCAAGTGAAGTTTTTGTCATAAATCTCCCACATGTTCTGATAAATGTTAAAAATAACTAAGGTTACTTAAATATCTTAAGTAAAGGAATACGAGTCTTGGTGTGTTTGTCTAATTCTTCTTCGCAGCCTGGAAAAGTTGCAGATAAATTGTGATCATCAAAGTATCTACCAATATACCCTTCATTGTTTTGCAGGGTTTTTTTAGGGAAGTGTTCCATGTTTTTTGGGGGGTATGTAAATGGATACTTTTAATAAGGTATCTGTAAGGGATTAAGCTACTCTGAATCCTTCAGGAGTTGAGACTTGAAAGGCTGGAAAGCCACTGATCTGTACATACACTTGATACATTATTGAGTGTGTTTTTTTAACTTAAGTGGCTCTTGTGCATCAGACATGTGTTAATCTGAGGCCTTTACCAGTGAGTTAGTCTGATATGTCCACTGAAACATTTAAAATCTGATTTGTCAAAAAAATAAAAAAAAGGCAATAAATCTACACTGATAAAACAGTTGAACAGAAATATAGAAACTTTTTACTTGAGCTGAGTTTTAACTTAATTCCAGAGTTCTAGTAGTCCTGAGTGCTAACTGGAATCCCAAGCAATGCTTTGTAGGTTTGTTACCTTTTTAGAGCAGGCAGTATGACTTTTAAAATTCATAAAATTGAAGTTACATGCATTGTTCTGTTTACATGACTGCAGGATTAGTAGTAGAGTAAAAATGAGATTTAAAAAATTCCTTTTTTGACTTCAGGAAACTGTCTTTTCACCAATTCCCAGTTAAAGGAAGGATTAAGGATAAGGGATAAGGAGGGCAGTGCTTGTTTTGTATAATCATGGTTTATATTGGCTCATGTGGGTGCCTGTAAAACAGAAGATTTCGTAGTTGATTTTTTTTTAGAGGAATGAACATAATGCACATTTTGATGTTCTGAAACGATCATTGAGAATGAAAGATCAACTAAAGTAGCTGTGGTTTTAAAATGACTAAATTTTAAAATGATTTTTCTGCTAAGCGTGCCTGGATTACAGGTGCATTTCTGGTACCCAAGTTTCTTGCATATTTTCTCCCATATGATGGTACTTTTGCTTATTTGACTTACTTGTGCTTATTTTCAGTAACATTGGTTTTGCTTTATTGCTGACAGTGACGAGGAGCTGAATTCAGTATATCTCCTTCCTCCATGCTTGTCAGCCTGTCCCTTCAAATGACTCCCTCAAACTGCATTCTAAATCCCGTTGTGTAATTCCCTCTGCAGGAGTTTGCTGTTGCTGTGCCGCGCTGCGACCTCGCTACAAGCGTCTGGTGGATAACATCTTTCCTGAAGATCCAAAAGTGAGTGATGACGTTAACATTTTAAGGGGCTGGTGTTTGAAAATTTTTGGTTGTAACTAATGCTTTAGCAATTTTTTAATTTTATTTTATTTTTAATTTTCTCTTTTAACATGTTACAGTAAATTCTTTAGTGCTTTAGCACTTCATCGCTTTAACAGATGTCAGGAGAATAATTTACCTGGAAAGGGACATATACAGATCATCTGGTTTAATTTCTCAAATAGGGCTGTGTATTGAAGAATAAAACTAGTATGTTTTGCTCAGAGAAACAGATTTAATTCAACAAGGTATTCTGCTGCAGAGGTATCACTTAACTTCATAACTAATTAGAACCACAAACACTTGTTTTGTTATGATTGCTCATGTGAACATTTCCTGGTTTTCTACAGGATTTGAATGTTTTATTACTCTTGATTTATTGACAGTGAATATTTTTATATTTTTATATTTCTGCTAGACTGTTGTGACCCAAAAGTATTTTTTGGTGGTGTTTTTAAATTCTTCAGCTTCTCATGTCCAGTTTTCTCTTTTTTTTCACCGGAACAGTCTTGGAGCCATATTAAGGCCTAACTCTTATGCTCTGTTACATATTTTAATAACTTCTGTGTTACCATTCGATAATGCCTTTTTCTATGCATAATCATGACAGTTCAGACTGATCAAGAGCTTATGTTTCTGCTGCTGTATTTTTTTTATATGCGTCACCAATTTTTTCATCTTTTGTTACAGCATAAGTAAGCAGAATAGTCAGTATTTATGTGGTATTTGGCTTCTGTATTACAAAGTGTGGGGGGTTTTCTTTAAAACGTGTTGTTACTGATTGTTAGTTACTGTGTAAGTGCATGTTACTGGCTTTAAAGGAAGTGTTTTCTGTGTATATAGTGTATTGCGTGCATGTAACTGTATGCCATTATGGGTTTATGTGTTCCTATCTACTCTTCGGATACATGTGTTGAAACATCTGGAATTGCTAGAATTTTACTGTTATAGCTTATATCTCAGGAGCTCTAAGTTGGCACTTCTTAGTCTTTGCTTTGGTTAATACTCATCGCTCAGTGCAGGACACAGGCCATTCCATGGTGTTTCACGGTGTTGCAGGCCTTCTCCAAAGCATGAGAAGACTTGCTTGAAAAAATGCATTCATTAATAATGAATATTTTAAAAGCTTTTAAGTAATTTATTTGAATAGGAGAATGTTTTTTTGAACTTCTAAGGGAAAGAAAAAGATAAAAAGAAAAAAGCTTATCCTGGTTACCTGGTAGTTACGATTATAAAATCTCATCTGAGCAGATCCATGTTACAGTTCGTGTTGGATGGAACTAATTTGTTAATCTTTGATCTTACTCTAACAAATATCATTCAGGTAGCCTTTATTAAAGATGTGATACTAAAAAAATAAGATATTTAAACCGCAATCTAAGATATTTAAAATACAATCTTATTTGTGTATAGCATCAAAATTATGCATCAAATATACTTTTGGGGGGAGTAGGAAAAGAAAAAAAATTACATTGTGCCAGGGAAAATATGTGTTTTAGAACTGGTGACATCTCTCTCTAAATACCTTCTTTTAGAATATCCATTCCCACACCAAAAAAAAGGTGAAGGAAAATAGTTGCTTCATTTCCTTAAAAAATATTTGACATCATTTTATTAATTGGCTGATTTTTGCAGCTGAGCTAATGGCAGTTTTGCTCAAAAGGTTTTTTTTTTTGAGTAGGTTATTTCCACCTGTAAGGCTCAAATCTTTAAATGTTGAGTAGATGAAAGGAAAAAGACTTTAAAAGCTTTACATGTTCTATGAACTTTTTTATTTTACGTTTTGTGTTTCTTTTTTTAGGATGGTCTTGTTAAAGCTGACATGGAGAAATTGACTTTTTATGCAGTTTCTGCACCAGAAAAGCTGGATCGAATTGGGGCTTACCTGGCGGAGAGACTGACCAGGGATGTCGTCCGACATCGCTATGGGTGAGGAGAGAAGTCACAGCAGTGAAAATAAATGCTAATATGTCATGGGATTTCATCATGTTTGTTCTGATCAAGTTTGGGAGGCAAGACAGACTCAGTGCCTTTGTGGTCTCTTAACCTTGTCTGCCTGCCAGGTGCCCACCCAGCTGCTCTCACTCCTCCTACTCAGCCAGACTGGGGAGAAAAAAATGCAAAGCTCATGGTTTGAGATCAGGATAGGGAAATAATTTGGTACCATCGTGGGCAAAACAGACTTAACTGGGGTAAGATCAATTTAGTTACTGGAATTACCAACAGAGTAGGTTAGTGAGAAAAGAAAACAAATGAAAAATGAAAACATTTTTCCTCCAGCCCTCTTTCTTCCCAGGCTCAACTTCACTGCAAACTCCTTTACCTCTGTCCCTCACAAGCAGTGCAGAAGGGGAATGGGGATTCTTGGTTAGCTCATAATATCTTGTCTCTCCTGCTCCCTCTTCCTCACATTTCCCCTGCTCCAGCATGGACTGTCCCATGGAGACAATTGTTCAAGATCTATTCTAGCATGGGTTCTTTCCACAGGGTGCAGTCCTACAGGAACAGGCTTCTCTAGTGTGGGTCCCCCGTGGGGTCTTGGGTCCTGCCAGAAAAGCTGCCACTTCGTGGGCTTCTCTCCATGGGCTCTGCCAGGAGCCTGTTCCAGCAGGGTTTTTCCGTGGGCAGCAGCTTCTTCCGGGACACATCCACCATCCTCCATGGCCTGCACCGTGGAGATCTAGTTACCTGTGGGCACTGCCACTGTCCATGAGGGGCTCAGTTTTGGGAACTGGTGGGTCCATCTTGGAGCTGGCTGGAGCTCTGTCTGACATAGGGGCAGCTCCTGGTGTCTTCTCATAGCAACCACCCCTGCAGGCCCCTTGCTGCCAAAACCTTGCTGTGTAAGGCCAATATACCCTTGAAAGTCAGTCAGGATATAGGCAAGCAGCAATATCTCTTTTCAGCCCTTTTGGCTAAATCATATTTAAGTGGGAAATGTTGAGTCTAAGAAGTGGCAGGAGTTGGAAAAGAAAGGCAACATTCATCACAGACCATCATTTTTTGGCCTTCATGAGGTCCAAAGATATTTTTGTAACGTTATAGAAAGGATAAATGCCAACACTCAATTCGTCACTTCCCCTACCCAAAAAGAAAAACTATGGATGTCAGAAATAGCATTAAGTTTAATTAGTACAGTAGGAAATATGTGCATTCCATTCTTTTCTAATTTTTGTGGTAATAAGCATCTAAATGAAGAACTAATTGAGTTAATGATAAATGCAGTACCTCTTTATGTGAGTCTCTCTAATTAATTTTCAGTTATGTTTTAATTGCCATGGAGGCATTGGACCAACTTCTGATGGCTTGCCATTCTCAAAGCATAAAACCATTTGTGGAAAGTTTCCTTCATATGGTGGCCAAGCTTCTGGAATCAGGCGAACCAAAGCTGCAAGTCCTTGGAACTAATTCTGTGAGTAAGCTCAGACACTGAATCAAATCAGAGTAAACCTTTGCATGGGATGGTGGTTTCAAAAGTCACAAAGTGTCTGCCAGTTCACATGAATTCAGGAGATTCTGTCGGTAGCAGGGTGTACCATTTGGCCTGAACACGAAGCAGATGCCAGCTGAGGGCAGATAAAGTGTCTCCTTTCAGCATCTCAAATTCTTTTCATGTCTGGGCTCATTCCCTGCAGAAATAACTTCTGTAGGAAACAGGAAAGCTGTTCTGTGAGTTCATAATTTGAGTCTTTAAGCAACCCTCCTGGAGCCAGTGTCTAGGTGAGACAGTGTCTCCTGCAACACGAGCAATGGTGTGAGGAGGACACAACATCCTTCTCCACAGCAAGATTCCTGTTAGCTGAAAAGCAGCGTTCAGTATTAACACCTCACCATCTTATTAGCTTACATATTTCAGGACTCAGATCCATGCTTGAAGGGCATAACTAAAAGTGTAAAAATGAAGATTTGGAGATTTAGTTTTCTAAATAGAGTGATGGGTACAATCAGGGTTATAGTTCTGTCATACTTCCCTTCTAACCATTGTATTTCCCAGCTGGTAAAATAGGAATCTTATAAATTCCATGATTTTGATGAGGACTGTTTTCACTTGGAGTGATTTCTTTTAGACGAGTACAGAGTAGTGCTTGCGTTTTACACATTACCACTGTTAATGCTGGGGGGGTTCTTTATGGATTCAGTAAAACTTTTGCACTTTCCTGTGGGCTTGGTTCCCAGTTGGGAGTGGCAGTTCAGAGAGATAGGAGAATGTAGTAAAATGATGCTGCTCTGCAATAGAATTTCTTATGACAGAATGCAGAGGGTTTTGTGGGGTAGGTGTCCCCTTGTGTCCCAAACTAACAGGGCAGGTTTACTGAGGGTAATGAGATATATAGCTCATTAAACAGGTAAAATTTATCTATCTAATCTAATCTATCTATCTTAAGCAATATTTCTGCTTCTTTTGATTTGTTTGTGTAATAATGCCTGGGCTAGATCTCTTAGGGAAATAGCTTTGGAACCTATTTCCTGAGCTGCCAAATGGCAAGATGTACGTTGCTTTCTAGTTGTTTAAAGTCCTTGGTGGCAAACAGTTACTGCTTCCACTTTGATGTACAAGACACTTTGAAATGCTTGTTCTTGCACAGAACTCCACGCTAGGGTAATCTGTTTGATATTCCTCTTAGTTCCTAAGGAAGTCTTTTATGAGCACAGGAGAGTAATGGACTTCCTGAACTAGGAGATAATTTGTGTTTGCTTTTTGTAAAACTCAGAAACAAAAAATAATTAAGTTTTCCTAAATAAGGTGTGAGTTTCTGTGAGAAAAGTGAATCTCTGTGGTTCTTCAAAAGTATTCAAAAGCTAATTTTAGCCTAACTCCACTAATTTCCCTAGGTGCCTTCTGTAGTTAATGAAGACAAAAGATAGAGTCTTTTGTGTTGACTCAAGGAGCAAAGTGTGTTGACACTGACAGCTTGTCTGTTACCAAGGACACTGACCTGGGTTCTTAAATTTCATTAGAGATTGAGAAAGTTTGCTTTCACATTCACCTTTTTTTCTCTCCTCCAGAAATAAATAAACAAACAAAAAAAACCCCAACAATAATAGGTGATAGAGGGACTGAATAATTTTTCACATGCTTTAGTTATTCTGATGTACTATTTTAGAGGGGAAACTGGTATTGTCTAGAACAAAAGACTGAATCGTAAAGTAAATGTCTTTAAGTGGGTAAAAAATGAGGCAGCCTTTGGAAAACTTTCATTAATATTTTTAGGTTAAACTCAGTTTAAGACCCCTACAAATTTATGGCCTGCTTGCACTTACAAAGATGCAGACTATGATTGGGGCTATAAGTAGATCTTGGATTATTTTCCATCCCAGAGCTTCACTGGGATACAAAGGCAGTGATGTCTTTGAATTAAGATTCAAATCTCCTTACTTGATCTGTAGAGTTTTTCAGCCTCACAAACAGATTTTGCATCAGCTGTCAGAACTCTTGTGATTGCTCAGAAGTCAGAGTTTCAAATTAAACAAATCTGTGTACTGGATGTATCTGAGTAGTTTAAAGGCTTGGAAAGATCTGGAAGCTCCCACTGTCTTCTAAAAGTGTTTTGCTGACTTCCAAATACCTGATTTTGGATGCAAAACTTATTCTGCTTGGTACTCTATGTCTTAGAAAAAAAAATGAAAACTTTCACTCTGTTGTTCATCCTCCTAAATTATTTTTGGAATTTTAATTTCATTTTTAAAGTTGACTTATAAAAAGTAAAACTAGAGATTTCTGTTTTAGACAAATGTTTGGCTTTTATTTAGGTACTTTTAAACCTGATTTTCAGATTACATGTAGTTAATTCCTATGACTTTTTATACGTTGTGTATGTAAGTTATGTTAGCTTATTTCTTACAGGAGTGATGACTTTTTTTAAATAACATAATTGTAAATCTATTTCTATAGGCAGATACTTAGAAACAGGAGACATTCAAGAGTGGGTATGTTAAATAGTAGTTTGGGGGTTTTTTACGTAGACCAGATTTCAAATTGACAGTGTCTATGAGGTTCAAAATGGCTTTTTCTATCATGGATGATATTTTTATTAACCATGTGCTAGGATAGCATATGCTGGTGAGGAAACTGAAAAAACACGGTGGGAAGAGTGAGATTTCCTTGGCTCAAGTGTTAGAGGATCTGAAGGCTGATTGCAACAAGGTTTCCCTTAGTAATTTATGAAGATTCTGAATTTCTCTCTCTAATTTTCTTGCAGAATTTCAGTAACCAAGTATTATGTAAAATATCTCCCTCTCTCATTTACATATAACTAAATGTATTGCTTAGGTCCATAGTAGTGTCTTACTAGGATAGAAGTGAAAAGCTTTAAGTCTTTGAACTCATGGTCAGAATTTTTGAGGACAAGAGATCCAACTTATATCTATTACCTAGGATCAATTTATATCTATTTTTAATTTAATGCACAATTTTTAAAAAGTATCCAGAAAATTTCTTTAGTGAGCAGCTGATCAAAACCAATGGGATACATAATTAAGTAAGACTTTCATCTTAACCATATTTACAAAACTCAATTGAATGTGGAACATTTTCAGCTAATTTGGAATGCTGCTGCAGTGATTTCTTTGTATTTTGACAGTAAAATACTGCAGTTTTGTCTGAAAAACAGCAGATATATCTAGAACCCAGTATCAGTACATTTTAAATTATTTACCATAGATGGTTTCTTTAGTTGATAGGGTGCTTCATTTTCTAAGGGCAATTTCTCTTTGGGAGCAGTGAAATAATGATCCCATCACTGACAGTGCTGGGCTTCCTGTGCATGGCAAGGGGACTGTTGTTGCTGATTGTCATCATTTGTTATTTAAAGGAAGGCAAACAGTATCCCAGATGGAAAAGTGACCAATCAGTGCCTGAGACAAAAGCAAGACATATATATTTGTAAATGTTGACTTACAAAAGCAGTTGGTTTGGGCAGAATTGAAGTGCATGTATATGTAAAAATGGTATAAAATATCAAGACTATGAGATTAAGAAATGTCAAAATTAATATTCCTAGTAGGGTTATTACTTGTTTGCCTTGTGTGCAGCGTGCTAATCTGGAAATGTGTGATGGAAGTTTATCTTTACTGCATGATGATGCTTTCATTCCATGTACCAATACAGAATTATGTCCTAGTGGTGATTTAATACACAATGGAACTATTCCATCTCTGGGATCTCTGCTCTGTTGTTTTAACGGGAGTTAAAGCACAGAGAGACAGAATTACACAAAGCACTCCTTCTCATCCTATGGATTATTAAATTATCTTACAAATTCTGTCTGCATGCACTAGAATTTGAGAGTCCTTTTAGAGTCACCCACTTAAGTGTTGCTTTCTCCCCCTCGTACTTGTGCTCTCTGGTTTTGCAGTTCAGTAGCCACACTAATGTGACCCTGGGAGCCAACACACCATTGCTGACTTTGTTATACAACTCTCCATGTGGTGTTCAGGATAATTTTCATCCAAGTGGCACAGACTAATATAGAATATGAAATTATCCATCCCATTCCAATAAAAGTGGAAGTGACCATCAGGTGACCTTTAACTAATAATAACTAAATCACTAATTTCTATTGCTGAGGAACTTGTGATTATTTGTTTTGATAATTTTAATACTGCATTTCTGATGTTAATGTATGAGTCCAGCATTTTAAACTTTTCTCCTTAGAAAAGTTGAAGTGCTTGTCCTTCTGGCATTGGTTTGGTGAAGTGCATCTGTACATTCACACTTCTCATTAAGGCTGTAGTGTGTGTGGTTTGTAAGAGTCTTATGTTTATAGGATACCGTGTCTTCCAGTGTAATAGTTTCATAATAATGAAATACAGTACATTGGTCTACAAAAGGTGATACCTCTCAATATCAGCACCCTCTTTCCCCATTTGAAGCAAAAGAAAATTGCAGGCTGTAGAAGGCAGGTTGGCGAGCTCAAATATGAAAAAAATACTGCTCAGATCCAGCCGACTGTTCTTACAGGGAGATACTTTACTGTAACTCAAATATGATGCATGGTGATTCTTCTTGAAAAAAACTGACTTTAAAGACATCCAGGGACCATTAAAAGTCACTAATGTTCTTGCTACCTAATAGTGATAAAGCAACATAAATACACAGAAGAAATTTTGTCCTTAGGAATTTAATTTGAGAACTTGCATTATTTACTTACAGCACTTGCACAGTCTCTCTCCCTGGTAATATGATCCAACTTTCTCGACTCAGTCTGAAACAAACATCTGAGTAGATAATATGTTTACTCTTTACTTTGTGATAGATTTATATGTTTTCATACTGATTGAAATGTATTGGTTTCACAATTAATGTAAATAAGATATTACCAATACAAATTCTTTACCACCTGTATTATAAAATACAGAAGATGCTTGTACTGGGAAAACTTCTATAAGTTACCATTGAGTGCTTGCAAGCACTTAACCATGACTGAATGACATATTTACATCTATTAAAGTTTTGTAAGTAAATCCAAGGCAAGTGCTTGGACTTTTGTAAGAATGTTGTCCTTTTTTTAGGTTGAATAATTTTTATATTTGAAGTATGTTTGAAAATATGTGCTTAGGAGTAAAACATTCTTCGTTTAGCAACAATAACAAGAGCAGCACTGCAAAGCAAAGTATAGACTAATATGTACTGTAAAAACTTGACATTTCTATGATGAAATGGAATTGTACACTTTACTGGATGACAATGCACAGTTTAAAACTCTTACTACAGTCAGATTTCCTGTGGCCTAAATGTTCAGTCATCTGTATGGTAATCCTGGAATGTGCTTCAGAAATGCTGTGTGTTCAGTGGGTGAAATTGTTTTGTTACAGACATGAGGATATAAAAAAACTCTGTCCCTTCTGGACATTTCACTGTGCATGCCAGTTGGAGAGATGTGACTTTGGGGTCCTTTCTTCCCTGCTACACAGCTGCACCACAGTGTAGGAGAAGGGAGTTCCTGGCACTTTCTGGCATAAGTTCATCTTTTATTCTTACAAAGCAGTTTCATGGTACAATAAATCTTTCTGCTAGCAAAGCAATTCCTAGAGTTAAGTTTTCATGTTGGCAGATCCTGTCACTCAAATAATTTTGTATTTAAATAATATTAGTTAATAATAATATTACATGCTGATATTAAATGCTACATGAGTTAATACTCCCATTCTCACAGTGACTCCCATAGGGCTCTATTTTCTTCAAACTTTTTGTTTCCATTCTTTTATATGCTTTTATGGAACTTTGGTGTGTGAATCAGTTGTAGACTTGAACATTGGAGTGTCTGGAAAATACTGAGATCATATTTTTGGGGTTTTTTTTAACCCTTGGTCATTATGCCTTGTCAAGTTTAAGTACTAATTAAATTCTAGTCTTTAAAAATCTTTGAAAATCTATTTATGTTTTGATATTAACAATTATGTGAAATAAACCAGGGAGACATAAGACATATAAAGTGTTTTCCAGGGTCACTTGGGAAGGAAGCGATCGTTTTTAGAAATTACTGTATGGAAGAAAACATATGGATGCTGTTTGTGGATTGGCTTCCAGTCTGTGGCAGGAGACCATACAGAACTGGATTTTGACTTTTTGACTTTTGTCACTTTCTTACCACTTGAAATACAGGATATTCCCAACAGAAGAACGTGTGAGATAGACTTGGATTATACAATCTTCCTCCATTTTCAGTAACAGCTGCGAATATACTTTTACAAACTGTATAATTTTCAGTTGTGCCTGTAGCTTTTAGTGGGTGAACTGGATTGTGCAGCTGAAAGGGATAAGTGTTCTAGATAAAACAGAAAAGAAAGACTAAACAAAACAGTAGGAAAAATGGTGGGATCTTTTTCTGAAATACACAGCTTTCTCTTTTAGCTTGGAAACCTCATAAGCTCCACAAATCAGTGTGCTGGAGATTATGCTAAAGTGCTTTGGGCTTTTCTAGATGCGTGTGGGTATTGTGCTGATAAAAGCAGGTTCTGCATCATGAAAAGTAAAGTATAAAAGAAATGCCTCAGCTTGTGCTTAGGAATTGGTAATAGTAACACTGGGGTGGGTAAAAGCAGGGGGTTCTTAATGGGGCATCACTCTGCTTCAGGGCAGAAGCAGCACTATGTTCAACCTTTCCTGGTAACATTTCATTTTCCTTTTTTCTTTCCTCTGTAGTCTGTTCTTAGAACTGTCTGTCAGTGGTGGAGAATCCAAAAGGTCTTCAGGTAGTCTTCTCACTTTAAAAAGGAGGGGTTTCTAATGTCTAACTTAGATAGGCTTTGCTTCAGTGTAATCCCATTAGTACTTTCCTATTACCATTGGACAGAGAGAACCATTTATTTCTTTTCTTTAGATAGCTTTCTTCTGTACATTGTAAGACTGATATCTTCTAGGCAGCTCTAGACTAGGTAATGTCTTCCAGTCTTTTTTAACAGGTGTTTATCTAAAGCTTTGTTCATCCCTTTAGTAATTGAAGGACTGTATCAGTTAATCACCATCTTCAGCTGTGTTGTTTCAGCTGGATGCAGCACTTCATGGAAGGGCTTATTAGGCCAATTTAGATGGCAAAAGTTTCTTCATGGGTGTCATGAGCAGTACAGATGTATCACAGGACATTGGTTTGCTTCTCATACTATTATAACAGCATTGACCAAGTTCCTTTTCTGCATTCAGCTATTTCTGGCTTGCATTTTTACAACTTTTTTTAAAGTTTTGCAATCTCTGTTGCTAGATTGCTTCTTTGATTTTTCAGATCCTATTTCTATTTTGTCAAGAATCAGGCATCAAGTGTGCCTGCAACTCTGGCCATCTTAGTGTTCTTTGCAAATTTCATGAGCCCACTCTGTCATCTGAGACTCCAGTGAAACTCAAATTCCACTGTATTTCAGATAGGCCCCTCCAGAGGGTTCACTCAATACATTTTCGTACTTTCATGATTTACAAGTGTTTCCATATTTTTTTCCAAACTTTTCCACCTACGTTATGGGGAGTGTTCTTTTAACAGTGTTTTTCTAGTTTCCCTTTGAGAATTTTGTGTATTTTTTTGTCAACAGCATTACTGAAGTTTTGACAGATGCTGCTTCACCTGGATTCACAAAATTTATTTCCTTGTCATAGGAATAAGATGGATTGATGTGATTTGTTCTTGACAAACCAGTGTTGACTTTCACATACCCCTTCAATACTTTGTAGATGTTTGCAAATTGGTTTTTTTTAAATGTCTTTCTGTGAATGGATTTAAAGTTGACTAGGTAAATGATAGATGTGATGGTCCCCAGGGTGTTTTCCAACCTAAATGATTCTACCAATTGATAATACTCACTGTTCAAGTGTTAGATATTTCCATATTGTATAGTATGTTATATTTCATGTAGTTGCATCCTTTAATCACTGTCTGAATGATGTTTAGTGGAAAGACCTCAAAAAAACCCCCCTCCAATTCAAATTTTTATTCTCTGAAATTTTAAGGTGTTGTCAAATCTGCATTCTTACTTTTAACGCAATTGGCTTATGTTGCTTCTTAAATTAAGCTTAGTGCTTGTTATTCTATTTGGGGAAATTGGTATTAAAAGCTTTTTTTAAATGTATTTCATTTTCCAGTTTGTCAAATTTGCCAACATTGAGGAAGACACACCTTCCTATCACAGACGCTACGACTTCTTTGTGTCTCGGTTCAGTGCCATGTGTCATTCATGTGACCCCGATCCAGAAATACAAACCGAGTAAGTGTCATTTGATACCAACTACAGAAAACTGCCTTGACACATTAATATGTCTGTAATACAGCTTTTTTTAGGATATTTAGTGGAGTAGTTCATTCCATAGGAAGAAAATAAAAGTCTTTTTAAATAACACTGCTTATTGCAAATATTAGGTAGGTAGAACTCCCAGAATATTTGGGTTTTGCCTGAATAGTGCCTCTCAGACTGTGTGGCTTCTCTCCAGAAAGGCACCACTTACTACTGTAAATGTGCGAGTTCATAACTTACTTGAGAAATTAATGGGACTACTTATATGAACAGCAAAAGCGTATTTTGAGTCTGCTGCTTGAGAATTACTCATTAAAATTGAATTGTCTTAAATGTCTGAAGTATGCTGACATGTGTGAAACTGAAATGCCTCCAGGAACGAGAATTGCAAATTTTTCCATTCTTATGTAAGTGCCGCAGTTTGTTTTCCTGTGGCTCCCCCTGGTGGATGTGTCTTTCACGGGAAATGTTTATTCAGTGTTTAACTCCTGAGCAGTTTGGAAAACGTAAGGCTTTTCAGATTATATTATTTACATCTCTGTGGTACTCATCTTTTCTATTTCTATGCATTAAATTGTTTATCCATCTATGACAAGTCCATGTGCTGAGCATTTATTCAACCCATCAGGTGTACTATAGTTACATTAGCTGCAGGGCATAAGGCTTTTTCTGAAAATTTGCAGCTTCAAAAATCTGTAAAATGTATTTTCAAAATGAATGAATACTGTCTACACTGATTAGGAGGAGGAGGAAACCCCAAACATAAACCCAAAAATTAATTCCTCCTTCTTTTTTGTAATTTGCTGCCTTCTTATTTGTTGCCCTAGTGCTCTGGACAGGGTTCTGCTGTAAATTCTGAAAGGGTCAGGATTAAATCTGCCTGCTTTCTCTGTACCATTGCCCCTGCCCCCACCCACTTCCCTTAGGAAGATTATTCCAGTGAATGGGTTTACAGAATGACCCCATCAGTTTTTAAGGACTTGTACTCAGGGATCAAAGGGTAAAGGGGATGGAAACTTCTCAAAGTGGTGTCAGCAGCGAAGCCAGTGTATCATGTAACTTACCTCATAATTTAGACTTCAGGGACAGTATATTTACCTGAAGCTGGTGATTCCAGTAGTATTAATAAAGGGATTTTGAGCTTTTGGAGAATTTGCCTTTTTAGGCTTAGTGAATCTAAACCGGAAATGTTCAACTACTTATTGATTGTAAAACATTTCATAAGAGGTTCAGATATGAAGTTCAACTGAGGATTTTTAGCATTCCTTTCTCCTTTATTGCCTTTTGCAAATGAGAGGTAATATTAGTAATTAACTAGAATATGGAATAAATTAAGAGACTAGGTCAACCCTGATTCATGTATCAAGTATGATAAGGATATCTCAAAGTAAAATGTTTCAAAATGTGATTGCTGTAGGAGTAAAGAGAACTGTGCTAACCTTTTGCTCTCCAGATTGGCAGCCTGCACTGTTATCTGTGCTTCAGTTTGCCCTGTTGATGTAGGGAGGAATTCCATCCTAGTGATATAATACTGTACATGACCTTAAATTAAATGTAATCCCCTCTTTACTACCTATCTGAGCCTTTTCTAGAGGAGTGAAACCTCTCTTCTGCGATGAAATTTGATGCTGCATTTTCCTCAGTTCTTCAACCCACACTTTTCAGCCTCTTGTACAATAGTAAGAACATAAAATTAGTGCTAGTGACACTCCAATACACAAAACTGTAGCCTTTTTTCAGTGTGTGTCACTTTTTTTTTTTAATCAGGGTGACCAAATGTATAGCAATATGGCTTTTTCCGCATCATCCTAGGCAGTTTAAATGTATCTCTTTCTGTCTCGTTCAAAAGAGATCTTTATGAGCAGCACTCATTTTTGGAATTGGCATGGCAAATTTATAGGTACTGAGGTAATTCAGCAATCATCTGTGACTGCAGAGGGCATTTTTAAAGGCTGGTGTCACAACCAGTCAATACCATTGATGGGGAATAGGGGGTCATTCAGCTGATCCTAAACCAGACATCTGGAGTCACTTCTCAGCTGCATAGCTTGAGGTTCCACTGAACTGACTGGCTGGAATGGGAGCTTGAACCTCTCCTACAGGATATGGTTGTTGTCAGGTAACATGGACTTCTGAATCTGAAATGGAATCTTCTCAGTAAGTGAAATTTTCCTTTCAGCAGAGGAGGTCAGTGTTACTATTTAATACATTTAAAGCCACACTATCAGTAAAACTTGACTTCCTTGAGAACTAATAAGTAAAAAATTTTCAGTGACATATTTTTGAAAGCTCAGTGTTCTAAATGTTTGTCTTAGATCATTCATATTGAAAACTTAACATAGGGTACTGCACTGTAGTTGTAGTACAGCAATATCAATATCAAGCACTTTTTTAGCTGTTTGTACATCCCTTTTCTTACCTGCTTTGCTTGTAATTCTATTAAAACTTATCTCAAAAGGTCTAGAATGAATATGGATCCAGTACCAATGCACATGGTTTTGTTCAGAAATAGCTAAAATATAGGAGGCTGCAGATTTAAGTATTTACAAGTTGAAATCTAAACAAAATTATTAATTATATTTTGGTCACCTCTGTGTGGTTCATCTTACAAATGTTTTAACGTAGCACATTTGTCTGAGCAAGGCCTGGTTACATATTGCTCATACAGACATCAAGTTGTAAAAAATCAGGAATGGATTTTGATAGAAATAATTTCAAATTTTAGTGAACTTGTGCATTTGTACCACCCTCAGGAAGTCAAATTCTATTCCTACCATTTGTTACAATGGATAATTTGTTATTACCACCTCAAAAAAAGAATATTTTGATACTCATTTCATTGCACAGATTCTCCTGCAATCTATTTTTGTTTAACAAAATAATAAAAACAGCTGGAAGTAAGGCCAAGTCTTTTTATGAAATATTTTTTTCTTTTTATTATTTCATTGTTGTTGGTTAGTTCTCAGTTGATTTCATTTGAACAGTTTTAGGATAAAAGTGGTGGTTCTATTTGTGCATCAGACTTAAGTTGACCAAATTATCCTTTGCCCTCCATCTTATGAACCTTTAATAAACCTTTAGAGATCTTTTATGATTAATCCATAGCCTTAATTACAACTTTTAAGGACTTCATCACATGGCTTTGCTAGATGTTACTGCAGCAATACTGAGGTAGCTTCACAGCATTTTTCCTGGCACTGGAATAGGCTGAGATTGCAGAAAATTTCAACTGCTGGGCAGTAAATTGGGTAGAGTTGGTGGGTTTTCTCCGCGTGACTTTTGTCAGAGATGATATACACGGTCTGAGTCTTCATTGATCAGTGTCAGCTTCATCCGTACAAGTCATCTTCTGTTCAGTTGATGTCTTGGCAGGTTCCTTTTGGGCTTTAAAGGTGTTCAGAGAAAACATGAGCAACCTTAATGAATTGGTCAGTTTTCCCAATTGCTGCTTGCGAGAACCTACTGGAATTCCACCCTGCGTAATTACTACTGCCAAGTAGGTAAAGAGCCATATGGGAGGTGCTTTGTTTCTCATTCTCAGTAGTTCCTTTTTGCCTTCCTTAGGATCCGAATTGCTGGAATCAGGGGCATTCAGGGAGTGGTTCGAAAAACAGTTAATGATGAACTTCGAGCAACTATATGGGAACCACAGCACATGGACAAGATAGTACCATCATTACTGTTCAACATGCAGAAGATAGAAGATATTGACAGGTAATTTTATTCCTTGTCACTGGCATATTTTTAAGCAATATCTAGGCTTACTTTTTATGGTGGATGTCTTTTTCTCTTCTTTTTAGTGTAAACAACAATTAACCTTTACTGGCTGTTGAAACTGATAGCATAACTCTGCATGATGACTCAATGTTTCTTGTCTCAATGTCTTTTCAATCACTTTTTTTTCACTTGTTCTAGATTCTGTTGGACTAAAAGTTGTTCCAGAAATTATGTATCCATTTTGGGACTTGATAAAAATTATAAAACTGTGTTTTATAACATTAGGTGCAGAGATGATTAAGTATGGGCTTTTAGGTGACTCAGATGATTTTACTGCTTATATTTGTTAAAAATCAAGGGTTTAATTCCCATTAGCCATTCGTAACAACTGTCTGTCCTGGCTGCAACAGTACTTAAAGAAAGGATTTAAAGTTTATTTATATGTAGAAACCCTTCTTGGTTTCTTTTTTTTTTTTTGTTTTCAGTGACTCCTAGGCATAGTACCTGCCAGGTATGCAAAAAGATCTTCAAATATATCTCTCCAATAATTAAAGTTGAGGAGATGCTAGTCACCTTACAATTGAAAAGGCACTTTTTTTGGTCCATGTCTGTATTTGTGGTTAAATATTCTGCTGGTGTAAAAGCTGTTTATTGGTAACACTGTGAAATTTCTGTAAAACCAACTTCAACTGTGCAAGCAAGCTTAAATATTGGTTCTATGCCCAACCCTAGCTGCTTCAAAACTTGCTTGGCAAGAGGCTCAGCAACCTTTCTGTAACAACACACTTTTCATGCTTTCACTCACCTTTCTGTCAGGTTTCACTTTTTGTTTCATCTTTGGTGGCATTTATTCTTCTTCTCTTATTTCTGACTCCCAGTACCTGTCTATTCTCTAAAGCAATTTTTCAGGCAAAATGACTAAAATAATAGTTGTCTGTCTATGCTTTTTCTATTTACTGCATATAACTGAAGGCCCACGCAATATATACAGAAATACCTACCTGAAATTTACCTCAAAGAGTGATCTGAGTAAGAGACAAAGGTTTCTGAAACTGCTGTTTGAACAAGGAGAGCCTGGTTTGCCTTTGCTTGCTCTTAGAGGGCTTCTGGCTGCAGGTGGGCCCTTTCCTTTGTTAGTCTTTGCAGTGGCCTCAGGTTTACACTTTCCTTCATATAGCAAAATAAATTAAGTACTGATAGAAAAGCTGACTGAAGTAGGATTTGGATTAACCACTTAAAGCAGATGAGTTTATATGTCCTGCAGGGCTGATTTTTGTCATCTGTTGAGCAATGCAGTAGTGGTGGTAGAAAAACAAATCCGTCAGAAAGAAACTGTTACTTAAATATCTGAACTGCTTCTTTGAATCTTGTTCTATAATGCACATTCAACAGAAAAAAAGGACTAAAGATTTTCTAAGTGGTGAATAGGGGCCTTACGTGATGTGCATATGACAGAAAAGCTGAAAACAGTATTTGTAAATCGTTGATCTACTGGCTTCAAATGGTGTTACAGGAAATTTCTCATCTTGTTTTATGTGTGACTTCATATTTGTGGAGCACTAACAGAGACATCTTGAAGAGCAGGAGTAAGAAGCATATTGTTCTGGCAGATGGAATCAAAGCACTATTTGAGAAAGAGCAGAAATTCCAGAAAATACCCCCAACTTAAGTCCTTAGAAAAGAACCATTTTTGTTTAAAGCTGAATTAAATGTAGATAAAACTTACCTTAAAGATCAGTGTAATTTGAACTTGTGGAACCTGAATAGCTTAATTGAAGATTCTTCCGAGTACACATCAGAGGAGACACTTTTTGGAGTTAAGAATTAACTTTTTAAACAACATTTCAAATGGATAATTGTATGTTTGAATGCCATTATTTGTTCATATACCTGAATACACAGTCTGGTTATGTGTCTATCAGACATCTATGTCTATTTATGTGCATCTCTAAAATGGGGAAGGAATTTATGAAATTGGTAATTCACTGGCTAAACACGCCAACCTTATTTTAGATAGAAGGAAGCTCTAGTACTTGTTGTAAACTTGACTTCAAATCCTTCTAGTAAATCTATAATGTTCATACAAATTCTGGTTTAGAGGTAGGTTATACTGCATTTCTTTCTCAGCGTTAGTGAATCTTAGTCAAACAATCCTGTAGCTACTCTGCTGATAAGTAGTGGTTAAGTCTAACTTTACATATCCTGTATTTTTTTTTTGTCAATCTTGGTTTTGTTGTATTAAAGAAGTCTCATGCTTGAGAATCTGACTTGCCCTAAGCCTGTGATGTTTCCTCTGGGAAACTGCTGAACTTCAACACGTCACCCTTGGCAGTTCCCTGTTGCCACTTCTTCTGATACAAATTTAACCACAACAAAGTGAGTAGAGTAGCAGATGGGAGTAGCTGTTGCCCATTTCAGTGCAAAGCACATTTTCAGCCCTCTGGACCCCTGTGGTAGTTCAAAAAGTCTAGATGCAGAGGAATACTAGTATTTTCTTTAGTGTTGAAGTTGGATTTGTAAAAAACAAGTCAGTAAAACACATGAGTATGATTTACTCATTTGAATTTAGAAACTCAGAGGCTGTACCAAGCTTTCCTCTAAAACTAAAGAGAGTAGTTTTATATTCTTTGTTTTTCATCTGATAATGCCCAGGAACACTTAGTGAGAAATACTTTTACGTAGGTGCTGTTCAAAATAACGTGTGATTCCTACAGACAACGCAAGATAATTTTGAATGTTCTGATGCAATCAAAGAGTAAAGTTTTATACTAGGAAGGCTGGATTGCAGTTTCATCCTTCGACCTAATCTAAAACAAGACTCAAAGCAGAGCTGAGAAGTCACTTTCTGTAGTTTTGCATATTTGCACTTAAAATGTAACTTATTTTTACTGCATTTTAACTGGAATTCTTCCAGACAGCCTAGCTCTGTGTGTTCTGCAGTCTGTTTTCTTTTTCTTCCCCACCCACCTGCCTTTGCAGTGCTGTTGTGTTTTAGGGACTCAGCCAAACAGCAATGGGAATGACATCCCTACACCGTCGTTTGTACCTTCTCTGTGTTGAGAAGGATCCGCATCTCCCTAGATCAGAGTCTAGGCAGTTCGGGGGGAAAACAGGGAGAATGAGTGGCACAGCAGTTGGATAAAGCTGGAGTTCAGTGGTACTCATGGTGGATTATATACAAATTTTCATGCCTTTTAAAATTCTAATCATGGTGCATTTGTGAAACTGTTTCTCCTTACTTATATAACAGGGTGCCTGAGGCTCTTCTGTTATTAAAATCTCACAAGCTGGCAGTGTTATGGTAAATTTTGAAACACCAATGTAACCACCGGCAACAGGATTTTTATATTGCTGCTTTTAGACTTCAGTAGTATTGAAACACTAAAAAATCTTTTGCTGTCAGAAGATATATTACAATTATGATGTCAATATACTCATTTGGCTAGTGGTATTTCAGTTTGCAGCTTTTTATAATGCTCTAAAGCTGAGCTTTTATGATGCTGAAGAGTAAACCTTTAAAGCTGCTGCTCCTGGTGAGCACTTCTAAACATATTTAACCTACAAGCTTGCACTGCAGAACTGGAATTTTGTTTAATGATTTAGTGTACTGATTTCTGCAGTTTAAAATAAATCTAATGCATAGATGCATAATGTTAATGTAGGTGAATGAGTCCTCGCTTAAGTTTCTATAATGTGTTTAAACCGCCTGTAGGTACAGTGCGTCTTGGTAAGTAATGGAGGTACCTTAAGGGGAACTGTTTGCTTTCTTTCGGAAACTGTTTTCACCCCAACACCTCCAGCTTGGCTGAGGGGCTCAGCTGTGCCTTGTCCCTTGTCATGATAGAACACACTCAGAAGGTGACCAACTTCTGCACCATGTAGTTAAAGGTAACTGAGTGGGTGATAATGTTCTAATTAGTTCAATCAGGCTTTTTTTTTCCTCAACTCACAAACCATCTGTTTATGTAAATGTACCAGAGTTTCATGTAACACTCACCCACACAGTATGGATTCAGAAGTGGGCAGGTGAATGAGATCATTAATCTGAACAAAATTACTAAGATTCTGCATAACTTTTTTCACGGTTTCACAGCCTTTGCTCATCACTGGCAACAGATTTGTCAAAATGGGAAGGGTAGCAAGGTAACTCAGTATTAGCAGCCTTTGGTTTTGCCATATAAATATTTACTATTACAGTGGTTAGTACTGAGTGGACAGAGAATGATATATAGTCCAGCTATAAGGGAATAAAATATTTTAGTCAGAATTCTGATTTGATGCATATTTGAAATGCAATACTTGCTTGCATCAAGAGTGTGGCTCATGAATGTTGTAGTACCAGGGGTGGGTGCAGTAAGGAAGATGAACATTAATCAGTAGTATAATCAATATACTTTGTCTTATTTCAGCAGAATAGGCCCTCCATCGTCTCCTACAGGAGGAGAGAAAGAGGAAAATCCTGCTCTGCTGGCCGAGAATTGTTTCAGGGAACTACTGGGACGAGCAACCTATGGAAATATGAATAATGCTGTCAGACCAGTTTTTGCGTAAGTTGAAAATGCACGGAAGGTCTTAACAGATTTTCTTTATTTCATGCTCTTAATTCAGTTGTATTAAATTTCTTCCTTCTTTTCAACCCATATGATTCCATTCATGTTTCTTCCAATAATTCCCCCACTTCTAATCTCACCTTTTTGTTGCTTATATGTTAGTAGTTACAGAAGAAACTTATTTTAGGAGGGAATACAGTGGTTTGGGTGGGTTGTTGCCTCAGCTAGCCTTTTTTTTTTTTCAACATGAATCTGTTTATTCAAGATACTAATTTCCCATAGATGAGCGTTGCAATCTGTAGAGAGACAAACCAAGTAAAACACAAACAGCACAAAGGAATAGTGTGCCCCATAAAGTTACAATTTATACTTTCTTAAAGTTTTTTTCCAAGACCTGTTTTGATATTCTGTGAGGAATATCTTTAGCAGTGCATTTAGTAGTGAATGGCAGATGTGCACACAGTGTGCACATTATGCACACACACACTACAAATTATACCTGATGTATTAACTATCACAGAATCACAGAATAGTTAGGGTTGCAAGGGACCTCTGGAGTTCATCTAGTCCAACCTCCCTGCCAAGTCAGGTCCAGTATTCTTTCAGTTGTCTGCATTGCCTGAGTTGGTCCCTAAAAATATGTTCTGAGAAAAGCTACCAGCATTGAGATGAGTTAAACGTTCTTTCACCTCTGTAGAATGTTTGACATGGCAGATGCTTATCTAAGCAAATGGATCTGGTGGAGGCAGAACAGCAGAGCGGAGGCTTGTGGTATACAAGGAGGTTTTTCAGGCTCAGTGTCCGAGTGGAGACCAGTGACAGTTTGTGCTCCCCAGGAACTGGTGCTGGGGCTGGCGCTGTTTAACATCTTTGTCGATGATAT
This sequence comes from Pithys albifrons albifrons, assembly GCF_047495875.1. NCBI lineage: Eukaryota > Metazoa > Chordata > Aves > Passeriformes > Thamnophilidae > Pithys > Pithys albifrons. Next base: position 36,695,597 of record NC_092461.1, on the reverse strand, counting down.
GGACAGTGGGATTGAGTGCACCCTCGGGTAAATTGTCCAACAACAGTAAACTGTGTCATACATTCAACACTCTGGAGGGAGGGAATGGCATCCAGAGGGACCTGGACAGGCAGTTGGGGCAATTCCCAGAATCAATACAGGCTGGGCGATGAAGGGATTGAGAGCAACCCTGAGGAGAAGGATTTGGGTGTGTTTGCTGCTGAAAGGCCAAATATAACCTGGGAATGTGTTCTCAAAGCCTGGAAAGCCCTGGGCTGCATCACAAGCAGTGTGGACAGCAGGTAGAGGGAGAGGATTCTCCCCATCTACTCTGCTCTCGTGAGACCCCACTTGGAGTGCTGTGTCCAGCTCTGGGGTCCCCCAGCATTAAAAAGACATAGACCTGTTGAAGCAAGTCTGGAGGGGGCCCCAAAGATGATCTGAGAGCTGGAGAACCTCTCCTGTGAAAAAGACTGGGAGAGTTGAGGTTGTTCAACCTGGAGAAGAGAAGGCTCTGGGAAGATCTTAGAGCTCTTTCCATGCCTAAAGGGGGCTGCAAGAGCTGGAGAGGGACTTTTGACAAGGGCTTGTAGTGATAGGACATGAGGACATGGCTTTAACCTAAAAGAGGGTAGATCTAAATTAGGTGTTAGGAAGAAATTCTTCACTCTGATGGAGATGAAGTACTGGGACAGGTTTCCCAGAGAAGTTGTGGATGCTCCATCCCTGAAAGTGCTGAAGGCCAGGTTGGATGGGGCTTTGAGCAACCTGGCCTAGTGAAAGGTGTCCCGTCCCATGGCAGACAGGTTGGGAACTAGGTGATCTTTATAGTCCCTTCCCACTCAACCCATTCTGTGATTCTATGAAAGTTTGCATCTTCTCAACGTAATTCTTTGTAGAAAGCTCTGCACTTTCAAACCCAGGCTTTTCCTGGTGATAAGCAGAGCTGCTTGCTCCCTGTAGATTTTTCAAGATACGCTTATGTTACAGGAATACGTTCTTTTAGATGGCCTACTTCTTCCCACAAAGATTAAGTATTTTATTCATACATTGAAAGACTTTTAGGGTACCCAAAGCCATTTTCAAGTTACTGCTGTTAAGAACAGAAATTACAAAGAAAGGTACAGTTGGTATTGAGGGCAGAACTTTTGTAGCCCCTTGCTTTTCTGTAAAAAGGTTTAAACACAAAGAACTGTGCTATTCTCTTATTTTCCATCTGAACCTGTTATACCAACCTGACAGGATTTTAAATGTTGCAAAGTTGAGTGTTTTATTAAAAAATATTCTCTCCTAGATTTAAAATTTGCATTCCTCCAAAATACCTGCCACCAAAGTGAATATTTGCATGCCAAAAATCTGGATGGACTATTTGGAACTGTAATTGCAGCTGCTTTCTTAGCACTTTTAAATTTTTTTATGGGTTTTATTTCAAAACTTTATCATTATTTGCAGTTATTTCTTTCTTTTGAATCATTTTAGCATCAGAGAAGTTTCCTACCAATAATTCCTGATAACCTAGACTACAGTTAGTGCTTGGTTTGGGATTTGAGGAAGTGTCAGACCTGCTTTTCTTGTGGTAAAGCCTGATATATTCAAAGTGTGTGCACATCAATGTGCCACATGCTGCACTGAAATCAGTAGAGGCCAGGTACTCAGAATATATTAGTTCTTCTATGAACAGACAACCTTTGTGGTCACTGTTTTTGTATTCCTTTTTGAGGAAAAATTGCCAAATGTGTCTATTTAGAAACTAGTGCTGTAAAGGTTTAGTATTTTTGAAGAACAAGAGATGCAGAAAATGCAATTTCAAGCTGTTCTTCCTAAACAAAAAGGGAGTGTTCTATCTAATCAGCTTCACTTTGTGAGTAAGCAGAACAGGTAGAATGAAAGTTTGAGATAGTGAGTCCATTGCACTTTATCGGTTTGAAAAACCTGACTTAGCTTATGATTAGAAAACCATTTCTCCTAACAACTTTCAACAATTTAAGAAAACTCTGGAGAAATAGATAAGGCCTTTTATGTTAACACTGGAGGTGCAGGTTCAGTTCCCCACGTGAAGACTCACTTCATGTGGCATTGGAATATCGGATAACATGCTATCACTGTCCTGCAAAACTGAGAAAATAGTGCTACTTGCATCATGAGACTGAGTGTATTCAATGACTGAGGGATTTAACTATAATGAAGATGGTAAAAATCTGAAGTCAGTCTCCTGGTACAGGTTTGGATTGACCTTAATTCTCCCTGCCTTTGGTAGAAAATGTCCATCATTGTGTCAATGTGTAGCTGGAAACTCTCAGATAATAATTTTTAATGAAATCTGACAGATCAATCAGGCAAATTGCTTAATGAAAAAAAAAATTTTACATTAACATTACCTGAAAAGAATTTCTATATTGTATCAACAGTCAGAAGGTATTTTGAATTACTTAGCATGAATTTGCAGTGGTGAATAGATTAGGCAGATTCAGAGAGATCCAGAAATCTAGTGAATGTGAAAAACTTCCCAAGTGCAACAACTGTTTGCCTTACTTTGTTTTCATTCTTGTCAGTTATCACATCATCTGTGCAAGGGTTTTGAATATTAACAGAGTGGTGTTTAATATTCTTCCAGCAAACATGTTGCATGAGCAGATTATTTTATATATTCCCATACATACATGCCTTAATTATGCTTTCAGGTTCTCAGGATCAGTTCATTGTCTTGTACTTTAAGGATTGCTTGCATGTGTGACAGCAAGAGGGAGGTGAAGGGTCATTAGTGGCACACTCTCTAATTTTCATGATGGGTTCTGCGGTTCCTTTGCAATCTTACTTAGATACTCTTTATTATAAGAAGCATAATTTGGAAAAAAAGAAAAAAAAAGGAGTCAAATCACTTGATTTTAATGGAAGTAAACACGCTATGCTCTTTTACAAAAACAAAACTACACTGTGTTATCATCAGTAAATATATCACCTTCAGTTATCTAATACTGCTGTTCGTAGGAAAATTCCAGTATACAGAGCATGCTGCCCACTGAGCTGTTACACAAAGCTTTAACCTGGGCTGTCACCTTCCCCCTGCTGTCATCCCATCAGTCCACCTACCTGAAGCAACTAATACTTGGCCTTTCTGGAAAAAGAAAACTGCATGTCTTGTTTTGAGAGGAATTTTTTTTTTACATAATGCGAGATGCAGTTGACCATAATCTGCCTGAATGCGTCTTTGGGTCAGATAAATAGGAATTGTCAAGGGTAACAGAGAAGACATGCTGCCCTGAAAGATTAAGGGATCAGTTCCAATAAGGAGAAGATAGTGGAGAGTATGATTTTCTGTTTCATGAGAGAAAAATAAGTTAGCTGAAATAAGCTATCACGTACAAGAAATGATGGACTGTACTGGAACAATATTAGGGAGGAAGAAGACATGAATAAATACATTACAAGCCACTAAGCCTTGAAGGATTTGAAGAGGTAATTTTGTTTCTTTTTCTACCCCAAGGCAGGATTAAATATACCTGTGCATTTCCAATGTGTACAAGAAAGGCAGCTATCCTGAGCAGGCGGCCAAGTTTGATATTTAGTAATGCAAATCTGTTATCTTGACAGGCCTTTAAAATCAGACCTTTAAAATTCCTGAAATTGTTTCCTGTAGGGATTTCTATTAAAGGTATGTAATGTGTCAAAATGGCAGGACTTTTGTCTTAATCTCTGCAATGGACTGCAAGACCATTTAGGGCACAGGAGAGGGTGGCTTTGTGTCAGCTGGTTTAATCAGCCTTGAAGGAGACAGCGGGTCACAGTGCTGGAAGCAGCTGCCCAGTGAGTGAATTGAGACCTTGGTATTCGGCAGAGGAAGTTAAAGCATCCAGTCAGTCCTCCTGAGGTCACAGTACTGACCCCTTTCACCTGTAGGCTTTTGAGCATGTTGTTTGAAGCATTTTTATGTCTTTCCTAAGTTCTTTGAAAAGGGACAGGGCAGAAATAATTCTGTAGCTGATACCTGTTTAGAAACACAACCAAAATTCCATTTCTGTTAGAAAGGTTTTTTGTTGGTTTGGCTTGTTTGTTTGTTGGTGAATTTGTTGGGTTTGTTTTGTTGGGTTTTTTTTAAACCTAAGTCATACCAATTAAAATGCATGCAAAATTACTTTTTTGTCAATCATCTAGATTGAAAAATGCAGTTATTTTTGTCATGCTTTTTCAGATACTCAGATCTGCTTTTTGCAAAAATTTGTGTGCCCTATTCGTAGCACTAAGAGCCTAAGCAGAATTTCTTCCCATTTAAAGAGAAACTGAAGCATTTATTGTTCAGATTCTGTTTTGATATTTCATGCAGAAAGTGTTGAAATGCTTCAGAGTGTAAAAGGTGTATGCACAAAGAGTAGCTCTTACATATTTTGTTTATGAAACCACCATGAAAACAAAAATAGTTCTTAGAGTCTTTATTCTGGATGGAACATTTAGCCCTTGTTATTTTCTTTGTGGTTCAAATCAAATTGTTTCTCTTCTGTAGCATAGAAGTTTGTCACAGTGTCACAGCAGTCCTTCAGTGTATCCCTTTCATGTAAATGAACATCTACTGTCACAGCCATTTTTATACATGCACTTTGTGTGGAAACAGCATATTCTTAACTGCATATCTGATGTGATGAGGTTCCTTAATTTCTGGAACTAGAAGATCAGGAATTTCTGTTTCAGCCACATGTATTGTGATCACATCCTAACCTTGAAAATAAATATTTTTCTGAAGTTATAGATATCTCGCCTAGTTAATAAGACATTGTTCAGAAGTTTTATATAAGTAAATAATCCCTTTGTGGTGAATCTTGACAAAACTCTAAAATACCATTTATTGTATCTGTGGCATGACGTTATTTCAGATCTCTTTAATTTTTGCTTACAGGCACTTAGACCATCATAAACTATGGGATCCTAATGAATTTGCTGTCTCCTGCTTTAAAATCATCATGTATTCTATACAGGTAAGACTTTCTTCAGGGTTTTTTTACTTGCATGTGTGCTTTGAGCACATGAGACAGGTTTAAATGTTCACCTTACCATGATAGTGGCAGACAGTAGATGAAATCAAAGAATCCAAAAGATCCCTTTCCATCACTCCAATGAAAGGCAGTGCAGAGGTCCTCCAGAACAAGAAGTGGGATAGCTCTACTGATCTGACATTGTGCTTGACAAATAAGTCTCTCAAGTTGGTCGTTTCTCTGTGCCAGTACAGCTATGCTGCTTTTACAGCCCAAGAAACCAGCTTCACATGCTATGCTGAGGATTTTTACTAGTGAGCAGCCTGTATTATGGCCTTAAGCTGAAGGAGAAATTAGATATTAGGAAGAAATTCTTTGCTGTGAGTGTGGTGAGGTTCCAAACAGGTTACCCAAAGAAGTTTCAGATGCTCCATCCCTGGAAATGTTCCAGACCAAGCTGGATGGATCTCTGAGTAACCCAGTCTAGTGAAAAGTTCCCTGCCCATGGCAAGGGAGTTGGAACTACATGATCTTTAAGATCCCTTCCACCCCAAACCTTTCTATTTTTCTGTAATTGGGATAAACAGGATCAAAGTCTGATTCTTGGATTGTTTTAAAAGAGACATACAAAAGATCAAATAATTTCAGGTTTGTAGAGAAAAGCTGAGTTTTCTCAGCATTTATGTCAGTGGTGCTGAAGTCCTTGAACTGCAGATAGCTCAGTAAAGGACCACCTCATGCTTTTCTGTTCTGTAGATGTTCCTGGATATTTTACGACTGTAAGCTTTTGTGTACTGGGCTGAATGGACCTGTGTAGCTTCATATGTCACAGTAGTTCTTTTAATCTGTATTTAGTTATGAATTGATAAAAATTTTGATAAATTTCTGAACAAAAATGTTGCAGAATGACAAATGATTTTGACTATAGCTGAGCAGTGTATGAGTTTATTCTTCTTAAAGTTGCAGATGAAACTTTTCTGTCTGTTTTTTTAATAGGCACAATATTCCCATCATGTCATACAAGAAATCCTTGGGCACCTTGATGTCCGCAAAAGGGACTCACCACGAGTTCGTGCTGGCATTATTCAGGTTCTTTTGGAAGCAGTTGCAATAGCAGCTAAAGGATCAATAGGTAAGTTGTATTAAATTGAAGGCATCAGGTCAAAGGATAGATGTGCAGAGTGGTGCTCATTTTTGCTTTGGTTTCAGACCGATTGAAAGCATTCATTTTGAGAAGGTTTTGTATTTATTAATTTTTCCTTCTTTGTGCTGATAAAATGCTTGAAATCTTGCTTGGTTTACAATTACTCTAATGTACTTACTTAGTTGTTTGACTGTTCTGTAACCCTTTGCACTGAAAAAATTGTGAAGGGCAGGAATTGCTGTTTGATAAGAAGTCACAAAGTCTGAGAGAACTGTGTATGACTGCAGAATGTCAGGAACATTGTCACTCTGTGGTACAGCTGCTGTGACCTGAGTGGTAATGTAGAGTTGAGTAGAATGATCTTTTGAGAAATTTTACCTTAGTAACTGTGGAGCAGCTGAAACAAGGTCAACTATGCTATTTAAGCTTAGTATAGTTCCTTGAAATAAGAGTAGTTAGGAAAATACATATGCACGTGCTCTTCTCCTGCTTTTTTTTTTTTGTCTCCTGCTGAAATATTATTGCTCTGCTTCATTAGTTTGAGTCTGAGTCTGTCCTTTGTAAAAGACCCACTTGCATACACAGACCTATGAAGTCTTTTACTGTATAATGGAAAGAGTTCATTATTTGATCCAGTATATAGAACTGGATTTTAGTAGCAGGTTGAAATAACTGAAGTTCAGGAGCAAGTACCTGCAGTTTAACCCACTGTTGATGCTTAATTTCAGCCACCACTCCTATTTATTATCTGAAACTTGCATGGTGGGTTGACTCTGGCCGACAGCTGTTTGCTCACTCCCCTTTGCCATAGGACAGAGACAGTGTAGAAAGGTGAGAAGTCTCGTGGATCAAGATAAAGAAAATGTAATGTGTGGAGCAAAAGCTGCATGCACAAGGGAAAATAAGTTACCTCCATCCTGGCAAGATCCAGTACAGTTGATGGTAATGGATTATGCAGACATACCTGATTGTGTTTCCTGATTCCACGTTGTTTTGGGTTAGCAGAGTAGGCCTAAATTTCCAAAATCTCACGGTGTAGGCACATTTCAACACTTTACCCCTAGGCCATATGCCTCAAACACTGAATTTCACTTTGGGTTTTTTATGCTTACTCTGACTTCTTGTGAAAAGACATTGAAAAGGTCAGTTTTCATTTTCCTAAGACATTTTTCCCTTGACAGATGCAATCACTGTTATTTGTTGTTTCCAGGCCCAACAGTTCTGGAGGTTTTTAATACCTTGTTGAAGCACTTGCGCATCAGCGTGGACTTTGAGCTGGGAGACAGGCGCAGCTCAGCTGGGAGTGCCGCTTTCAGCACAAGCTCCAAGGAAAGCGATGAGAGGATTGTCCAGAATGCAATTATTCAAACAATTGGTGAGTAATGACAGTAACACAGACTCACTTAGAACCCCTCCTGTTTTTCCCCTTCCTTAATGAGATGGTACTGGACAAGCTTGAATCCAAAAAAAATAATACCACGTGTGGTACCTCTGATTGCATTTGTCTCATTCTCAGGCTTACTTTATGTGTTTGTCTTTTGAAAGGCTGGTTCTTTTAAATGCTAATCAAGCAGATATGAAAGAAGCATAATGAAAATTAAAAATGCTGGTAGACTGAAAGTAAATTTTAGCTATATAAATATATGGTCCTTGAAATATATAACTATATCCCTACCTTTGGTACAGAACTTATATTAGTCCTTTTATGGAAATCATATTGCAAACAATCATACTCAGTAATATATGTTTTAGTAAGTGCTACTTGAGAATTCGTAGAAATAAATGTTAAACATAGTAGCAACTATGACACCTAATGGCTGTTTGTGCTACCACAACCTAAGTGAAGTACTTTAAAGGACAGCACTGAAATAGGAGTAAGAAATTCTGTAAATGATTTTGTTAGAATAGCCTCTCTCCTTTTCTCAGATTTTCTCTTTATGGGAGTGCATATATATTGCCATGCATTTATAATATGTATCCCTTTTCTTAAAGAAGAAGGGGCAATGTAACTTACATGTAAATTAGACTAATCTGTACCTTTGTTTATGCCTTGAAGCTTTCTAGAAGAGTAGCGAGTAAGTAGTAGATTATTTCTCACCATTGCAGTGAAACTCCAAGTTAAAATGTTAACCCTCCCCCCCCAAAAAAAAAGTTGGAAACTCCACAACCCAACTTTTAAAAATAAAACTTCTTTCACTGTCCAGATGCTTATTGAACTCTGTCAGGCATGGTGTTGTCAACACTTCCCTGAGGAGCGTGTTCCAGTGACCAGCCACCCATGCAGTGAAGAACCTGTATTGATCTGAGCTTACTCTGATGCAGCTTTGTTCATTTCCTCATGTCCTATCACTGGTCAACAGAGAGAGGAGATCAGGGACTCCCCTTCCCTGCCCTCCTTGCGAAAGATGTAGGTGCAATGAGGGCATCTGTCAGCCTTCTCTTCTCCAAGTTGAACAAGCCAAGTGACCTCAGCTGCTCTTCATTAGTCTTACCCTCAACAACCTTCACCATCTTGGTCACCCTCCTCTGAACAGCCTCTAATAGTTTGATGTGCTTATACTGAGGCACCCAAAACTACACATGGAGTACAGGTGAGGCCGCCCCAGCACAGAGCAGAGAGGGACAATCCCCTCCCTCGCCCGGCTGGTGAAGCTTTGCCTGATGCCCTCCCCCCAGGACACAATTGGACTTCCTGGCTGCCAGGGCACTGCTGACTCATATTCAACTTGCCATTGACCAGGACCCCAGATCTCTCCATGAGGAATGTTGTGTATAACCGTGCTATCTCTGTTCCCCTCCCCAGGTGAAGCTGTGGCCATGGTGCCATAAGAGCAGGGCCCAGCCTGTAGCTGCCACTGGGGTGGCAGTGTGTTCCCACTAGAGCTTTGCCTGGGCAGCTGCCTCACTTGTGGTGGGAATGGAGCTTAGAGAGGCCAGAGCCTTCTGTAGGTAGAAACCATTCCTCCCTGGTTGAGCTGGCAGAGCTACAGCACCCTCGTGGTGTGCCAACAGGTGCTAGCAGTCCCTAAAGGATTCTTTAAGGCAGGGGAGGGATGCATGCCTGGCCTTTCTCCTGGCCCTGCTCAGGCCCCTTCAGCTGTTGTGGCACTGGCCATGGGTTCCTGATGGGTCTTTCTGCTCGCCTGAGGTTCTGGTTCAGGAAACCCTTCTGTGCACCTCTCTGGAGCTGAGCGTTCTGCTTCCCATTGGGAGCTACTCACATCATCAGTCCCAAAATACACCAATAGTCATATAACACTTGCATGTCTCTGGGATTTCTGTCCCCTCACTTGTAACATTTATTACCATAAAAACCACTTTCAGTTCCTCACTAGTTACAAATTAACAGATGATACATACTTAATTTTTAAATCATATATTTAGAGGAGGATAAAATTAGAAAGTTTTAGGATTCAAAGTTGGCAGCAAATTTCATTAAAAGACTCTCTGAAGCCATTCAGGAGAAATGAACATGTGAGATTATGCCCTAAAACAAATCTTAGTTTTATTCTCATCTATTGTGGCCTTTTTAATATATTCCATGTATTTATAAGGGTTTTCTTATAAAGAGAAAGCTTTATTTCTCTTTTCTTCTGTGATTTCATTCTATTTCTATTTAGGATTTTTTGGAAGCAATCTCCCAGATTACCAGAGATCAGAAATTATGATGTTCATTATGGGCAAAGTACCTGTTTTGGGGACAACTTCACAGTCATTGGATACCAGTCACCTTGGGTTTGTATATCTGACTTTTCTAAATTTCTAAATAAAATTTAGATTTTAGGTTCCTGATAAAGTGTGAAGTGAAAAACATTAAGAAAAGTGAAATGCAAATTCTCACTCATTAAGGACTATGTTAATTACTATGTAGAACCAAAACAATCACAGTGTCAGCAATGTGCAATCAACCTATAGATGTGATACTGATAGAAAATACCTGATTGGAATCAAACTTACTTTGCACTGAAACATTTCTTCTCTCCACATCTGTAGAAATGTTTCCAAAGGTATCTAATGAATTTTGGTTAATTCCATAATTTCTTACCACATGTGTTTTGGGAAATGAGGGAAATAGAACTATGACTATATTTTTGCAAACAGCTGAATAATTTTTAAAGGTTTTATGTGTTTAGTTCATTCTGTACAAACTGGCTTCAGATTAACAAGTCAACTGCAGAAATTCCAGTGAGTTTGTTTTGGATTTTCTCTGTTTATTTAGAAATAGGAAAAAGCTATATGTGGGCAGATTTCTGTAACAAATCCATGATTAGGAGTCACCATACACTGAAGTAATTTTTTCCCTGTAATGTGAATAAATGTGTTGCAAAGACTACACTTCTTTAGTAGGGAGAAAGTCACTGAAAAGGTTGCAGCTGTTCTTTCCAGATGTGCATGCACTCTTTGCATCACATAACTCATCCCCTCTCCTGGCTGCTTGGTAGCTTGTCGTACCATACTGTGTCCCTGCAACATGGGATGCTATTCCAGAGAAGATAGAAATCCATCTGTGCTAGGCAGCTATCACTCATTAAGAAGGTATTTGCGGGACAAGTCCATTCAAAGTTCTGTACTTAGATTAACAGTTGGGGGTGGTGGTGTGATGTTTAACTATACATTTTCCTTTTATGGAATTCTCTGTGTACACGTGCTTGAGTAGTATGTTAGTACAGTGTACATATGTCATTCTGAACAAAATACGAGTTCTGACTCCTGATACAGTCTTGGATTTCTTGAAATTTTGTTCTCTGCTGCACAAGACATTTGAATGGTAAAATAGCCAGGATTATAATCTATGTGCGCAGAAGTTTCCACTATTTTGTAGGTGCTGACTTCTGTGAAGAGGCTTCTCTTTCTTTGTGATACTGATAGAGAAAGTGGTTTGTACCATTTTTACTTTTCTGAAAGTGTCTCTTGGAATAGAGCAGTTTATTCCAATTATCTCATAAAGTCTTTCAAGAATAGTGACTATATATCATTAACTGTTTGGCTTCTTTTAGTACCAGCAGAAGGAAAATGAAAACAGATGTTCCATATACCTTCCTGTGATATGAAAACTGATAGGTCTTTTGGTTTTCCTTACTGATTTTGTGGGTAGCTTTTTTCCAGTCTCAAGGTTCTGGGGTCTGACTTAAATAAGTTGTGTCCTCGTTTCTTAAAAGATTCACTTACATTTTAATTCAGAAGAAATTCTGAGTGCTGATGCTTGTAAAAATAAATTCAAGCTTGTAGTGGTTGAACATTTTAGATACAAAGAGATTTCTGAGTGAAACAGATTTAGATCTGCTTTACGTAGTACAATTTACTGTTTTCTTCAACTGCCTGTGCTCCAGTTTTTAAGTCTTCCTGTAAATGTCTCTTTCAAAAACGTTTAGTTGTTGCACCTCAGTTGGAGATATTTGGCCTTTATTTATGATCATCCAGCATCCTTTCCAAGACTGCTGTATTCACTTGTCAAAAATGCATGCAAAAAACCCTAATTTGCAACTTTCTTTTTTCCAATTGCAGAGATTTGGGAACTAGAAGGATTCAGATCATGTTATTGAGATCTTTACTTATGGTAAGCCTTATGTGCTCAATATACTACGTTATAAACACACAGTGTTTCACTTTATGTTTACACATATAAGTACAGTATAACAACTCTGAATTGTGAAATTAAACATACTTTCCTATTACATAGATCTGTAATTCTACTGTGTAAAATTCTGAAAGCATTTTCCCAACTTACATTGCAAACAGCTCAAGAAATATTCCTCTATCTCTTACAGTACTTTAGTGAATTTCAGCTATAATTGAATCTGCAGATCCAAAACAACATCATAGAGTAGGCTGAGTTCTGCCAGCAATACTGGCAATGTCAAAGTGAAATCACTTTTGTCTCTGAGCCCAGAAAAGCAGTAATTAGTAGAATGGCAAATATTTTTAAAACCGTAGGAATAGATGCCTGTCTCCAAGCCCTTAAAGCCTTAGACATGATTTTTCTTTCCTTCCTAGTATATCCCAAGTTTCTTGTAAGGTACGATTGAATGTTTTACCCCAAATACATTTTTCAACTGTAAACCTTCAAAGACTATTTCTGGAAATAGACACAGATGGTAAGAATCAGCAAGTGATAGTAAAGGAGGCTCTTTCCAGTAGAATCCTGGCCTGTTTTGTTGCAGAAGCTGAAAACTGTTTAGTTACTGAAGTAGGGGAGAAAACATAAAGAATGATTTCATGCCTAAAGCAGAAGAATGCCTTCCTGGAAAATGAACTTTTATCCCTGCATGAAATTTGTGTGTGGTATTAGGCAAATTGGTTAAACAGTTCTTTTGTCCAAAACTGGAATCCTGGGCTGTGGTTTGTGGAAGACTTGAGCATTTACAGTTGCAATTTAAGGATAGAAAACTTGTTAGAAAGGACTTCAGTTGGTCATTTTGCACGTTGTCTCCAGTAAAGATAGACTCAGGTATGTCTAAACTGTTCTGGCGACGTTCGCCTCACCAGTCTGAAACTTCTGTTTAAGTCAGTAAGAACTGTTCTAATGATCTGGGGCACTGCATAGCCTAAGCATGCTTTAGGGGATCTAGGTTGTGCACGTGGAAGTAATTTAACATTTTGGACACTGAATTTCAGTTTTCATTCTCTTTTAGAATATGGAAGTAAAATTCCATTGTGGCACAAAGGTGTGAAAGTGAATGTTCTGATGCTTAATGCTCAGACATTGATCAATATTTTGGAAAAAATATGAGCCTTGTACATAATGTATTCATTACACAAGAATAATATTTCATAAGATAATTAGTCTGTTGTCATGCATACACACAGGCAGACAAGTTAATGTTGTATAGACAGTTGAAATCTGGCACTGCATTAAAAGTGTGCACTTATATTTACAGCCTTGCTGCTCCAAATATTAGTCTTTTTCCATTGTCAAAATGATTGATTAGTTACCTTCATGTACCCTTGTGCTCCTCTGCTAGCCACTTTCCTTTGAACCTCTTCAGTTTTGCTGTAGGTACTGTACTCCTCACATGTGGTTTAACCCCAGCAGGCACCAGGGACCACCCCATCACTCTCTTACACTGCCCCAGAGGGATGAGAGAATCATAACAGTACCAGTGAAAAAAGTGAGTTGAGATGAAGACAGTTTAGTAAGTAAAAGGAAAGCAAGAGAAACAAAAGCAAAGAAAACCAAGTAATAATGAAATAAAACAAAACCCCCACCCAAAACCCAGTTGCTCACAACAAGCCAAGTGATACCCAGCCAGTCTCTGAGCAGCCGCAGCCCTTGCAAACTGCCTCTTCATTTGTTGCTGAGCATGACACATTTTAGTGTGGTATATCCCTTTTTAAGTGTGCAAGCTCTGCCCAGCAGTAAGTAAATCAACCCTCTATTATCAGCACTGTTTTGGTCACAAATCCAGGGCACAGCAGCATATGTGCTACTATGAAGAAAATTACCTATCCCAAGCAAAACCAGTACAGCAGAGTTCAAATGTAGAAGCTGCAGGGGTATGGAATATGTATAATAAAAATACAATTATTATGTAAGTCTTAGATAAAAATATTGCTGGTTTTATTATAATTAAATTTTTAATAATTTTTCTGTCCTTATCATCAACACCTTATACTTAGCAGTTTCTGAATCTATTTTGGGTTTGAGATTTTAATATTCTGATACTCTCCATTTTAAAGGACAGTAACTTTTAAACATTTCTGACTGCTGTAAACATTCAGCTAATTCATATTTGAATTGGCAAGTAGAAGTTTACTTTTCTGTATGTGAACCTACACAGTGTGCTTTAATTAAAAGTAATTGAATGAGACTAGTCAGAGTTAGTTTAAAAAAAAGGAAAGAAACATCATGGTACCAGATTTCTAAGAAGGTGATGTTTGCTGCTTGCATTATGTTTTGCAATAAAGTAGCGTCCATAAATGTTTAAGGTATATATCTAGACACTGATTTCTCTTTTTTAATACAGATGAGCTTACTCAGCAGCATATGTGAAAAGCTCATGGCCTGAAATGGAAAAATCTCTATTGTAATTATTACTATCTTCATTTTATGCCCTGCAACGTTCATAGGCCATTAAAAAAAATTCATAAATCATATTTTTGTTTTTTCTTCTGGGTGTGTTGGTAAAGGAAAAGTCTTGAGAAATACCACTTTTCATGGATGAAGTAGTTAATTTGAAAAATGTGTGTTGAAGTCCTTCCAAATTCATAGTGAGGTCAATAATTTTTCACATTAAAACAATACGTCGATTTGTATCCACTTTTCAGATGCCAAAGCAAGCCCACTAAAAAATGAGAGTGACAACTGCAATTAATGCTTACAGTGCAATAATGACACACATTAATTTTACTTCTGGCAATGAACAGGTGACTTCAGGATACAAAGCCACAACGATAAATAATGCGCTTCCTCCCCCGTTCCTGGACCCATTACTGTCTCCTTCACTCATGGAAGACTCTGAGCTAAGGCAGCTGGTCCTGGAAATCCTGCATAACCTCATTGATCGGCATGACAACAGAGCGAAGCTCAGAGGGATACGGTAAAGCTTTTTGTTTGCTTTGGCCTACTTGAATTTCTGCTTCAATACCTGAATGATAAGTACTGTTGATATTTAAATACTTTTCCTAATTTGCAATTTTTAATTTACTGTTTTCATAAATGCACAGTACTTAGTGTCTTTTATTGATGGCAGGTGTTTTATGGGTAAGTCTCAGTGCTGTTACCTTAAATAACCATTTCAAATATCTGCTACTTTAGCTGTGGAAGACAGAATATATTATTTTATGGAGAGAAAAAAAATACGGAGTTGTCATAATTTTGTTTATTGTTCTCCCTCTTCAACTGATATAATTAAAATGGAAATTGCATCATGATTTGTTTGAATAGTTTCTATATTTCACATCCTCTTCATTTTCAACTTTTTTTTGTAAAATGATAATTTTTTACTTTTGTAGAATAATACCAGATGTTTCTGATCTAAAGATAAAACGAGACAAGATTTCAAGGCAAGACGTGAGCTTCATGAAAAAGGTAATAGAATGGAACATCACTTTTGTATCTAGAAATAAGATCGAGTAACTGAACCAGTTGTTTTCTTCTACAGTTGTGTTTTTGAAACAAGTTGCAAAGATCAGTACCAAATTATTTTAATCAAATTACAGCAATTTCAATGTTGAGGTGCTCTAGATACTTGAAAGATGTTTCCATGGAATGGAATTTTCATGTATGTCTTCAGTGAAAACCCTTGCATATGTGAAATTAGAACAGTGTATGTCTACACCATGGTTCTGAAAAGACCTCTCTGTAGTTAGATCCCTGTGCAGCATTTAATTTTTGCTCAGTAGTAATTTAATTTTTCATTTGTATGGCTTTTATTTAATTTTTCATTTGTATGGCTTTTATTTTGTTATATTTTTAGATAATTTTGTATTTAAATATCTTTTTTAAAAGCCATGGTACAGGACTTCTTGTTTTAGGTCAAGATGTCGCAGAAATTTGAAGGAAAAATGCATCTTCTTAAAAGATTGTTTTCACAGGACTTTGCATCAGTTGACTTCTGGGTATATTGGGTTCTAAAGAAAAGCAGGGGGGTTTTTTTAGATGATACTTACATAGAGTGAAATAACTTACTTAAAATAAACACCTTGTTTTCTATGTGGGAAAAACTCATATAGTTATTAATGTGCTCTGTCATTTCTGACTGGTTTATCTGTGTAGGTGTGTTTGTAAAAATACTGAAGTAGGCTAAAATAGCACATTTGTAGTAATATTCACGTTAGAGTTATGCAGCATTCAAGTAACATTGCAAGATAAATATTCCTGCTAGATTAGTCCAGTTAATATTCTTTGTGGTGCATATACACCTGGTTTGATTTGTACAAATATAAAAATACTCCAACGTTGGCAGTTATTAGTAATGTGTCTTTGAAAAAGTGAATTAAATTTTAATTAATGCATTTAAAGCAGTTTAATTTAAAAATTTAATTTAAAAAAGCAGTTGAATTTAAAGTTGTATTTACTGATTTTGCTAGATGGATGGAAATTGTAGTTGTCAAGCTAAATATTTGAATTGTTAATAGTTTTCTGAAAAAAGAAGGCAGAAGGGAAAGAGATTATCTGAAATGGTCAAAAAAGATTATACAGTCTTCTAAAAATTTTATTAACCCTGAGGTATGAAGTCATTCAATAATTATCTATGCGATGCTGTTTCAGGTGCATATCATAAATATAATGTTACTTACTTGCTGTAGATGTGTATGTTGCCAGTTACTCTTGCCAGATTCTTTGCATAATCAAAGGAGAGGGCTGAAACATCCCCAGAACTCCACTAAGATCTCTATGACCTTCTAGGTTTGTTTAATGTTAGGTGGGGATCCTAAGGCAATTGTGTGTCATACCTAAAGTTAGGTGGAACTGAAATAGACACAGGCACAAAACTCTTCATCTCAGACTACTTTCTCAGTTTATGTTTCTATCCTTTCTTTGAACAGGAATACTGAACTTAAATTTTCTTATATTGAGAAAATCCTCATAATCATTTATTTTCCTATTTCAGTGCAATTTTTTATCCATGGTATGAATAATTTCATTAATTTTATTTTCCAAATATACTGGGTCTAAACAGCTAACCTTTGCTTATTTTGTAGTAACTTCTGTGCTTTGCTAATAGCTCTGTATCCGTCTTTTCTAAATACAACTATATATTTAATTTTAGAAGTAACAAAAAGGCCAGTATCTTGATTATTTCTTAAGTATGTCCTGTTCAAAAAACAAATGTTAAAAATTTTTGAGTTTTCTTACTCTTTCTAGAGTTGAACTAATACTTCCAGACATACAGAATTAGTCTTTAGATCTTGAAAATTAACTGTTTCAGCTGATACAGACTTGTATCCCCTCACACATTAAGAATGGTGGAGTGGTACTGAGTTTTCTGTTACATTCAATACCTCCTGCTTATTCTGCCTTTTTGTGTTTGCAATTTTTTTGTGTGTATTGAGGTAATAGTTTCTTTACAAAGTTTTGGTTCTTCATAGCGTCATGAGGAAAATCACTTTTAAAGCTGAGAGTCTTTCTTTAGATAACCTCTGTTCTTCACTAGAGCTGTAGCCTCCCTGCACACACTGGTAAATGAGCCCTATTCACCTTCTGAAACACCTTCTAGAAATGTTTTTTCGTTATTTGCTGGTCAGGGGTACCTGCTTAATGAACAAATTTGATGTCTTCACAGGGATAACACTTTAAGCTTCTCAGTTACTTGAATGTTCTTGAGAATGCTTCAAGATTATGTTTTGATTTCTTTTCATAAATGGACAAATATTTTCTTTTAGTATTTCAACAGGAAATGAGTGCCAGCATCTGACTACAGTGCAGTATTTGTGCAATTCTCTGTATTATCTTCCCTGTTTGTACATTTCTGCATAAATTAGAACAGTACTGTGTTTATAAAGAACATGTTGTTAGGAGCTAGTGGTATTATTGATTAATTGTGTGTATGTAAGTGTTCCTAAGTATTTTATCCTTTTTTATTATTTTAATTTTCTATTTAAATTGATCTAACATTTACATTGGCCCTGCTTGGAGTAGAAAGTTGGACTAGAAGACCTTTAAATATCCTTTCTAACCTAAATTATTCTGTTATTTTAATACTGATTTTCCCTTTTATGTCTTTTTTAGCATGGTCAGCAGTTGTACAGACACATTTACTTAGGCTGCAAAGAAGAAGACAATGTTCAAAAAAACTTCGAACTGCTGTTTACATCTCTAGCTCTTACCACAATTGAACTGGCCAATGAAGAAGTGGTTATTGACCTCATTCGATTGGCTATTGCCTTGCAGGTATGAGGCTGAGTTGGTGTTGGGTTCATTGCTTGACAATTTATATTTGTAATTGGACATGTGGGTAACTTGTTTTCTTTGTATATTGATAATCAAACTAGAAATCTCATCATCTGGTCCAAACTTGATTGATCCACTAAGGAAGTACACTTTGTATATGCCACTTATTAATGGGGAAGCTCCAGCTAAGCAGTTTTGTAACAAGTTTCTATCATTGTATGCTGCTGTTCAGAAAAAGTAGCAATGTGGAAATTTCTTGAACCATTTCCTAGAATCACTGATACTCATTAGCAGATTTTCCTATAACCTGTGATCTTGTGTCAGTGTTCTGTATAAAATACATGGACTGTCCTCATCTTGGATGAAAGCTTTTGTAAAATTGATTGCTTGGAGATACTTTTCAAACTAGTCTATTTAATCTTATCTTAGACTAAAATTCTTTTAGTGTGTTGATAGGCTTTATTCCTTAGCATTTTGTTAAAAGGATCAAACATTATCTCCTACTTTCATACAGACTTCAGGGAAACTAACTTATTAAGTTTATCTTTGTTGAATTTAAAGCATTAAAAGCAATAAAGTAATGCTAACATGTGCCTTGGAAATCTGATGAAATCAGGCCTTGTATTCAAAGTTCACTCTGTCATTAACCTTATTCCCAAATGTGCACCTGCATTATGAAACCTCTGAAATGAAATGTGCATCCTTAATTATCAAATATGTCACTGAGCCAAATCCTTACTTGATGAAAATGACATTAGGAGATTTACTAGAGCAAAAATAATGCAGTCTGAATAAACATAGAAATGCTAATAAGGATTAAGTAATTCTCTTTATGGTTCTGTATCTGTGACTCATGCAGGTGATCTTTGTTACTGCAATTTCTACTTCTCTTCAAAAATTGTTTTGATCAGTAGGTGGTAAGGACATGAGACTACCAGTCATTAACCTGCACTTCCTTTCTCAGAAACAGAATTTTGAGTTGAGGAAATTTATTTTTCATCATAATGGTTGAATATTTAAGCTCTCTAACTTCAGATCAATATATTCCACTTTAAGGAGTGAGCTAAAAGACTATGATTTTAAGATGAGTGGTATCAAATGCTGAGTAATAGCACATAGTCATCATACGTCAGCTAGTGGTATTAATAATTTTGGCTTTCATATATTCAGGACTGCCTGTAAACTTTGGAAAGCATAATGCTATCCCTTGTATTTCAGGACATTGCTATCATCAATGAGGATAATCTGCCAATATTTAATCGTTGTGGTGTCATGGCATTGGTTGCAGCCTATCTAAACTTTCTGAGTCAGATGATTGCAGTTCCTGCCTTTTGTCAGCATGTCAGCAAGGTAAGAGACAGTTAAATAATTCAAGTCATTTATAACAGTACACATTCTACTGTAAAATGGGTAAGTAACTGGAGTCAAGTAATTGCTTGTGGTATTATCCTCCCATATTTGTGTCCACTGACATTGTTCTTGATTTTCAGTCTCTGATGGCATTACTTGCTGACTCTTAAAGTTATAAACAGAATAGTCTTCTCTCAAAGTATTGTATTATTTTGTTCATGTTACCATATATAATGGGCTAAATTGTCATCTGGTATAAGACTTTACAGTCTTAGTGGCTTTGGTAAAACAGTACTGGCATTTGCAAGACCATGAGAACCAGATTTTTAGTCCAAAAGGTGAGTGCCACAGTCTCTTTCTCTGGTAAAAAGAAATTCTAAAGGCCTCATTTGTGAAGGTAGTGAAGGTTATTTTTTGAAGAAAACAGCTATGAAACTACTCTATTTGTACGATTTGTTTTGGGTTTTTCAGGTAATTGAAACCAGGAGCGTGGAAGCATCTTATTTTCTACCAGAAACAATTTTCAAGGACAAATGCAAGTAAGGAAATATAAAATGTGAACGAATGGACAGTAAAGTGCCTCTTTTAATGTTAAAATTCAGACATAATTAAAATATGTTACATGTGAAAAATAATTCTGGGGTTTAATAGTGTACAGCCTAGGCAGAAGAAACCTAAGCATTAAAAGTATGTGCATGTATAGTAAAAACAATAAATTGGCTTTCAGACATTTTTATTGTAGTCAGAGGCACTTACATCTGCACAGTGTGATGCTTGGTGTGCATACTAACACAGCCAAATGCATTTTCCCTAAATCACAGAATGGGTGAGTTTGGAAGGGATCTCTGGAGATCACCTGGTCCCTGCTTAGGCAGTGTCACCTAGAGCAGACTGTCCAGGACTACATCCAGATTGCTTTGGAGTATCTCCACGGGTGGAAACTCCACAACCTCTGGAAAACCTGTGGCAGTGTTTGGTCACTCTAGCAGTAAAGAAATGTTGCCTGATGTTCAGACAGAGCCTCTGTATTTCATTTTGTGCCATTGCCTCTCGTTCTGTCACAGAGCAGCACTGACAAGCACATGGCTCTGTGGCCTTTCCACGCTCCCTCCCTTAGGGTGGTTGTACAAACTGACCTTCATTTCTCCATGCTGAACTGTCCCAGCTCTCTCTGTCTGTCTTCATTGGAGATGCTCCAGTCCCTCAATCCACCTTAGTGGCCCCTTGTTGAACTCCCTAAAGTCCATACCTCACCTGCTCTGGCAAGTGCAGCATTTGACACAGTAGTCCAGGTGTGGCCTTGCCAGAGCTGAGTAGACAAGTAGGATTTCCTCCCTCAATCTGCTGACTCTGCTCCTCCTGATACAGCCCAGGATACCTCAGTCTTCATTGCCACAAGGGCACACTGCTGGCAAATGGCAATTACTATTGCTGTCAATTAATTAATGTTAATAGTACTCTGCAGGTTTGTTTTTTTTATTTAACAGAGACTGTATTCTATCAACATGTAGTGGAATAGGTGAGGAACATATTTCAGATAGCCAGTAAGTGTTAAGGTAATTTAAAACAATTGGACTAATTTTATGAGGATATTCATTCCTAAAAAACTGAGCAAGCTTTGTTTCTGTCAAATCATTACCATGGACCCTTTCTTGTTGCTCGCAGACATCGGAAAGATACTTTACATAACCAACAAATACCTCTTTGTAGACAGTAACTTCAAATGTATATTTTGACAGTCTTCCAAAATCCCTAGAGAAGCATGAAAAGGATTTATTCTTCCTGACGAACAAGATTGCAGAATCACTAGGAGGCAGTGGATACAGTGTGGAAAGATTGTCAGTTCCATATGTACCCCAGGTAACAGGTAAGTGGTGATAAGTAGCAACACCACTAAGTAATAGTTATTAAAAATGCTTTCTTAGTGTGTTGTGTGCCAATGAAATGTAATGTGACTGCTTGGCAGCTAAACCTAATCAGATCATTTTGACTTGTCAAGCTACTGAATGAAACTAAGAAGTTTCAACTATTTGTCCTATTAAGTTTTTCTTTTTCCTTAAAGAAAGGAAGTGGGGCAGAAAGGCCTTTAACTCACTTTGGCTCTTTTTAATGAAATCTTTGCTTTCAAAAGACTACCTATGTTAAGTTCATGCAGAAAATGAGGAAGGAATATACAAGTCAGCACATTTTATCCTTTTTATGTAAACACTCAATGAAAAATATTCCATCCTTTTGCTGTGTGGTCATGTGCCAAGTTGAGTTATTTGCCGTTATTAAATTCTATATAAGCAGATGCTAATTTAATCAAGAATGGGATGTTTTCCTCCATTAGATACCTCTGCAAGCTTAGTGTCTGGGAACAGTGGAAATTAAGTCTGCCTGAGGAAGTTGTTTTGCGAGAGTTCCTGCTGTGTAGGCTGTGCGAACTGTGTGTGAGGGACTAGCTGCTATGTGGCATTTGTGTGCTTTTGGCTTTTAGTATGTCTTCAACAGCCAATTGAGCAACTTATTGAAAAAAATTTTTTGAGGAATTGTTTTCTTAACCATGCTTGTTTTGTGGCTCTCGGTAACTGGTTGCTATTGTAACAGACTGTGGGACACCTCAGCTTGAAGCATGGCCTTTTTAAAGTACCTGGCACAAAAATATGGTTTCTCAGTTCTGTAGTTCATGCATAGAAAAAACCATAGTGTGCAGGGACAGTGAATGCCAAATCTGTCCCTCTTGCAGTCTGATCCAGAGAAATGGCTGCCTGCTCTTGAGTGTCTTTTTTAGTAGTTGCTATGGGAGCAAACGAGTTCTCAAAAAAGTGTTGTCTCCATATAGTATTGCCCCATATCTACCAAGGACACCAGTAATATATTCTGACACAGCTACAATGTCTGTGTTTTCTATTGCTGGTTGTCTTCTAAAAAGGATAATATTCCTACACTTGACAGGTTACTTCTTCTCACATCCAGAAAAACAATTAGTGTTATATTTTAGTATTGGCAGAAGAGGTAGGCAGCAAGTAAGGAAATGTTACTGGCTTTGAGTGAATGAGAATGGAATGAGGAAGATAGCCTGGTTTGAAATTTATGTTAAGCCTCTTCTAGAAACTGAGATGCATTTGTGCCCAAATGACCTTGTTCACGTTTTCTTGGACACTCTACTAAAAACGCATTCCTACACAGGGAGATAGGAAAGTTCTGACAGCAGATTAAGTAGTTTAGCTGCAAGTCTGGGATTATGTGTCTCTGCAGGTGATGAGAAATTGCCATATTTAATCCTAAATCTTAGCATATGTGTGTCAGATGGGTTTGGAGTTTCTTGTAAGGAGCAGTAACCAAAACTTGCTCCTTGTCTGTTACCATAGCTAATTAAGAACATCAATCTCTAATTCTGTGGAATATTGAGCTTTCAGGGTTTGTATTTAACTAACTCAGGACCAAATTAATATTTTGGAATTCCCAAGCTTTTCATTTTTTGCTGCAATGAATGTTTCATTTCTGCTATTAATATTATAATGCTGGAATGTAGTGTTTCAAAAGAGATCATCAAATTAATACTTTTTTGTATATTCCTGTGAAATTAGGGTTGAAACCAAAAAGCCAGTAAATATTTCATCCTCATTATTTCTGGTATTTCCAAATATGAGTGACATAATGTTTACCAATGACTGATAGGCATAATTTTGTCATCCTATCTTTGTTTCATATTTTGATACTTCTTGTCAGTTTGAAGGACTTTGGTATCTGCAAACTTTTTTGGCCTTTTTCTCTTCCATACTTGGGGGAGGGAGAAAACTGATAATTTAAATGTACTTTCAATCTTTTTCGTTTTGGTCTATGAATATATATTTTTTTTAATTCAGCTCTTATTCCATCAGGCAAAAAACCTCATAAATGCAAACACAAGTCAAAAGGTAAAATATGAGTTTTAGGTCAGCCTGCTCTCCTGCTGCCTGTGGTGTCGTTATAGGATGTGCAGAGTCAAAAATTGCTTTTAGAAAGCCTTTAGATCTTTAGGCCAGAAACTGTGTTGTACTTGATGTACTTAGTGTTTCCTTATGTTTTTTTTTTGTTTATCTCCTTGATATACTTGTAGCAATGTTAGCTGCTGCAAGGTTTGCCTTTGTGTTTACTCCTGATTTGAAACTCTACAATAGCATCTTCCTATTTTCTTTTCCTGAGTAGGCAGTAGGGCTCTAGGTATCATTTTTGTGATGATACTAATTACATCTTTCAGTGACATGGCAAGAACTTGTAGAAAGTTGGAAGCAGCTTTGAGTTGTTCAAAGAATGAAGATTCACCTTATTCACTGGCTGTTCAGGATAAAGCTCCATTAGCAGAACATGTGTATGTGCGTGTGTTCTGTCTGCATCCCACCAGGACTGTGCTTAGACACTGTTGTGGGGCGATGGACAGTTAAGACTAGAAATCTTTGCATTTCTGTCTCCCTCTTCCCTTTCACGTGACAACTGTCTACCCACCAGCTCTCTCCTGGTTCCCAGTCTCCCCAGCCACTGACACCAGAGCATGTGAGTCCTTTCAGTCCCACAGCCCCAGTCCGGCTGCAAGTACAGACCCCCTTGCACACTGTGATGCCCACGTGCATGGCTATGGGTCCCAGTCAAACCCCCAGGCTCCTTGGTCTTCTGACAGATAACTTGGGCTTCCTTGTCCCTTGAGGGTCCTGGCCCTCAGAGACATACACAGAGCCAGACACAGAGGGTCACCTCTCACTCTCAGGCCACTTGGCCTACTCACCTGCTTGCCCAGCTTGATATTCCCTCATGATCCCGTGGGAATCATCATACTATGCACCTTTGCTTGCTCCAGACCCACCAGGCCTCTGCCCTGTGCTCAGACCCCCATGCACACAGCTGCTCAAAGAACAGAGTCACTCACCCAGGAAAAGAGGGATCTTAAAGATCATCCTGTTCCAAACTACCCCCACCCATGGGCAGGGCCACCTTCCACTAGCCCAGGTTGGTCAAAGCCCCAACCAGCCTGGCCTTGAACAATTCCAGGGATCAGGCAGCCACAGAAGCAACCTGTTCCAGCGCCTTACCACCCTCACAGTCAAGAATTTATTCCTAATACTTAATCTAAATCTACCTTCTTTCAGTTCAAAGCCGTTCCCCCTGTGCTATTCCTACATGCCCTTGTGAACAGTGGTCAGTCAGTGAGGTGGATGCAGAGAGCTGTTCCCGTTGCCCATGGTGTGGGTACCACCCCCCAGGCCATGGAGCCAAGGCTCGTGCAACAACCCTGACAGGGGCCAGGGCACTGAGTAGTGGGGCTCCACCACTGTCCTCATACATCTGAGCTCCTTTGTGTGTGTGGAGATGAGCTTTGTATCATATAGGAGAAAAAATAGAAATTTTCACAATTTTTTACTCAATAGGTTGAAATTGGAGACAAATGGGTATTAGTCAAGTATAGTGATGCATCCATTACAAAAATGAATTCTATCCCAAGTAGCCCCAAAAATGTATTTTGTCGTGATTGTGTGTCAAATACAGAGAGAGCAGCCAGATGGCAGCAGAGATGTAGTTTTGTCTTGTGTTTTCTCTTGAGGGCTGAGGTGCTTTCCTCAGACTATGTATTGGGTCATGTACCAGAGAGCCATCAGGGATGAAAAATTAAGTAAATCCTTCAGAGCACCACTTCAAATGCTCAGGGTCTCTGAAAACCTGGCAAGTATAGGTAGAATTCAGGTGTTTTTCACTAATCTTGTTCTTTCACTGCCTCTTGATCTTAAAATGACCTTTCATCTATACAACTTCTGAAAGTTATTTCTTGATTTTTAAAAGCTGAGGATGTTCAGCTCTGCTCGAATGAGTTCTGTTTGTTCAAGGTCAATATTTGCATAGCAAAAGCACTTTGCTAGAAGTGGTTTAAACAAAGCTTACAGAAGAACCAGCATAAATTACCTTCTGGTGGGGGAGTTTTAAATGCTTCTCCCTATCTTAGTATGAGGTGCCTGTAGATGCTACTGTGTCCAGTGTAGGTCATCAAATAATAGTAGCCAGGTCCAAATGGCTCGATCTCACCTAAAATCTACAATGTGACACGGCAATTCATGATTTTATAAATGAGATACGTGAAAATCAGGCCACTCCAGTCTCCATTTGCTAGAGCACCCTCATGACATGTCTTAAAATGCATTTTAAGTGTTTATTAAAATATTATGTTAGTATATTAAATGTTAAAAATGAGAAAAAATTATTGATGCACTGCCTCAGGAATGCAGTCACAGAAGGAAAATCCAACTAATGGATTGTTCGATCATAATCTGCTTATGCATTAATGAAATTGTTATGCTTCTTTTAGTATCAGCACAGTTGGTCTTATTCTGACAACTTTTTTAGGCCAGCTGGACCCGCTAAAATCTGTGTAGGAAGTGAGAAATGGAGAGAATTCTTTTCACCCAGTAGATTTTTAGACTCACTGAATATGGTACTTGTAGCAACAAGAATAAGGAAGGATTGTTGTTCATTTCCATTCAGAAATCTATTTCTTCTGTCAATGAGTCATCTTCCAAGAAGCCCTTTTCTGTTTCAGAATACCTTCAAATTAAGACCTTAATATTTAAATTTCACAACCAAGAAAATAAATTCAAGCTTTTGTAAAGGACTCTACAGCTATATATCATCATGTGCTATGTTATTTATTATGCATTTGAGTAAGAGCTCATCTCATTTCTTAAAATTCTGGGCTTTCAAGGGAAAGTTGGCAAAATCTGGAATGAAAGGGAAAAGATTATTTTCCTTCATGTTTAGTAATTTAGAACTGTAACATTTTTTCACAATTCAAATGATAAAACAGGAAATCATGGGTTAAATAGGCATATGGAAACAAATTTGCATTTGATAGGTAGAAATTTGATTGATAATGTTTCCAGTGTTACACAAAAAGTGAGAGAAGTTGCTTTTATTCTACTAGATGAGGACAGACTCTCCAGAAGGAAAAGCATTGTGGACACGGTTTCTCTTCAGGTGGATATTCTGCCTGGCAACAACACAGAGGATAAGGTATGAAAATCGCAGAATATTGTTAAGCTGCATCTTGAGGGGGAGAGGGGGAATTCAAGTGAAGTTCTCCCAGAAAGTCTAACAGCTGATTATTCTAGAAATGTAAATACTTTGGGAGTTCAATTTATTTACGTTGTGTGTTTGCAGAAATGTGTTGTCAGAGACACTGGTGCTGATTTTCCTGTATAAAAATGTCAAGTATTTTAGCACCGTAGTTTCTTACAGGTAGTGCCGTTGCATATGGGGTAGCAATACATTTACATTTTATCTGAAATGTTTTATTTGCATTTTGATGGAACCAATAAATTCATGTATCTGTATCCCTGCATTTTTTGAAGTATTTGAGAAACTTGTTCATCAACATGAGCCTGCAAGATGTAAGACTAGTGGGAGACGTGCTGTGTGTCTGAGAGGGACAGGTAAAGACTAGACAGGCTCTGTGCACCATGGTGTTACAGCATCACTGTGCCCTCCAGAACACCTTGGAACGCAGCACTTCAAAGTCATGGGAAGGATAAAGTAGCAGAAAAAGTTCATTTGCAGGGTATAGGAGCTGATGCTAATTGTCCCTTAGGAAGGCTGCATTGTAATTAAAATTATCACACATCTTTTGACACTTCATTTGAACTATTTGTGAAAATAAATTCCTAATTCTGAATCTTTTTCAAGGTTCTCTTGATTTTTATTAACCAGATTTCTGCTGGCTGCAGTGGAGATTAGCTGTTGAAATTGAAGTGCTTGTACCTCAGATGAGGTACAGATGATTCTTACCTTTGGCCTCTCAAAGCACAAACTACCTAGAGACATGAAGCAGAATGTGTGGACTTAGTCAAGCTGAGCGTTAGTTAAAAATTCAATATTAAGCTGTTGCAAAGGAGCAAGCTTCATTTTAGACAGAAGTGACGTATGTTTAGCATGATTATTATTTGTTTCTGCTTTGTGGTGATGATAGCTCAGATGATATTTTGTGTTCACTTCTTTTGTGCTTTAGGAATGATACAGATAAAATTTCAACAGAAATCAAGAAGAAGTGTTAAAGAAATAAGGGAGACAATCAGATCTCTAGCTTTCTGAAGAAAATTTCCATTTCAGATTTCAAATTACTATGCAGATATTATGTCAAGCATTGATATACAGACATTTTTTGAAGTAGGTGTAATGGTTGTAGATAAAATCATCTTTTTTTTGGTTTCTCAGTTTACTGTGGTCTGAATGTGGTCCAGTGTCTTGGATTATTAATTACTTACTACCTTTTAAATTAAGAATTTTATTAATTAGAAACACAGGAAGCCAAGTATTCCTCCCTTACTTGCTTTATGATGTTTGTTTACAAGACAGAGGAAAAACCAGTATTTTCCAGTTTGCTGACTGTACCTTCATAGCTGTGTATGAAATCTGGTTCTCTTGCTTTGTAGATTAGTAATTATAACAATCCATAACTGTCAGCAGAACTAAACTGCAAAAAATAAGAAAAAAGCATAAGGCTTTACGATTGAGAGGATTACCTTCTTAATTAATGGAAATTTTAGGATTAATGATTAATTCACGAAATGTGAATGGTATGACAGGTGATTATCTCAGAACCTGAGTACTCCTTGATCTCTAGCCATATCCACAAATAATTGACATAAAGGGTGTTTCATTCTTTCTTAATCTTTTATATATTCAGAGGTAGAGAGTACAATGCTCACATAGTAAAATCTGTTCGAAAACTGTCCTTTACAGCTCCATCTCCTGGAATAAGTCTCAAGTAAAAAGGAAGCTGCTACTTCTGCTGGCTTTTCCTACTACAGTAGCTCAAGCCAATTAATTAAAAAATTGAAAGAATTCAGGGTCTTCTGAATTGGATGAAGTAAGATAAGATAATCTCTTATCTTAAATCATATTAGACCTTTCTAAACAATTAGTGTTTATAAGGAAAAATAAAAATGCTGCCTATTTACATGTTTGAAGGATTAAAAGGAGGCAGTTCAAGCCAAGGAACCATGTTATATTCAGGTCAACACTGTTCTGCCATGTAAGCATTCTTCCCTAATATCATCACGGTGGTTTCACTGTAAATATATTTACTGTTACGGAAACTCTAGGTCTATAACAAATTGAAACATAAAAGATCCATGATCTGGAGCTCAGAGAAATGTTCATGCATCTTTGATAATTTTGCAGCCCCAAACAATTCCTAAAGAAGGACACCTACAGGAAATGGATATTCTTATTACTAGATGAACAAATTTTCTCAGTGCATCAGACATAGCTTGTTATGAAGAGCCCCTTAACTCCAGTGTTTATGACATAAGCACCAAATTACTTGGAGCCCATAATGGTATGAAGTTAGACAAAAGCAATAACCATTTTCCACTCTACACTCCACTGCCATCTCTGGCCATTTTGGCCTTCTATATTTTTCAAATTCCTTATTTTTGAAACCTTTTATGTTATATATGATGTTTAAGGAGTTTTATTTATGTTTAGGTTGATAATACTGAAGAAATCACCTTCGAAGCTTTAAAGAAAGCCATTGGTAAGATTTATTACAGTTGTGTTTATTCAGAATAGTCCTTGATTACCATGGAATTGCTAGAGAAAAATGAGTGGCCAGAATAACATAATGAAAATATTACATTTGTTTCTCTTCTCTGTTTGCTAGTAAATTTTTTTAAAACTTCTGTTATTTCTAAATTTCTGAAATTAAACCCTTCCTAATGTTAGTGAATTAATTTTCCAAAGTTAATGGCACTGAATAAAAAGCATCTGAAAATGCCTGTCATCTATTAAATTTGCCTTATAGGCTAAGCTGTAAATAACATGAGATTTTCAAGTTGTATGAGTGACTATTTAAAAGACAGTTTAAATATTTTTTACATATTAAGATTTTAAGGTCTTCAATGCATTCAGTACATAGGTGTTAAGGTACACATTGTGGACTTCAAAACCACTCAGATTATTTAAAAGAACATTTTTCTAACAAATTACTCAACTACAAGAACAAAGAATTACTCAGATTCCTTATTTCATATCACTGTAAGTAATTACTAATTAATGCTGTCTAGTCCACCAAAATCCTGTCCCAAATGTGGAATAAACATTGATGTTTTAAACAATAGACACTGACATTTTAAACAATAATTTATTCTGAGAGTTTTCCAAATGTGCCTAATCCCCAATGTATTTAAATTAATTAGATGCTGGAAAGTTCCATCTGCTTGTAGGTTTACTCAGGCTATGCAGGTTGAACTTGCTTTTCCCAAATTGTAATAGATGATTCTGGCCACCTGTCAGGATGATACTGGGAAGGAGGATACTTCCTTCTTTTCTCTTGAATCTGAACCTGTGTTCAGTAAGTGAGAAGTGTAGGCTTGAGTCCAGGCAATAAAGCAAAAGGGAGTCTGGATGTACTCAAAAGTAAAGCACATAGTACGAAAGGGGCTAAACAGGCTCCTCAAAGCAGCTCTGTGGAACTGGATCTGCATTTTGATTTAGAAGCAGTGCCAGATGACAGCTCACTTGAGAATGGTGGTATCAGTTCAAGCACTGTGTTCTGCAGTGCACATACGAAGGTTTATATCACTTACATTTGATAGGCAAAGATTGATTTGTCTTAATTTTTTTATTACTCTTTTAAGATAACAATGGACTTGAAGAACAGGAAAAGGAAAAAAGGCGTCTTGTGATTGAAAAGTTCCAAAAAGCGCCATTTGAAGAAATCGCTGCACAGTGTGAAACCAAAGTGAGTTTCTGGGAAATGTTATACAGCACTGAAGATACTCATGTAAGCACTAATGGGAATATTCTGGCTGCAGGTGATTTATGTTGTGTCACTGCTGCAGTTACTTCTAAAGAAGTTCAGTTCTTTGTTTTGTCTTCACCGTTATCAATTACTATCTTTGAAATCCACATTCACAGTCCATTCCTATTGTATTCTAGGATAACTGAAGCAGTATTTACCGTTACATATTTTAAATAACTAAATGTATTCCAGGTTTGTTAAACTCCTGTCTGCAACAGCAGAATTTGCTATATGATTCTTGGCACTCCAGGACAGGCTAACTCAATCTCAAATGTGTCTTCAAGGCTTAGAATCCTTGCAGTGGTGAGAAAAGAAACTGGGACAGGAATTGCTGCCTAGATTTGCATCTGGTGATGCAAAACACACTCACTGAGTATGGCCTGGCAAATTCGTTGTAGTTCAGTTCAATATATAGGAGTTAATAATGGAATTTTAACTTTCTTTCTCTAGGCAAACTTGCTTCATGACAGACTTGCACAGATACTGGAACTCACCATTCGGTAAGGCTTTATGCAGGAAGAGTATCGTGAGTGAAAAAAGAGTTATTAAGCTATTGTGGCTACTTTTGATGGGTTATATCACAGTGTTCTTAAACAAATGTTATAGGGAGAAAATAGTGGCCTTTAACTGAGTGCTGTGGTTGAACCCTGGTACGCATTTCACCCCTATGTAGAGAATTGGAAAGGCAGAAATGGGAAAACCTATGGGTTGAGGTAAAAACAGTTTAGTATGTAAAGCAGAAGTCACACGTGCCAGCAAAGCAAAAAAAGCCCAATTCATTCAATTCCCATGGGCAGGCAGGCATTCAGCTGTCTCCTGGGAAAGACAAATGCCATTTCTCTGAATGTTCCTCCTTTCCTATTTCTTTCCTGAAAGTTGTTATTGCTGAGCATGGCACCACATAGTCTGGGATATCCCATGGGTCAGACAGAATCAGCTGTCCCATCTATGTCCCTTCCCAGCTTCTTACCCACCTCCAGCCTACACACTGTCACAGCAGCATGAGAGGTTAAAAAGTCCTTGACTCTGTGTAAGCACTGCTCAGCCATAGAATAACATCCCTGTGTTATCAACACTGTTTCCAGCACAAATGTAAAACACAGCCCAATATGAGCTGCCATGAAAAAAATGAACTCAGTGTAGCCAACAACAGTACACTGAAAAAGAGTACTCTTCATCACTTTGATTTTCTTACTATTTTGAATCTCTTTCGTAGTGGAGGCTATGCAGAAACCATGTCATAGCATCTTACAGGATTTCTGTGTCTATCAGTAGTGTTCTTGAATGCTGTTGTTTTCCCATAGCTGCATCTGTTTGAGAATGTAATTAGATACTGAGCACCCAAAATAGCACATGACATTATTATAGAGAGTTGTGCACATCCATTGTGCAGGATAAATAGTATTTATTAGCAGTAAAATGCATTTCCATAATTCTGTAACATCAGTAAAGCTGATGATACAGATGAGAATACAAAAATCCCCAGGGTATGGTAATTTCATTAGAATTTCAGGACTAGGGTAAAATACTGTTGGTTGAGGGTGGGGGGATAGTTTACTCTTGTTTCTCAGCTATTAGTGTGTAAAGTTTTTTTATAAAAAAGCAATCCATATAATTATAAATTACATGTATTGATTGTGCTTCTCACACAGTCCTCCGCCCAGCCCTTCAGGAACGATGACAGTTACTGCTGGACATGCTCATTACCATTCTGTTCCAGTCTATGAGATGAAGTTTCCAGATCTTTGTGTGTATTAAGTGTCTTCTGATGTCTGCTGGACATTATTTAGAGTAGAGTACAATAGAAAGAACAAGTTGAGTTTTCAAATTTTATTGTTTATTGTATCTAAACTAACTAATATAACAATGAACATAAGCCAAATACAGATTACTTTAGCCAAATTCATGAGACTGTCTTGAATTGTTTCCTTCTGCAATATATTTTAAGTTAGGCTTTTCACAGATCACGTTGCTTCATTTTCATGTTTGAGTAAGTGTAAAAGTCAGATATAAAACTTGTCTTGCCATACAGATGATTATTTCAGTTACTTTAGGAATTTGTATTACTGCAGATTCCTTTAATTTTAGTTACTGTAACTGAAGAACCTGTTAAAGCTTATTTTTTCCTTTTTTCTTTTTTTTTTTCTCATCACATCAGTTCTCTGTCTAACTAGAATACTTTTGCCTTGCTTCATCTCATTAAATGTAACCAGTGGAGCACTACCTTAGCTCCCTTTTGTTCATGCTGTCATAGCTAGTCAACTTGTTTGGTTTGGAATATGTGGAAAAACCCCAATACCTTACATGTGTTCACGCACAGTGAATGAATTAATGGAGACTTGTTAAGTTTTTTTTTGATGCATCACATAACATGCTTTTTAGATAGATATGCCCAGTATACATCCTGTGTTTCTTGGTAAAAGTTTAATGCTTTGCATAAGAGAGGAGAAATCTCCTCTTGAAGCACGGAATTGTGCAATATGTTTCATGTCTTAAAGTGTATGGTTTACAGACTGTACTTTTGAAAACACAGTAGTATTTTACTGTCTGCTTTAGTATAAATACATGAGAGATATATTTCGTATAGAAGAAAAACTGAGGGCATTTTAAATAATAGTCACTGAAATTATATTCTATGAGGCATTTCTCTATAGTTTAGTATAGCTTTTTAGTGATATTTTAGAAATGAAAAGAAAATGGATGAAACCATTTAAAGATCAAGAATTTTTCACATATATTTTCAAGCAAAAGCATTTTTAGAGATGCATCTCTGTGTTTGTTTTTGTTTCATTTCTCAAACGTTTAAGTAACTTTCATAGGTTTATGTATCTGAGCATACTATTCAAATGTAAATCAAGAAAACTGATACAGGAAATCATTAACATTTGATGATAATTGCCTAGGCTGTTTGTATGTCTCACTAAATTCTGCAGGCAAAAAAAGAAAAAAGAAAAACAGCATTCATTGATGCCATGAATAGTAAGTTTGAAGTCCCTTAATCTCTGTAAATCTGACTGAAGCAGCACAAATATGAATGAATGCTCTCAAAAATATATAATAAATGTAGGCATTTAATTTAGCCAGTGGTTTGCAAAAACAGTGATCAGGCCATGGACAAAGTGACCAAACTTCAGTTAGCCCTGCTTTGAGCAGGAGCTTGGTCTAGATGACTTTCAGAAGTCCTAACCTAAATTAATCTTTGATTGCGTAACTCTAAGAACTGAAGGGTTATCAGCCCAGCTAATTTGCTGACTGTTTGAAGCATTTGCAAACCCACTAAAAAGGATTTTTACTTTTTTGAGCTGTAGTATGGTATTCTACTGGACTATTTTTAAAAGCCTGATGTGACATAACATGAGAGAAATACCAGCTACTTAAACCTATGAGATGACATGCTGAGTCTTTCAGAAGGCATTCACAAAGCTCAAAAGGTAATTGAGACCTTCTTTTCAGTTTAACAGTGCAATCACAGCTGTTAGTGGATGACGAAACAGCCCCTTATCTACAGCATTCCGTTGCGATTTTTACTGCTGCAGCGTATCAGCCTGATCAGACCACAGTCTACACATAAATAGGACTCTAGCCTTTTAGTTTTCACTTTTTTTTCCTTTTTTTTTTAAGGTAAGACTAATAGCTTTTTGGCCTATATAAAGAGTGTAATTTTAAAAAAAGTAAATCTAATCTAGGGATAAAATGTAAAACACTTAACCCACACTGTCATTTTTTAAGAAAATCACTCTGCACTTTTGTACAAAAAGTCTTAAGAAATAAAGAATGTACTTCTGTTTCCACTCATGCAGTATGAAGACTGTGCTGTAAATACAGGATTGTTTCTGTGATTGAATTCTATTGCATGAATGCTGCATGTGAAAATAACTAGATTCAGCATTTCATTTTTTGTTCTTTTTATGAAGCATTTTTCATTTATGCTAATGGTAGGTTTCCAGTGCTCAAATGAGCTTTGCTTGGTAAATGCAGATATTGTGCAGGTGTTGTGCAGGTATTTTGCAGGGAATAAAGATCTTGAAACGCTCTGTTCAGGTGACATTTCATTTCTTCCTTTCTGGAAATTCAGGGAGTCTGTAAGTTGGTGATTGGTTCACTCTGGCCTTTCTAGATATGTGAGAAATGGAAGAGACTGTAAAATGTATTGTTTTGGTAGCTATTGTTAAATGTAGCTAATGAATGAAACCAAAAGAATTAAGACTGCTGTGTTGTACAGTATGAAGCTGCTATGTTTCACTTCCCTGTGTTCTTCAGACAAGTTGCAGAACTTTAAAAGCTCCTCATGCAAAGTGGTCGTGTGTTTATCTGCAACATGTTGAGCACTGTCTTAATGGTTAGAAATTGATATCCAGCTGTTTAAGTGTATTCCAGCTGTTACTTTGGGTTCTCTTTCCCATTATGTTATTTTGAATAAAATACAGCTTTTGATAGTGAGTCACTTTAAGGTAAATTAAATCTGTGGTAATTTCAAAATATAGAAATAGGCTGTTGTCCAAAATCAGAGTAGGGCTAATTTGTCTCTTGTTCCGATGGTCATATATTCTGTACTGTATGTAATGAACCAGTTTCAATTAGTGTAAGAACACACTGTGCAATCTATATTTAAGCAATAAAATAAACCAAAATTTAAAATTAATATTTTCTGAAGTGTCAGTTAATTTGTACTCTTCACAGTTAAGATGTCAGTTACATCCTTTTTAACGTTTAAAATAGACTGCATTTTCCGACTGTTGTTTTGCAAATGTTAACAGCATTGCAGCATTATTAAACTGCGACATTTATTTGCTGTTAAACAGTTGCTATTACCAAGACCACCAGAATTTGAGAATGCAATGCTACAAAAATAATTTCCTAATAGCCAGTAAGCTTTAAGAAGATAAATAAACTTTGATTTTCAGGCCTACCTCCCTGGTTAAAATACTTATTTGGTTTGTAGTATCAATTCTAGTCACTTGGTACGACTGTGATTTTTCTTCGCTTTGTTTTGGGCTTGAAGTGACAGGTGACTCAGAACTTACCTACTGCTTCTTCTTCTCCTTGAGCCCTGTCCTTACACAGTCTGGGAGACCTGGCTGATGGGAAGACACAGAGATTAAGACTCTGTGCTGGGAGATTTTCAAAACCCAACTGGATACAGCCTTGAAGTATCAAGTGTGGCCTCGTAATTTTGGAGCAGAACCTGTATCATCTCTGAGGTCCCTTTGAGCACCTCAGCTGTGTGTCTGCTCTGCAAAACCACCCACCTCCAGCAGGTGGCCCACATTTTGGAACACACTGCCCAGGGAAGTGGTGGAGTCACCATCCCTGAGGGTGTCCAAGAACAAGTGGATGTGGCACTCAGTGCTCTGGTCTAGTTGACAAGATGGTGGTTGGTCACAGATTAGACTCCATGATCTCAGAGCTATTTTCCAACCTAAATCATTCTGTGGTTCTCTGAATTGAGCAACAGATGTTATCTGGCTGGACTTGTGCAAAGCATTTAACACTGTCCCACATGACTTCCTTGTCTATAACTGGAGAGACATGGATTTGACTGATGGCCCACTTTGTTGGGTAAGGAATTGGCAGGATGGTTGCATTCAATGACTTGATGTCCAGATGGAGACTAGTGGCATCCTTGGGGTCAGTATTGGAACTGGCACTTTTTAACGTCTTTGTCAGTGACATGGACACTGGGATTTGAGTGTACCCCTCAGCAAATGGTCCAATGACACCAAACTGTGTGGTGTGGTCAACACTCTGGAGGGAAGGAATGCCATCCACAGGGACCTGGACAGCCATGAGACGTGGGGCTGTGAGAACCTCATGAAGTTCAACAAGGCCAAAGTGCAAGGGCCTACACCTGGGTTAGGACAATCCCAAACACACATACAGACTAGGAGGAGAATGGAACAAGTGCATCCCTGGTGAGAAGAACTTAGGGCTGTTGGTGGATGAAAAGTTCAATATGTCTTGGCAACGTGCACTTGCAGACCAGAAAGCCAAACGTGTCCTGGGCTGTATCAAAAGCAGCATGGGCAGTGGGTCAGGAGAGAGGATTCTTCTCCTCCATTTTTGTAAGACCCCACCTGGGGTACTGCATCAAACTCTGAGGCCCGCAAAACAAGAAAAACATTGACCTGTTGGAACAAGTCCACAGGAGGCCACTGAGTTGATTAGAGGGCTAGAGCACCTCTGCTGTGGAGTCACAGTTGGAACTGTTCACTTTGGAGCAGAGAATGCTCTGGGGAGATGTTATAGCACCTTCCAGTACCTAAAGGTGAGTTGGGGAGGGACTTCTGACAAGAGCATGCAGTGATAGGACAAGGAGGAATGGATTTAAATGGAAGGAGGGCAGGTCTAGATTTAGGCATGAGGAGGATCGAGGCCAGATTGGATCATCTTTAAAGGTTCTTTTCCAGCCCAGACCATTGATACCAAC
Organism: Pithys albifrons albifrons; assembly: GCF_047495875.1. Taxonomy (NCBI): domain Eukaryota; kingdom Metazoa; phylum Chordata; class Aves; order Passeriformes; family Thamnophilidae; genus Pithys; species Pithys albifrons. Next base: position 36,659,096 of record NC_092461.1, on the reverse strand, counting down.
TCAAACCTGTGATTCTCTGATGACATCGAAGAGGGACAGAAGTGGCAGCCGCTGCAGTTGTCAGACAAACACAGGTCACCTGTTAAAAGCTACTTTCTGGATACAAGGGAAGTGTCTGTCTGACAGATTTGGCTTCTTTACAGTGTTTAGTTTATTTGATAGACCAAAGTAATGACTCACAGATTTAATGATACTGAGTGTTTTTCAAAGTTCATGTTTTCCTAAGTTACGTCTAGTCATTTATGAGATCATGTTCCCAAATCTCTATCAACTCACAGACAAAGAATTCAATGCTTAAAAAATTTAAATAAGTAAATTAGTATTGAAATAGGAAGCATTTTTTTAAATTAGGAATTAATAAATTAGTTGTATGCTTTTAGGAAACAGCTAGGCTTCAGCAAGCTGTGCCCCAAATCTGTGAAAAATATGGTGTAAAGTGACTGAGAATGAGAGGAGAAAGAAAGCTATGCTAAATGTCTCTTCTTGATCTGCTTGTCATTTTTTTATTTGAGAACTGATCTCTGAGAATAAATGCAGTCAATCATAACTAGATTATTTAAGACTTCCTGAAATAAGAGATACTGGAAAAAGAGCCCAAAGGAATTAATGACAACATTGGCTGAATAACAGCATATTCATATTGTAATTTCTCTGTTATTTTATCGATTCAAGTGATCCATCCCTATCTCTGCAATCAGAAAAATTGTTGAGTGAATATGTGCATGTGTTATTTGCATAACCATGAAGGTAATACTAGTTTCTAATAATTAGCAGAAAGGCATGGGTTTTTATTTTACAGTGCAGTGTTCAGAGCAGCAGCACTGCTCTCGTCAGAAATGAGCTGGTGTTATACTTACTCAGCAGTGCACTTCATGCACTTGTTTAAAGGCCAGTTCTTCCCATTTTAGCTCATCTCACTTTTTCATTGTCATCTTTATTTATAAATGCTGTGAAATGTTTTCATCCCTATGATAAAAGGCTGATGAAAGTTCCAGTGTAATGCAGATCTCATCCTCAGCATAGGACAAAAATCGGCATTTTGCAGTTGCAGTGTTTTGCAGTCCTCAGATGTCCTCTTTCTGTACAGCATAAGGAGGAGAGTTAATTAAAATCTTGTCTGCAGATAGAATTGCTCACATTACTTAGCTGTTCTGCCTTTTCTTAAAAAAAAGTCTTTCTATTCTGTTTTTTTCACTAGTGCTGATTGTGTAGCCACTGGAATCCAGTGGGATTCATGTAAGTAAACACCTTTGGCAGTTTATTTTTGAGGTTTGTGTAAGGAAAAATACTGAGAGGGGAATAGCACCAACTAGAGGTTTCTGCAATATAAACAGGTCATAAAGAACATTCACTGGCATTTTCACCTGCAGTCCTTGCTCCGTTTAGTTTGCACAAGCTCAGATGCTGGGGTTTAGTTAGCTGCTGCATCATCTGGAAGAACACAGACAGCATCCCTGTATTCAGCATGAGGATACATTCCCTAACCAGCTATTCCAAAGTGCTGAAGTCTCTTGGTCTCCTGTGGAGTACACGTTGTGACTTCATCAACCCCACATAGAGGAGCAAGAATAAGTAATAGTCTGAGGGCCATACCAAGCTGGGAAATTTCCTACTGATATCCTTAACTTGGGCCCCAGGAAGGCAAGAGACTTCCCTAAGAGGAGAGTGTCCAGCATTTTGGACCTTCTGTTCCCTTCAGAAGGGAGTCACACACAGGTATAAACAGGAATGAAAAAAGGAACTAATTTTCATGTAATTACTTGAGTTTGATTGCTGCTAAGCTCAGTAAAGGAAGAACATCTGCAAAAGGAGTTGGAGTAGTTGCAGATTGGTTTAATTAAAAACATGAAATACGTAGCCACCAGATCCAGCCTGAACCAAGCACACAGTTAACAAAAATCAGTCTCTGATCAGAACAGTTTTTACATAGAAATCAAGTGAAATTTTACAGAACACTGTCAAATAATTATTTAATGTAATATCTGACCTAGGCAGATGGTCTGTAGTGCTGACCTCCCTATGGCCAGGAGCTAATACAGCCTAACAGCTAATACCTCATCTATGATTACATCATTTGTGTGCTCTGTAAGGCAGCCTGTAGAGGGTGAGGAGAAGCAAGGTACAGAGTGGCTGACTGCAAAAGGCTCCATACTGCTGGTTATCTGCTTCCACGTTCCACAGTTCTGGAGTTCCCAACGGAGCGATGTGTCCCTCTCTTTGCTCTTCTTAATACTCTCCGCAGTCGACCTTCCTCCTCGCTGCTCTCCTCGGAGCTGGAAACCCCTGTGCCTATGTCTGTGCTTACTGGAGGCCTTCCATAAGGGTCACTGTGACAGGAGGCTTTCTCCTGCTGGCACCCTTGCCCGTGTAGCAGCTTCAGGCTCTCATTGAAGAAGGCAGAAGCCATGCACTCGGCTGCCGCCGTATCGCAAGCACACAATAGTTTCTCACATACACTCCAACCAATGCCTTAAAAAGAAGTTTCAGAATTAACATTTGAAAGCAGTTAAAACTAGTCAATGTGTATTTTGTCACTGGTAGATGAGCTTTTGAAAATAAAATTTTCAAATCTGCCTTGAATTTTAGTCTCCAAATTCACCTTTAAGTGTCTAAATACAAGCCTGACACCAAGGTGCTGGGCAGCAGGATATCCCACTGGCTTTGGCTGAATTTGTGAATATAAAGACGCAAACAACTGACTCCTGTCTGCAATTACAAGATGTCTGAATGTAATTTTCTCAACTTGACCTGGTCACATCTGAATGTAATTTTCTCATCTTGACCAGGTCACATCATACACAGTAGTGTAAACCCATTGTCTCAATAAGGGAAAAAGCTCTAGTTTAAAGTAAACATCCCTAACTTTTTGTAAGCTAAATATTTCTGTCTCCATACTCAGCCCTAGCAGCTCTCAGTCATGGTGGCCTTCAGTCTGTCATGCTGATAACACTGTCATAAGGACATGAGAGTTTTGTCTAATACAAACTTACATTTTGGCATATGATCAATACATAAAACTTCAGATCTCGAACTTCTTTCTGCTTGACATCCAAGTTTCTTAACTTGTTCCACACAACACTGATGGGAGAAGCAGCATCTAAAACAACCAGTAAATGTAAAGGGAAAATACTTACTCTTCCTGCATCCCAGAGCACTCACAATTATTTGTGTGTCTTTATTTTCAATGCCCATTAAATCTGAGAAATTTTAGTTTTCATACCATGGATTTTTTTTTTCTCTAAAGAAGAAAACCCAAACTATTCCTATTTACTTCCTATACTTCCTCCTACTTTCTCTTCCTCCTCCATAATTCCATGGTTGTCTTTTGTTTACTCATGCTGTTGCTTTTTAGGGGGGTGTCCTAGTTCAGCTGGAGGGACCAGCTAACCCTGTGTGGTGGTGATCAAAGCTGTGTATTCCACCCCCTCTATTCATTCCCCAAGGACAATGGGCCATTAGCAGCAGCTGCCCAGGGAGCCATTATCACTTCACACCCAGCCTGAGGGGGGCGGAGCTGCTAATGGGCCATCAACAGCTCAACAACCCCTGGCTCCCAGAGTTAATCACCCATTGTGTGAGTCCCCGCCCAGGGGGAGGGACTGAGTGCTCCCTGACGGTACATAAGTGGTGGGTAAGAAGACCTCAGGACCTTCTCGTCGGATCCAGAGCAGCAGCAGGACCTCGACAGCAGGAGATCACCGCTCTCGCCCAGACCACAGCCCTCGCCTGCACCAACAGGTTTTTCTTTTCCTTTTGCTCTGGACTTGGGGGAGCCACAGGGGTCTCAGCACAAGGGCAAACAAACCCCCTTGGGTTTGTGCCCCAGGACACTGGGTTATACTGCTGGGGTATTGTGAGTTGAAAGCAATTTCCCTTGTGTATCAGTGTTGTTATTGTAATATTATTATTAAATTTTAGCTCTGACTTATAATCTCTCTCGTGGTGAGTTCATTTCCCCCTGCTGGTTCACCTTCAAACCAGCACATCTTTTGGCGCCCAACGTGGGGCCACGAGAGAGAAGTCAGAACTACAATTTCATTTTGTGTATTTGGGTACAGAAACTCCCTGACTACCATGTTGCTTGATGTATTCATGTGGATGGTGTATCTGGGCCTGTTCATATTTCGACACATGGGGAACCATGTGCCTGTTTTGATGCTCTCTTTAATACCAGGGAGAAGGATCAAAATTGCTTTATTAATATACTATGTTTATGTTGTCATAACATCAGAAGCAATGAATCTCATTGTGAATGTATGTTCAGTCTGGTCTGCCTGTCCTGGTTTGGGTTGTTACCTCTGGGGTCTCATTAAAAATAGCACCCAGACTGTGGGGAAAACAGGCGGAGATGGTTACTTCCACCTTTTCACCTCTGCTACAACAATCATTGAAAATATTGAGCTTCCTTTTGATGTTAGGGACAGCATAATCCTGCTGTTAGTGTTGCTTTGTCTCCTCTGTACTGTATACACCATGTTTAGGGTCAGAACTGGGCTCTCTAAGGAGACTTGCTGGAGGCCTGCCCTGGGAGTGGATGATGTTGAGTGGCACGGGAAGTGGGAAGATATGGGCCAGTATTTGGAGACCTTCTCTCCTCAAATGATCTGGAAATTCACCCCGGAACAACTGCAGGACCCTGCCAAAATGCTAAGCTATGTGAAAGGAAGATGCTCTGGTAGTCCCAGAGATGTGCAGCTCACAGCAACCTGCTGGGCCCTGGCCACTGCCTACCGCACACTGCTTGGTGTGGTACAGCATCATCAGGAGGAGGAGAAAAGGAGCAAATCCACAGGCACCATGTCCACCCAGACCATGACTGAGCCAGAGAGGAAGAGAGATACATCAACTAGCGCCATGTCCACCCAGACCATGACTGAGCCAGAGAGGAAGAGAGATACATCAACTAGCGCCATGTCCACCCAGACCATGACTGAGCCAGAGAGGAAGAGAGATACATCAACTAGCGCCATGTCCACCCAGACCATGACTGAGCCAGAGAGGAAGAGAGATACATCAACTAGCGCCATGTCCACCCAGACCATGACTGAGCCAGAGAGGAAGAGAGATACATCAACTAGCGCCATGTCCACCCAGACCATGACTGAGCCAGAGAGGAAGAGAGATACATCAACTAGCGCCATGTCCACCCAGACCATGACTGAGCCAGAGAGGAAGAGAGATACATCAACTAGCGCCATGTCCACCCAGACCATGACTGAGCCAGAGAGGAAGAGAGATACATCAACCAGCACCATGTCCACACAAACCATGGAGGAGCCAGAAGGACAACAGAAACCGATAGCAGTTGCCCCTGTCCAGAAAAGAAAATCAAAGACCAAATCAGTTCGTATAGTGCATGACGAGGAAGAGTCAGGACCTTCATCTCAAGCAGAAGAAATGGAGCCAGAAATAATCACCCGGTCCCTATCCCTGGGAGAGCTGCGTGAGCTCCGGAGAGAGTTCACACGACAGGCAAATGAGTCCATCTTGACCTGGCTACTTCGAATCTGGGATGCTGCAGCCAATGATACAATTCTAGATGGGAGTGAGGCAAGGCAGCTGGGATCCCTGTCTCGAGATGTTGTCATTGATCAGGGCATTGGAAAGAGACAGGAAACTCTCAGCCTCTGGCGGCGACTGTTGTCAAGCGTGAGGGAGAGATATCTTTGTAAGGAGGACCTCCACGTACAGCAAGGACAGTGGAACACGATGGAACAAGGTATCCGGTGCTTAAGGGAATTAGCCATACTGGAGATAATCTTTTCAGAGGATGAGAGATTCCCTAAAAGTCCAGATGGTGTCCAGTGCACATCCCAGATGTGGTTAAAATTTGCACGACTTGGGCCAGAAATGTATTCTCGCTACCTTGCAACATTGCAGTGGAGAGAGGGAGAAGACAAGGTGGGTGCACTGGTCAGCAAACTCAGGATTTATGAAGACACTGTCACTGCTCCATTACGAGCCCATGTCTCAGCTGTGGAAACAAAACTGGCTGAACTGGAAGAGAAGATTAAGGAAGGACTCTTCCATATCTCTCCAGAACAAACAAGAGTCTCCGCCATCAGAAGCAGGCGTCTTCCAGCTAAGGAGAAAGGGTACACTCCACGCGGCAATCTGTGGTTTTACCTCCATGAGCATGGAGAAGATATGAGGAAGTGGGATGGGAAACCCACCTCTTCCTTAGCAGCTCGGGTACGTGAATTGCAAAGAGGCACAACTAACACAGGGAATCCTTCAAGGTTGAAGGCTGCTCCGGTCTCTCGTGGGCAAGGCTCCAGACAGTATAGGAATGATGATGTTATGCCCGATCCTCTTGAAGGAACCTCCCGGTCATATTCACAGGGAGAGCGCAGTGAATACCATGACCAGAACTAGGGGGGCCCTGCCTCTAGCCAGGTAGAGGAGAGGGACAATCGGGTTTATTGGACTGTGTGGATTCGGTGGCCTGGCTCATCAGACCCACAGAAATACAAAGCTTTAGTGGACACTGGCGCACAATGCACGTTGATGCCATCAGGATACGTCGGGGCAGAATCCATCTCTATTTCTGGGGTAACAGGGGGATCCCAACAGCTGACTGTACTGGAAGCTGAAGTCAGCTTGACTGGCAAGGAATGGCATAGACACCCCATTGTGACTGGTCCAGAAGCCCCATGTATCCTTGGCATAGACTACCTGAGGAATGGATATTTCAAAGACCCAAAGGGACTGCGTTGGGCCTTTGGCATAGCTGCTGTGGAGACAGAGGAAATCAGACAGCTGAGCACCTTGCCTGGCCTCTCAGAGGACCCTTCTGCTGTAGGACTGCTGAAAGTTGAAGAACAATTGGTACCGCTGGCCAGAGCCACAGTGCACCGTCGGCAATACCGCACTGACCGAGACTCTGTGACCCCCATACACAAGATGATTCGTGAGCTGGAGAGCCAAGGGGTGGTCAGCAAGACTCACTCACCCTTTAATAGCCCCATATGGCCAGTACGAAAGTCCAGTGGAGAGTGGAGGCTGACGGTGGATTACCGTGGTCTCAATGAGGTCACACCCCCCCTGAGTGCCGCTGTGCCGGACATGCTGGAGCTTCAGTATGAGCTGGAGTCCAAGGCAGCCAAGTGGTATGCCACCATCGACATTGCCAATGCCTTTTTCTCCATTCCGTTGGCAGCAGAGTGCAGGCCGCAGTTTGCTTTCACCTGGAAGGGGGTGCAGTACACCTGGAATCGACTGCCCCAGGGGTGGAAACACAGTCCCACCATTTGCCATGGACTGATCCAGACTGCATTGGAAAAGGGTGAGGCTCCAGAACATCTACAGTACATCGATGACATCATTGTATGGGGGAACACAGCAGGGGAGGTTTATGAGAAAGGAAAGAAGATAATCCAGATTCTCCTAAGAGCTGGTTTTGCCATTAAACGAAGTAAGGTCAAGGGACCTGCTCAGGAAATTCACTTCCTAGGAGTGAAGTGGCAAGACGGGCGTCGTCAGATTCCAACAGAGGTGATCAACAAAATAGCAGCTATGTCCCCACCGACCAGCAAGAAGGAAACTCAGGCTTTCCTAGGCGCCGTGGGCTTTTGGAGGATGCATATCCCTGAGTACAGTCAGATTGTAAGCCCTCTCTACCTTGTGACACGGAAGAAAAATGATTTCCAGTGGGGCCCTGAACAACAACAAGCCTTTGAGCAGATTAAACAGGAGATTACCCATGCAGTAGCCCTTGGGCCAGTCAGGACAGGACAGGATGTGAAGAATGTGCTCTACACTGCAGCCGGGGAGAATGGCCCATCCTGGAGCCTCTGGCAGAAAGTACCTGGGGAGACTCGAGGACGACCGCTGGGATTCTGGAGTCGGGGATACAAAGGATCTGAGGCCAGCTACACCCCAACTGAGAAAGAGATCCTGGCAGCGTATGAAGGAGTTCGAGCTGCCTCAGAAGTGATTGGCACTGAGGCACAGCTCATCCTGGCACCCCGACTACCAGTGTTGGGCTGGATGTTCAAAGGAAAAGCTCCTTCTACCCATCACGCCACTGATGCCACATGGAGTAAGTGGATCGCTCTGATCATGCAGCGAACCCGGATAGGGAATCCTAATCGCCCTGGGATTTTGGAAATCATCACCAACTGGCCGGAAGGTGAGAGTTTCGGATTGTCCTCTGAAGAAGAAGAGGAGCAGGTGACACGAGCTGAGGAGGCCCCACCATATAACCAGCTACCAGAAGAGGAGAAGCGATATGCTCTCTTCACAGATGGCTCCTGCCGCATTGTAGGGACAAGCCGGAAATGGAAAGCAGCTGTATGGAGTCCTACACGTCGAGTTGCAGAAGCGACTGAAGGACAAGGTGGATCAAGTCAGGTCGCAGAGCTGAAAGCTGTTCAGCTGGCTTTGGATATCGCCGAACGAGAGAAGTGGCCAAGACTCTACCTTTACACTGACTCGTGGATGGTGGCCAATGCTCTGTGGGGATGGCTGGAGCGCTGGAGAAAGGCCGGTTGGCAGCGCAAAGGGAAACCCATCTGGGCGGCTGAGATGTGGCAGGACATCGCTGCCCGGGTAGAGAAGCTGAGTGTGAAGGTCCGTCACGTAGATGCTCATGTACCCAAGAGCCGGGCTAATGAGGAGCATCGTAACAACGAGCAGGTGGATCGAGCTGCCAGGATTGAAGTCTCTCAGGTAGATCTGGATTGGCAGCATAAAGGTGAATTGTTTCTAGCCCGATGGGCCCATGATGCTTCTGGTCATCAAGGCAGAGATGCAACATACAGATGGGCTCGTGACCGAGGGGTGGATCTAACCATGGACAGTGTCTCACAGGTTATCCATGACTGTGACACATGTGCTGCCATCAAGCAGGCCAAGCGGGTGAAGCCTCTATGGTATGGTGGACGGTGGTCGAAATACAGGTATGGGGAAGCCTGGCAAGTTGACTACATCACACTTCCCCAAACACGCCAAGGCAAGCGCTACGTGCTGACCATGGTAGAGGCAACCACTGGATGGCTGGAGACATACCCCGTATCTCACGCCACTGCCCGGAATACCATCCTGGGCCTTGAGAAACAAGTCCTGTGGAGACACGGCACCCCAGAGAGAATAGAGTCTGACAACGGCACCCACTTCAAGAACAGCCTCATAGACACCTGGGCCAGAGAGCACGGCATTGAGTGGGTGTATCATATCCCCTACCATGCTCCAGCTGCCGGGAAAGTTGAGCGATGTAATGGACTGCTGAAAACAACCTTGAAAGCGTTGGGTGGGGGAACTTTCAAACACTGGGAGCTGCATTTGGCAAAGGCCACCTGATTGGTCAACACCCGGGGCTCCATCAATCGAGCTGGCCCTGCCCAATCAGAACTCTTGAATACTGTAGATGGAGATAAAGTCCCTGTGGTCCATATGAGAGGTATGTTAGGAAAGACTGTTTGGGTTAGTCCCACCTCAAACAAAGGCAAACCCATCCGAGGGATTGTCTTTGCTCAAGGACCTGGTTGCACTTGGTGGGTAATGCAAAAAGATGGAGAAACACGTTGTGTACCACAAGGGGACCTAATTTTGAGCGAGAAGAGTTTGTAATGTTTCATTGTATACATGTGTATATATATGTATAGGTAAAAAGGGGGTTAATTTGGGAATGACTAGATGGAGTGGAATAAGGGGTGGATAATGTCCTAGTTCAGCTGGAGGGACCAGCTAACCCTGTGTGGTGGTGATCAAAGCTGTGTATTCCACCCCCTCTATTCATTCCCCAAGGACAATGGGCCATTAGCAGCAGCTGCCCAGGGAGCCATTATCACTTCACACCCAGCCTGAGGGGGGCGGAGCTGCTAATGGGCCATCAACAGCTCAACAACCCCTGGCTCCCAGAGTTAATCACCCATTGTGTGAGTCCCCGCCCAGGGGGAGGGACTGAGTGCTCCCTGACGGTACATAAGTGGTGGGTAAGAAGACCTCAGGACCTTCTCGTCGGATCCAGAGCAGCAGCAGGACCTCGACAGCAGGAGATCACCGCTCTCGCCCAGACCACAGCCCTCGCCTGCACCAACAGGTTTTTCTTTTCCTTTTGCTCTGGACTTGGGGGAGCCACAGGGGTCTCAGCACAAGGGCAAACAAACCCCCTTGGGTTTGTGCCCCAGGACACTGGGTTATACTGCTGGGGTATTGTGAGTTGAAAGCAATTTCCCTTGTGTATCAGTGTTGTTATTGTAATATTATTATTAAATTTTAGCTCTGACTTATAATCTCTCTCGTGGTGAGTTCATTTCCCCCTGCTGGTTCACCTTCAAACCAGCACAGGGGGGTTGTTTTAATTTTAGGGCACATAATTACAATTGTAACCATGACCTAATCTGCCATGAGAAGTGTCTTCAAGTGTTCAGATCTTGGCTGAAAATGTGAAAACTGCATCATAATAGCCAGATCACTAACCTTCATCTAGACTAATTTTTCATGCATAGGCAGCTTATTTGTGTGCAAGTGAGGCAAAAATTGTGTACTGTATACCAGGTACTATATTTAGACCCCATGTGCCCAAACTATTATGACCATTCACAGAGGCTTGTCAAGGTTTTTTCTTTGGTCAAGATTTTTCATTGTAAACACAACACCCGCAGAGGAGATTTCTTCACTTTGGTTGAATTCTCTGCATTGTTTCTTGTTGACAGCCCTGCCATGACAGCACACAGTTGGCCATGGAAGGGCTCTGGGCTGCAGCTCCAGGAGGACTTAGTTCCAGCTCTTCTCTTTTCTGAAGGACAGTGCAGTGTGGGTGTTGTTTAATCTTCATAAATCACTTTCCAAACAACCTCTTAGCCAAGTTTCACTCGCCCTTTTAATATACTCTTCTTTCTGCTCTGCTTACCTCCCATCATTCTCCTTTCTTATTTTAATTGAATTAGTAAGTCCTCTCCAAAGCATTGATGCAACAGTAGAATGTGGTTTAGTGACGTTAGAGTATTTCATGTGTTACTTAAGTGGATTTTTTTCCCCAAAATGTGACCTGACTACTGATGCACAGCTATACAATGCCTAACAAAAGATGTACTGCTCTTTTTTTGGTCCATGGGCATCCCAATAATCCCCACAGTTAATGGCAAATACAGAAAAGTCCGTACCTGTCCAGTGCATCAGTAGGATGACCTCTTCCCTCTTGGCCACAATAACAACCATAAGACTCAAATTCCTCTGGGCACCGCTCAGTTAAACAGAACAGCATTTCTCCAAGCTGGGGCAGCTCCCTCTTCACTCTTCCACTTCCTCCCCCTTGCAGGAAGGTTAAGCGCTCACACACTATAAAGCAAAGTTGTTATTTGGCACATCATGTTTTCACTGGTTGAGTCTCTCTTGTGATGACAGGAGTGTTTTGAGAGCTATCAGAAACTTTGAAAGACAACACTTTATGTAAATTACTCCTCCAGTCCAAGAATTATGGCTCTTAGAATACTGCTGAGCAAGACAGCAGAAGGGCAGGCAAATATTTGAAGGGGACAGAGATCCCTATGAAAACATAATTTCAAGTCAAATTGGATTGCAATGAGAACACTTTGCAGTCCTTTGTAATCCTTCATAGCTAATTTTTTCCTCTGGAATATTCAAACCTAGTTGAGTATTCAGCGGCTTCAGTCTTGGCTAATTCAGTAAATACAGTCATAACCTCTTGTGCTTGCACAGTGACTGCTGGGCAAAGACTATGTCATGCTGGAGCAAACAATTTTTTTGTTTGTTTTCATTTGAAATATAGTTCAATTCAATCTATAACGCCCCTAGTCCATATGTAGGAATGATTTGTTGTAACAACTACTGTGCTGGCAGTAGTTTTGGCATCACCATGTCCAAATTCTAATGCCTCTGTGGCTCCCCCCAGTCAAGAAGAACTGATATTGTGGGAATTATTCCTAAGATTTGAGAGAACACAGCAGTGCTCCCTATCAGGAAAAGATGTCAATGGCTTCTCTTTTGAGACTTCACCAGGAAAACTGACAGGGCTGATGGCTGGATTGCAAGAGAGACAGGGAGGCATTCTGTTCCCTCTGCATTCTCCTTGCTCCCATCAGTAACCCTGTTTTCCTTTCTGTAGATCTAGACTGACTCCCTGCTTCTTCCAGGGACAAACCTGGATTACTCTCTCCAGTAGGAAATACTGCCCAAGTACCTGTTTGGGTCTTCACTCACATTAAGTCACTGAGAATGAACCACAGGTTCGTGGATTGATCTAAGCTCTCTAAAAGCTGATATTTTACAGTGAAATTTTCCAGTTTGGTGGAAAGTTGGTTTGATTTCCATAACTGATCTTTTCCAGTTCTGGGTCTGCTTCCCTCCATTGGGAAGCCTAATGAGATGTATGGGACAGTCCATGAGTGTGAATTTGCAGTAGTGCCAGGTCTGAAATGTTTTGGAATCTCTGTGATCTCTGAGCAGACATGGGAACAGAATTAGAAATGGTGAGAAAAAACTGACTCTGGTAAGACTGGCAGAAGGTCAGAGTGAGGAGCAGGGAAGTTCCTGTTTCTTCTGCTGTTTGTAAAACAAAGTAACTTAAAGGCAAGATTAAATTACTGTGTACAAACAAAAGCAAGGGGGAACATTCACTGAGCTCATTTTCGATTTGGCACTGTATGAAAAATGTATTTATAACCCAATAATAAGTAGGTTTTTAAGTGCTACTGATAGCATGTTGGAAGAAAAGATTAAACTGGTGGAAGCTTTTGCAGATGTCTACATCTCCTGTTTGTAGGCAGTTAAATACCTCCCTGACATCCGATCCCGTCAGATCTCGGAAGCTAAGCAGGGTCAGCCCCGGATTAGTACATGGATGGGAGACCTCCTGGGAAATGCTGGGTGCTGTAGGTTCTAGTCCTGAGGACTTCAATGTCACTGTCCAAGCCCGCTTGGCCGTGGCAGATGAACCTCAGGACTTAAACGGTGAGGCCAGTTCTGCACACGCTGAGCCTCACCTAAAAAATCCACTGTGCAGGCTGGAAGGGCACACCCACGTGGGGACAGCCCTTCCCAAATCTTTGTTTGCGAAGCCGAGCCAAACAACACAACACATATCTCCTATTCTTATAAATGCCAATACATCTGTGTTTATCTAACTGGTTTAGAATAGCTATAATCTCTATATGTAATATATAACTACTTCTAATATAGAGGTAGTTGAATATTTTATCAGAGATAATGAGGAAATAACCCCTTATTTACCTTTTCCTGCAGGCTCATTGGGTGCCCTGTCAGACAGTCCCAGTTCCTGAGCTATTGCAGAGGAAGTTACACTCAGGCCACCTATTGTAGGGCTTGTTTCTGGAGGAGACAGATGCATAAATTAGACTTGTGAAGGTAGAATAAATTCTTCTTTCGGTAAAGTGTCCAAAATTGCATATTCTGAGCCATAATCAACAGGCAGCCTTCTAAAATTTGTTAATTCATAGTGGGAGGCTGTTCATTAAAGGTTAATTAAGCTTTCCTGGTCAGGTGACAGTGAGCTGCCCTTTCCAGAGCACTCAGTCGTGTGCACCCCACCTTCTATGTAACCTGTCCAGATTTAGGGAGAATATAGTGTTATTCTACCTGTCCATGAGAAATGCTGACTCCTTAGATAGCTGTAAGCAGGAATAGGGGAGTGCTGTAAATTAGAACAGGTGCTATTCATTTTTTGCTTGCCTTTTTCTTTTGTCCTTGCAGATGTGCCTGCAGAAATCTCAGTGGGGACAATTTTGACTTCCATTGAGTTAATATCTGTTGGGAATGAGGCTGGGGAGGGGGTTATCTCTTCCACTGGGACCACAGCTGCCATAAATCCATCTTCTTCTGAGTAAGCAGAAACAGGAAAGCAGAAGAAGACACAGAAAATAAACAGCAAGATTTTAATTTTAGATAGCAGATCAGAGTAATATCCTCAGGCAGAACCAGTGTGAATTGATGGTCACAGAGAAAAAAACATTCAAAAGGAAAATTGGAAATGTAAAGAGTATCCACACTGGTCATTTTTTCACATCTCTTGCCTTTCAGAAGAAAGGACTGTAGTTAACTATGACCAGTTTAACTGCTGATTGTTTTTTTTTAAATCTATCTATGTGTATTGAGAAAAAGAGCAGTGCCAGTTGCTGAAAATCATGTTGGTTGCTGCTTAGTCAGCTGTACTGAGAGATAAAGTGCAGGTGAGATGTCATGAGATGTCATTTTCTGAGTAAATTGCTTAAGAAAAAGTGTCTGTTCACTTGAAAGTTCCAAAACTGAGAGCAAAATTAGTGAAAGCAGAAAATTATTTGAGTGATGCAGAGCTGGGTGACTGAAGGGTTTACTGGATTGTAAACACGAGGAAATACCAAAGGAAAACTGATACAAATAAATACATTGCTTTAAGGAGATTCTTTATCTTAAGATTAAATTGGTATTTACTTTAAGATTATCTGTAAGTTTATTGTTGAACAGCAATGTTTTGTTATATTTGTGGCTACTTAGCATTTTTTTCTTTCTTTTTAAACCTTTTTTTTTGCCAGCTAACTTGTAAATGAAAATGCTGTTATCAAATGGTTTCATTTTTTCTAAATGCCAATATGAAGAATGTGGCATTTCACAAACTAAATACTTTGAAAACACTAGTGAGCTTGAGTTCCCGTATTTTAAAATATTTTCTTTTGAATATTTGGCTGAAATTATTAATTGGACTAAACCCAAATTCATTAAACTTGCCCCTTTGATGTTCTGGTTTTAGTATGTGTTGAAAATAACCTGTCACAGCATAAGAGACTAGATTAAAAGAACTGAAAGTACTGCTAAGAACACAACAAAGCCTATGAAAGGTGACAGAAAGGGATCAAGACTCACACACTAGTTTTGATAGCTCAACAAATTGCTCTTTTTATGCCACTTTTTTGCCTCTGGTGTGTTGAAATGAAAGCTATTCCTGATAGATGTAGAAAGTAAAACCAGAGTTTGGAAAATTCTGCACTTAGCTAAGAATAAATATTATAAATAACCTCCCAGGAGCCATGCACACGTGGAACACAAAACACAGATTGTCTGATACATTAAAGTTAATGGAGGAAAACATTTAGTGTTTTTGACCAGTGTTTAGTACAGCAATGCCAAATATCTACACTGGGGTGGGAGACAAGGAAATTGTTCAGACAGTGTAACCAGAGTCAAAACAGGACTACTTTCTACTCTCCATATGCAGTGTTACTTGACATTTTTCTGGTGCATTTCATCCTGCCTGGATAATCCTTTCTACACACAAAGGGCCACAGAAAAGTTCCAAGACTACCAAGGTGCTCCATTTTCAGTTTTACCTGCTGGTATGGCTGTGCTTGAAGCACAAACACCTGTGAAAGCTGAAACAGGTTTTAGACTGGTAAAGAATTTTATGAAATTATCTATAATAGAGGAGGCGGCAAAATCAAAGTGAACCCGTCTGGCAGCAGATGCTACGAATGTAATTTATAGCAGCAACCATTATATTGGAAAATCTTATGTGAAGAGGTTTTCAAATACTTAGATGAGGAGTGCAAATGAGTGGCTGGAGGCAAGGAACAGCTCATGCTTCTCAGTCTGGTTTTATTGTTTCTGTATCTGCTATCTGACCTTGATCTAAATTTGATTCTCTGGCAGCCCTGTTGTCACCATGTGCAGGGTTTTAACTGTGATGTTTTTAGATGAAGAATCACTGTGTCAGACAAATAAAGAGGAAAGCTGAGAATCACTGACCTTTTTTTGAGAGGTTGAGGGAAACAGGAGCTGTACCCCTGTGGTCCCTTGGAGTAACTGCAAAAAACCAGAGGCATCATGGTAGTGACAAGCCTGCTGAATTTCTGCTGTGCATTTCTGGAGTGACTTGTACAGACAGCATTATAAAGCTTAATCAAACATCACTATTAGCCTGGTTTTATAAAGAGGATAATTAGGAGAAAGGAAGTGTTTTGCTGAAGGATGTGTGAGTCAGCAGAAGTGGGAGATATTATCCAGAAATCCTGTGCTGCAGATTTTTGACTGTGACACCATGGAGCTTCATAAATAAAAATTCATCTTCACCTGAAGGCAAGACTGCCAAATTTTTCAACAAAAGTTTAATCAGACTCTTACCTCTGGCTTTGGAAGTCGTTGAGACCATTTCACTGGGCTCAAAAGAAATCACTGTTGAAGACAGAAAATGTAAACTCAGAAAAGAAGTTGCCAGCACAGACTCGTATGAATAGTTGCTGAGCAGAGATTTTTCTGAAACAGAAAGACTCAGGCATGTCATGGATAGAGATTTGCCCATTTTTCTCAGTGGTGTATTGATTGTTGTAGACAAAGTGATATTGATAAAATAATCTCATTGCTGCATGCAAATAACATATGTTGCACTAACATAGGATTCTAAGTTTCTATGAAAGAAGCAGTATAAATACGACTGAAGAGGGAAATTCAATATTAAGTCCATCTGACACACAAATAGACTAAACAGGATTAGGTCTGAAATCCCACTGTTGTGCACAGAAGGAAGCCACATTCCTTGTGTTTGCCTGTACTGAAAGTCAGGTATGGATGGGTGGCTATAAGGCCAAACACCTCCCTAACCTCCTTTATTTCTTACCCGATAAACTGACTTTCATTGATCAGCTACCTTTTTATAAATTATAAGCATGGCTATCAAATGATCCAAAAAGTCATCTTTGCATCTTTTTGTGTGTTGTTAGGACTTTGGGATATGAGGAAGAATGCCTTTGCCTCTGAATGAGTTTCTGAGTGCTGCTTAGCCTTGGTTTAATGCAGCTTCCACAATTGTCAAAGCTGAACCTCCTTTGGGCTTGAATGGGGAGAGGTTAAACAGTAAGTGATTATCCAAGTGTTTTCTTTAAGGTCTGACTAGGTATTTCATCTGTGTTATGTTTTCAGCTTTCTAAAATTCTTAATACAAACTTTTATCCCTTTGGTAATGTTTTGAGCCTTGTGTTGGACTATGCCTCTTTAGAGAGCACAGGTAATTGTTTTTCAGGAAGTAAGAGATTGATACAGGTGTGTCAATACAGGTGCTCCCACTCTTTCAGGAGTTCTCCATTTCTATTACCAAGCTTCCCAGAAGCAGTTAGAAAAACATAGACCAACATTGGAGCTGTTGCTAGGTGAAAATAACAAATATCTGGTAAAAATCAACTTTGATACTACAGAAGAGATACGAGGGAACAACCAGCACTTACACTCAGCATAAAGCCTTTTCAGGCATACACTTGTGCTTGTAATGTTTTCTAAAAATAATAGAAAAAAACCCCTTAAAAGTTGGAAGCATGGTCTCTCTCAAAAAAAAATCTGTATGATTTTCATTATTCCAGATTAACACTTAGGGCAAAGACTCAGAGGGGCACACTACACCTTGAAACCAGGGTCTTCAGTTCTCAAAAAATGCAACTTCCCACCTCTCCCCAGGCAGCCAGGTCTAGTGGAAGGTGTCCCTGCCAGCAGCAGGGGGATTGAAACTAGATGATCTTCAAGGTCCTTTCCAACCCAAACCATTCAGTGGTTTTCTGAGTTAAGCAGTGGCTCGGTTGCACCCGTCCAGTGCACAGTGCTCATGTGCTTGGCAGAGACAGGGTCTCTGAACATGGCAGTGGGCTTTGCTTGTGATGGAACCCCATAGCAAGAGTTCAGCAGTTAAATGGCAAGGGCTGGCCCAAGACCAGTCTCCTTCTCTATTTCATACCTGAATGCCTTGTCCCTCTCTTACTGGGTGTGCCCTCACAGAGCTACTGAGGGCTTTGGGTGACTTCTGTCCCTGGCCTCTTGTGTTGCCCTGCTCACCATGCAGGCAGGAAAGAATAGTTTTCTCATACTGCAGCCATGAAGTTTTGCAAGCATCATCCACTCCTCAATAAAACCACTGACTGTGGCAGAAAAAGAATTAAGAAACTCACAAGAACCACTTGGTCTTGTGATTTAGAGACTCACCCAGGAGGCACCAGAATGAGATTTTAAGACTTTAACCTGGATCTCTGTATTACAAGTAAATAAAACACCAAATTGCTAACTCATTGACATAAACCATGCTCAGTCTTTCCTCATGCTACTGCTTGATCTTGCGGAATTAAACATCTCTTTAAAGACAAGAAATATGCAATTGGCTGCAGATCCAGTGGTTGGCACCCACACAGCAGGTCTCTTCCAAACAGGTCACCTGCTCCAACCTGTGTTCCCAGGGGAAAAAAAGGCTGTTTTGATGAAAACAGGTTTTGTTGTAGAGTGCTCATTCTCAGCCCTTGGAAAACTTACTGTAAACACTGGTCAAACACATCACATGCACAAATTGAAAAATTGCACCTTCACATTCAATCTTGAATTCAGTCACCAGAACATTTTATCTGCTTTTGCATCAGTCCTTTTAGAAGGGCAGAAAGAAAGCAAACAGCTTGCATTCTTTCAGCTTTTGGGAGCTGAAAACAGGACTTCTTGCACTCTAAGTTGCAAACCTTCTTCCACAGATGCAGTCACAGCCCGTGTTTCATCAGGCCTATGATGAATGAACTCTGCAAAAAGAAAAGCATTCTTACTCCAGAGACTCAAGGCTTAGGATGCTCCCTAGCCTGGATCTTGGCATGACATGATCAGAGTAGTCAGAAGGGAATTTTTTCTAAATATTATTATTATTGCACTTTTTGTACAGTTATGGTATGATTTAAATATAGAAAATATAAACCTAATTATTAATAATTACAGTAACAGTATTAAAATTCAGCTTTAGTACTTATTCCATGTTATGAAATTCTACTCAGCAAAAACAGTATAATAATAATAAAAAAATCCTAAACAGTTTCAACCTAAAAAAGAGGAATTGGCAAACAATCAGCATTCTTTAAATTCCCATTTCAGCAGCTTATTTTTCTGAGTATAAGTTGGTCTCAATTTAATACAATCCAGACAAAGGATTACAGAGATGACTTACCCTCTGTGTGACGTGTTGTCAGCTCTCTCTTGCTGGTTGTTTCTGAAAAAAAGAAAGATCTCTCATAAAGTGTGAGAAGGGGATTTGTCACTATTTGATCTAAATAGTACAAATCAGGAGTTGTTGAATGCATTCCTATTGAAACAAAAATTTAGTCAAACACAGGCCCATTTAACTCACTTTTTTCTCTGTACTAAAGGATCTATGAATACCCTTTTCCTATAAATTTGTCAGACAGGGTAATTTTTTTTCCCAGTCAGAACTGGATAAAACTGCTACACAGAAAGATAATAATATGGGTGAACACTAATAAAAATGTTACATTCAAAGACTTTTTTTTTCCTATTAAGAAATATAATCAGAGACCTAAAATTAGTGGAAGTATCCAGTGAGCTAAAATTGCATGCATCTTTATCAGCACTGGTAAAACCAGCATGATTTTCCTGTTAGCACCTAACAATTTCCCCTTTATTTGTGGTGTGTTGGAACTACCATACTGTATATTAGGGCCATCTGATCCCAGTGAAAGATTACTGTCTTAAAAAGTTCCAACTTGGCTTTGAGTCAAACTTTCCTGCGGCATTTTCTCCTCCCTTGACCTGTTCAGGAGGGAATGTACACATCCAGAGCATGATATAGATGTGTATGTCTGTCCTTAGCACTTAGGTCTGTGACTGTGAGCCAAAGGACTAGAAAGCAACATTGCTTTTTCACATCTCCCTCACCTTGGGAGTCTGAAGGTCCTCCCCCTGCCATGCTCCAATTGCAATCCATACGAATGAAGTTTTTAATCCAGCCCTGCTCCCACAGGACAGGTATTGGGGTCTTGCAAGGTTGTACTTTCAGCTACAGAGCACAGATCAGGGTGTGACAATGGAGACAAACATTCCCTTCATCTTTAGCAGGGATTTTTCCTTCCAAAATTGAAACCAAGTAAACTGAACAGAGTAGGCCTAAACTGAACAGACTTTTGCTTTTCCGGTTAGTTTTTGCAGGGTTCAGGGAAAGGTTTGGCTAGCAATATTTCTAGCATTCCTACTAGGGACCACATTACAAGTATCACTTGTTCCTACCAGCTGGAAAATGCCTCACAAGGCTGACAGAAGACTCCTGAAGAAAAAATTTCTTCATGTCTGACTGGAACTTCACTGTTCTAGTTGTGTATCTTGCCTCTTGTCCTGTCCCTGTGCATCTCCAGGAAGAGTCTGGCACCAATTTCTCAACACACCCCACTAGGCACTGAGGATAGCAAAAAGATCTCCCCTGAGCCTCCTCCTCTTTCACCACGGGCTCCAGCCCCCTCCACATCTCTGTAACCTCTCCTGGCCCTACTCCAGGACAGCAATTAGTCTGCTGCCTTCTTCTCTCCTGGTATTCATTTGAATAGCAGTAAATGAGCTGGACACATGGAAATAAGAGCAGGACAGACCACCAGGTTTATGGCAGGAGAGCACTCAGCAACTGCTTCGTTCTTTTTGGGTCAGATTTGGTGCCAGCAGACAAACTGGCAGGAGGAGGTAGTGGATCAGATCCTTATTATTACCTGTAACTGGAGACAGACAAAAGGAGACATCCAGACCATTCAGGGAAGAGTTAATATGTGCATTCACAAGGCATTCAATGGCATCTTTGTCGCAGGTGCAGAGGAACTGTTCACAGGGATCCCCAGACTCTGAAAATGAAACAAAAATCCAAACAAGGCACTATTGAAATATCTTTTCTATCTCCTGCTTTTTTCTCCCTGTAAGGTTGGTGCCTGTACTCATTAGTGCAAACCTATTTATACTGAGCTTCTCCATGCTAAACACTGTCAAGTTTCATAGTCCAGCACTGGTTTTGAAACACAAACCACTGAAGTCTGGCACAGCTGGCAATAAATTATTGCCTCTCTGGTTCATATATAAAAATCAAGACTTGATGCCTCAAAAGATAATTGTTTTTCAGGTCTCTCCTCAGCATCTGCTGCATTTCTGACATGTGGCGACATCTTAAGCAATGATTAGTGGTCCTGCAAAAGTCAGGGAAACCTCTGGAAGAGGCTGCCTGTTAGAGGAGCCCTGGCGGCTTCTGCTTAATTTGTCTACAGCTTTTGGTAGATAGACCAGAACACACTTGTGGTCATGGTGAGGCTCTGCTGTTAAGCTCTTGTGATAGGTTAATCTCACCACAGGTCAGGGTTTCAGTAGAGCAGCTGACATCTGTAGAAATCTTTGATGGGTCCCACGTGCACTCCATCTCCAATGCTTCCTCGTAACATCTGCGGTGCTGGAAACAGCATCTTAAAGAATGAAACAGCAGAGAGGTCTCACAATTTAGTGTCAGTTCAAGGTCAGATTGTAACGCTGTCATGTTGCTCTTACACCAAAATGCAAAAGATGCCAAAGGAGAAAAGGTCCATGTTGTGATTCCTAGACACAAGAAAGGCTGAGTTGGATAAATATATCTGGATGAAGAACTGAGTTGTGGGAGCAGTTCTGCATGCTGTGAGTGACCATACATTTCTGTCCTGCTGTTGTGCCTGAGTTCTTACAAGGGCTCCATAGGCAGTATAAATAAGAAGTCCACTACCTGTGCTCAAATACTTTCCCCCAGCTCTGTCAGGTCACTGACAAACAGTGCCCCATAGCTCAGGCCTAGAGGTCCTGGATCGAGTTCTGCCCCAGCCATTCTCACTGCAGTTTTGGAGGGCACCACTGAACCTGGCACTCATGGAAGGTTAATGGTTCTGCAATGCCTGTATAACTACATGCAGTGTTATTCTCTCTTTATTTTACTTCTATGCAACAATTATAATTAAAATGGACCATTTAGAAATGAAAATGGGTCACAAAATATTTTTCTCACAGTGGAGTGAAGCTCCTTTCTCCTACCACCACACAACACAGGCAGTCAGAAACCTTGTGTTTTCCTACACACCTGCTGTCCTGCAAAACTCAAATGCCTGTACGGCCATTGTAGCTGTGAATAGCAATGAAAAGCCAGCTAAAACAACAAGGTCTTCATCAATCTGCTCCTCTCTTCAGCTGTTTGTACAGATAAATCATCTGCTTTTCTGTAATAGCATCATCTGTCTCCATTGAAATCAGCTGTACTGAAACACCAGTAAAACACTCAGTCATCATTTACCCCACATAAAATTGCTCTATAGATTAAAGAGGAGCCTCCTGTTAGATTTATATTGAAATACCCCCCTTTTAGAGAAATGGACTCGGAGCACGAGCCTGTTATTCAATTGCCCCTGGTCTGGCCCATGCCAAATGCAAAGACAATGTGAACACCCTCACCCAGCAGCTGCTGGCAGGAAGGGGGAATCTGTGATCACAGTGTAGAGTTACCTTTAGTTAAGCTCATGTGGGATTTTTGTTAAAGGCACAATGAATATGTTATTACATATCACCCACAGCCCTGCACATGCATTGAGGCACTGGTGGACAGTAGCACTTCTGCAGTGATCAAGGCACAGAGCAAACACCTGTCCCTTGCCAGGCTCCCTTCTACGCTACAGGTGCACTTTCTCACTTCCTATATTTAGAAAGCATTTAATATTTATCACTGACTATATTAATAAAGAATTATTACAATATTTAATTTGTCCTCACAACCAGAGGAGTCTAAGTAATGTACCTAACAAAGGTGAGGTCACAAGACATGCAGTAGAGGCCCTGATGACTCCTCTGCACCACAAGTTCTGTTGTGCCTTGTTTCAGAGATGGGGCTGAAGTCCATCAGGAACAGTTTTTTAGTGACCTGGCTGATGACATGTCTCAACACAGTCCTGTCTCTACCTGAGGTCTAGTGAGGTGTTAGCATCTAAATGCTCCTCTAGCTGCATAATTAGTCTCATACACACTCCCTGCAGTTCTTGTTTGTTTAGAGCATCACAATTACATCAACACTTACTGCAACAGTTAATCTGAACATTTACCTACTTTCCCCTTGCAAGCAGGAGATTGTAAGACATGGATTGTCCTTTGGGCATGCTTCTCCTTCACATGGACTATGGAAGTAAACTAGGCTCCTAATTTAGATATGACGATTAGCTGCTCTGGAAAATGTGAAAATGTTGGTCTTACAGGCACTAAGGCACTTTCTAATGCTTTAAAAACCTGCAGTGAGGTGTTCAGCCCTTTCCTATGAAACAGAAATATCAGGGACAAAACCCAAGGTTTGCAAGGTTTCTAAGAAATAAGTTAGTGAAAAAAATTGCAACACTGGGAACTGTCTCTGGGAAAAACATGTAACAGCCACTAATTTGGAGGCTCTCTTGAACCAAGAGCACATCTGTGTCAGTGGCAAAGCAATATCCAGTCCCCATTTGCTTCACGTGGCAGTGGGATTTTCGTGCTGCTAAGAAAACCTCACCCTGGGACTGCAAACCAATTTGTAAACAAACTGACTGTGGAAGTTTCTCAGGACAAACCTGCTGATAGATGGTTCTGCAGTTTCTGGTTTTATGCTGCTCTGCATTAAAATAAAGCTGAGTAAAGCAAAAGCCCCTGTGCTCAGTTCTTTGGGTATCAATCCATTGAACTGACTCGAGCTCTTGTTTCAGGATGTCATCATAATTGTTCAGAAAACCTTTCACAGAGAACTTTCATGGCTTTTTTCCAGTAGCAGAGTTAAATCTCCATTTTCCCAGACATCCCATGCTGGAAAGTGGGTGGGTTAATTTCCATCTAGCTATAGGCATTAGCCTTCTCTGAGCCACTGTTGTCTTCACTCAGGGAACTAATACATTACATTGTTGGAAAAACCTTTTTTCTACATAGACATATGTATCTTGATTCTCTTTGAATTTCCTTTCAAACTCCTTGCTGACATAAATGAACAATCATTCGATTGTCCTGGCCTAAGATTATATTTTTTTCTCACTAGTCCAGTCAGGGGCTGGGGCAGTGCCCCTCCAAAGCACAGAGTGGAGTTTGGATGGGGTTTCTCCTAGTGCCTGATACTGGAAAGAGACATTGAGCTACCTTGCTCTTCCCTGGCCTTGATGCTCCCGTGTCTTACAACCTCGTCATGTACACAGGTACTCAGGGCAAGATCTACTTAACCTCCTAATGCCACCTAAAGTCATATTTAGCTGTAACCAGTTTCTACTGATCTTTATATCCCACTCAGTTGCCAACATTTTTATTAGAGTCCACTATGAACTTACATTGCTTGTTTATTGCACAGCCCCCAGTACCAACAGTTAGGTAAAAGCGCAAACCCACCAAACTGCTCAGATTAAAGCCCTCCCAGTCTCCTTAGGAACAGGCCTCCAGTTTTTGTCACTGATTCACATGTGCAAGAGAATTCCCCTGTGCAAAGGAAAGAATGAGGATTTGTTCATAGAGGTCTGTTTCCAAGCCATGCTTAAGGCCACTGGTGTGGGTTGTTGGCCCAGCAAAAAGACAGTGCTCACCAGAAGGCAGGAATAACACAGGACAGGGTTGATACACTGCAGTTGAAGTTATCTTTTTGTGGGTCATATCAGACATTTCAATGGCAAGTGAGTGATGACTAAATTAAATAGAGCCAGATGATGTGGGTCTTATTTACTCCCCAAAAAAATCTATTTTTTTTACAACTGTCTTTAAATCATTTATACACATGTTATGCTTTGGACAAATCAGGGCATTTAGAGCCAGTCAGGGCAGAAAAGGACATCTCATGGATCCGACTTACTCGTCAGCTTCATCCACAGGGAGCCCCTCCATCTCAAACCGGCAAGAGCAACCGTAGTCTTCAAAATCCCTGGGACAAAACCCAGTAACACATTTCATCTTGTTCACAAAGTTGAGAAGGGCAGGGAAGTTAGTGAAGATCGACTGTAACCATGTGAAGTGGGAACCCAGGCAGTCTGGAAAGAGAGCAGCCATAAAACACGTGGTACATGGAGGCGAGCCAGGAATGGGTGACACCTGAGTGACATTTGCATGAACATGGAGCCTAAACAAGGTAGTAACACAGGGACATTGAGCAATGTTTGGCACTCAGCAGTGTTAATTATTATAGTAGTCTTTAGGGAAATCCACAGCTTCAAAAATCCCTGTTTCTTCTCAGTAAATTTACAAAAGCAAACTCCACAAGATTTCTATTTAGTTAGCAAGTACAACTGGAACACATACTTACCAAAAAATAATGCAACACTTTCCACATTTTGAAAGACTCCGTTGAAGAGCGTGGCATTGTCTAAGTGAAAAAAATAAACAAACCACACTTGTTTTTAAAACATTAAATGACAATAACTTTCCCCAGACTGCCCTGGTCTTATTTCAGTTGTTAAACCATTTTGAGATGAGTTCCTAGCTATTTGCTCACAGCATGTTCCCCTGCAATGCTTCTGGAGTATGAGGGATTCCCCACTGCCATGCAATGATGCAGAAAGTAAAGCTTAAACCATTCTTACTCAGGATTCTCTCAGGTGTGTTAAGAAGCTCTGGCAAGAATGCTGGCGGCTTCAGTTCTTGGCCACCTACCTCAGCAAACAAAGTGGAGAAGAAAAAGGTTTAAAGATAAAAAAACAAGCAAACAAACAAAACCCTAATCAAACAAACAAAAAACCTAAACTAATAAGCCAGGGACATATATTTCATTCTGAAACATACACTGCAGGCATTTTGAACACCTTCCTGCACTGACAAGCTGATTTATCAAAGTGATTGTTCAGCTCCATCTGCACCAAGGAAGGCTTAGAAGCATAGTGGAAAGTCACATCCATGTCATCTCAAAACCCAGTTTCTATTAGACAGGTATTGCTGCTGAGGTTGTGCTATTTCTTGTTTTTCTGTGCTCATCTGAACATTAGCCTTTCCTGGGATAAACCAATAGAATTATATAAAATTGTATCAGTGCCCAGCTATGTCCCAAATGTTTCTACTCTGTAACCCTGTGATCTTATTTGGAGCAGGGTTATTTGAAGACAAGTGGTTTGGGTTTTTTGAGTCCTTTTTGGCTATTATCTTATTGCTTTATTGCCTTTCTTCTTATCACTCTTTATTTATAAAGTTAATTATCTCTTTTTCCTTTTGAAGATATATTTGGTATAATTTTAGCACTTTCACTTTTTCTGTTTGCCAAGTCCTTAATTAGAGTGAAATCTAATACTTTTTCTCTCCCTTCCCATTTTTTGAACCTGTTCTTTTCCTCTGCATGATTTTAGAAGAGAGTGTGTTACTTTCGATTTATTAAACTTGGCTTCTTTAAAAAAACATATTAAGTAAAGGGTATTTACTGTCTCAAGAATCTAAAAACTGAAAACAGAAAAAAATCCACACTGTTAAATTTATGGTATATCTTATGTCTCAGAATAACTGGCATTAAGAAAGATGTCCTTTTTCTCTATAAAAGATTCTGGGAAAGAGCTGACAGTTCTCTTGCTCCTCTATTTTCCTGCAATAAATATAGGTGGAAGAAAGTAAAGCAGAGTAGTGGGCTTTTTAGGTTTAAGGTTTAACTGTCATTATGAAGAACAATATTTCTAATTGTCACTAAGTCAAAATGAATGAACCGATGTTTGCTGCCAAGATTGGTTACTTTTGTTTAAATTGCGGAGGGAGGAACAAAGAGAAAATACTTTCTGGATTAATAATCCTCTTTTATTCTTTTGGTATTATGTATTTGGAGCTACTGGTCCTATGTCATTCCCTGTACAGCCAGAGAAAGATTGCACTTCAAAAATCAATCCTTTAAATCTCAGAAGACCCTGAGGATGTCAACTTCTCTTGCCTTTCTCTAAAATCTGCTAAAACACTTGGCACATGTTCTGAGGAGACTGTTGTGATACATCAGCTCTTGTACTTTCCTGTTGTATGTGTTATCCATGGATTTCTTTCAACATTCAGCTATATGTAAAATTGTTTCTGGACTGCATCTGTGACTTTCCTAGTCTGACAAGGGCTTTCTGAAGTGTTACCTGAAAAAAGCCCATCAAAAAACCTCAGTGCACCTCCAGTTGTTTTTTTTGCATCTGTATCTCATTAAAATGTCATAATACAGGGCATGGGTATGGTCATTATAATCCTTGGGGAGCAAAAAATTCGATTGTGCCAGAAAAATTCAGGGTGCAGCAAACACAATCTGTTTGATTTATTCAAGGTAAATCACATTAGCTCCTTTCAAAGATGCTGCTTCATGCACAGATATTTGCTTCAGTCTCAAAGCGGTGATCAGCAGAACAGATCCCATACAAGTCTAAATCAATTATCCTTTCCAAACTTAACATGGTAATATTTTAAATCTTTGTGCTCAGATTGCACAGCCTTTTAAGGTTTCCTCATTCTCTTTCAAATGTTATGTCAGAAAAATTTATGAGTGTCCAGATATTTCTGAGTGCACTCTCAATATATAAAAAATGCCTTTTTTTTAAAAATGAATCAGTGATGCAGGTATTTTAGCATTCTCTGTCACTGCAGTGGGAAATGTGAATATTCTCTCCATATAGTGGAGTCAATATATTCAATATCAATATCGATGTATTTTAGCCCATATGGGGTTTTTGTGTTACATCTCTTTATTTTTTGAATTCCAAGGCAAGCAACCCCTCAGAAGAGAGGCAGCTGGTGAAGGTGAAGTAGGTTGGTGCAGAGTTGGACTATGCTGAGGTCCTGAGCTGTTTTTCCCTTTTAGAAATAGCCCTGTGGATTGACCAGAAATGGTGTTAGACCTTATAAGAGTTCTTGTCTTCACTTGCATACCACAACTCTTACTGACATTCTTACACAGTGCTGGGACTGCAGAAATTTTATATGTTTGCCCATCCCTGTCTCTGGGAAGTTCATTCAATCATGACAATAAAATGTAAATAGTTACATAAAAAAAAAATCCTATTAATAGTAAAACTCGAAAGAGGAGCTTTAGCTGAACATGGGCTATATTTCAGTATGCACTGGGTAATGTGGAGAATTAAGACAATGCACTTGTATTTAATGAGTAGAATCTCTTTATAGTAACCTGTAATTTTTGGAGTCTAAAAGAATTAAATAACTATCAAGTGCTAACAAAGGGAAGTTGAAAATTTTTTTGTTTTATTTTTAACCCCACTAAATATCTTTTGCTCCACTAGAACTCCTGAGAAAATTATTTTTATAAGTACTTCATGAATAAACCTATTTAGGGGCATTGGGTGTTGAATAGCAAGGTTTGAGGGAAGAGAAGGCATGTTTCTAAAGGATTGTTTCCAAATGCATTTACTTAAAATAGTATTTTGACATAATGTCAAGTAATCATAAAAATACATTGCCACTTACCACTGTACACCACCATGGACATAGACATCAGCAGAATTACAATCATTTTTTTGTTTAATCCAAAACCAAGAAAAAAGTCACACAGCAGACTGGTGTGCCTGTTAAGTAACATATTAGGTAGAATGTTATCTCTTGAATCTGCGAGTGGGAAGACAGCTTAGGAAATCATTCTTCTGTAGACTGGATATATTTCTGCTTGATACAATCCATTTTTTGCCCTTATCATAGCAAATGCACATATTGCAGCAATGATGAGCCTTATGTATCCTTCAAATTTTACCAGTATCCTCTATAAATCTGCCTAACAATATTTATTTCGATATTGCTTTATGTGAGTCAACAGACTCTTTGAACGTGCCACATAGCAATAAAATGACACAATTGAATATTCTTTTGTTTTGCAAACAGTTTTTATGTCTTTCTTGATCTAACAGGATGTTTAAATAATTCTTTTTATATTTAAATGCAGATACTATGAAGCACAGTGTTTAAATGAAAAGATATTCTGGGATTACTTCTATTGACTCCAGTTAATCTTCAATCCATTATATTATTTTGTTTCATATCACAAAAAACTGTCCCACTTTGTTGTCAAGCACTTATTCTAATCTATGTTGAGACTGATCTAATGTATCATAAGTTTTCCTAATAACAGACATGATGTCTGAAGATCTTCAGGTTCTGGGTGTGCTTGTCCTTACAGAAGTATGTGTAAAGAATTCTGAAACTGAAAGTATTGCACTAGTATTCATTAATGGAAGATAAGTGATTGGATTTTAATTACAGTCACAGGTGGCTCTAAATTTAGAATGATTTTCCAAGTAAGTCAGGCATCGAGCCTTTTGCAGACAAATAAATGAATATTTATAGATCAGTTTTCAAATATAAATATTTATGTATTTATGTACCTACTGGTGATTATCTGCTTCTCTAAGGTCAAATATTGCATTCATTTCTATTGTAAAATCTTACCATATTCCATAAGGAAGTGAGGTTATAAATCTAATAGCTCTAAATAATTGTAGCCTATTATCCCAAATTTCTTACCTATACTTTAGTCTACAACTGCACAGGCACAAATAGCTTATTCTACACCATTTTATTCCTGATTCCCATATTATAGAATACATCCAGAAAGGCTTACCTTGAGGGATATTATTCAAAAGCAGTTGGATGGAGGACAAATGGATTTCAACAAAGTCAGTACTAAGTTATTTATACCCACTTGTACATAGGCCTCACCCATGTGATCACTTCCTTTATCAAACCCACTTCAACATTTATTAATTAATTCTTCCATGAGATTCCTTAGAGTCATTATACCCACGGTGTATTTAGTAATATGGCTCCAGCCATGTAAAGGATCCATACTAAGAAGTCTGTTTTGCAGGTGCATTCCCTTTCCCTAATACTCCTGGCTGTAATTAAATAACAACCATCCCATTGTTATTAATCACTCACAGAATCTCTTGGGCATGTGAATATGGCTTTAATAGCTTAGCAAGAGGTAGTGTTCAGTGATGAAAGATGAGTGAGAATTTACACAGCTTTAAACACTGGCATTCCTCAGGGCTGGGAAGTCTGCTCTTGTCTATCCACAAAGGCTCTGATCCAAGGCTGAGGGAAATCCAGGGTAAGGTTGAGTCAATGAGCTTTGGGAAGGCTTCTCCTTAATGGGAAGCTGTGCATTCTGTCAGGGCCAGACACAGCTACCCTTCAAAGAATCCATCAACAAAGGCAAACTATCCAGTGAATTTTAACATGGAGAAGTGAGAAGTCTGACAATTTGGAATTGTGAAAATACATGGACAAAAGGTTTGGCTCCTTCAGACTCTGTGAACTACATGGTCTTCAGAAAGGCCTTTGTCAAGGTTGCCCATAAGATCCTCATAGAGAAGCTGTTGATATCTGGGCTGGATGTGCCTGGTGAGGTGGGTTGAAAACTGACTGAATTCTGGGGCCCAGAGGGTGGTGGCCAGTGGCACAAGGTCTGTTTGGAGGGCAGTGATTAGTGGTGTATGCCAGTGGTTGATACTGGGTCCAGTCTTGCTTAACATCTTTATTAAAGATCTGGATGATGGGGCAGAGTGTACCCTCAGCAGGTTGGCAAATGGCACTGAACTGGGAGAAGTGACTGATACTTTGAAGGGTCATGCTGACATCCTGAGGGACCTCAACAGCCTGAAGAACTGGGCCAACAGGAACTTCATGAAGTACAACAAGATGTGCAAAGTCCTGCACTGAGGAAACTACAACCTCATACAGAAATATATGCTGGGGGCTACCCAGCTGGAAAGCAGCTCTGGAGAAAAGGACCTGGGGTCCTGCTGGACACTGGGCTGAACTTGAGCAAGCAGTGTGCCTTTGTGTTAGAGAAAGCTAAGGCTGTCCTCAGCTGCATTTGGCAAGGTATTGCCCACAGATCAGGGAAGTGGGTCCTGCCCCTCTACTCAGTACTGGTGAGGCCACACCTGGAGTGCTGTGTCCAATTCTGTGCTCTTCAGTACAAGAGAGACATGGACAAACTTGAAACAGTTCAAAGAAGGGCCACAAAGATGATAGACTAGAACATCTCTCATGAGGAGGGGACAAAAGATCTGGGAGTCTTCACTAGAGAAGTCTCACTGGGATTTCATTAATGCCCCTGAACACCTGAGGGGAGGGTACAAAGAGCACAGAGCCAGTCTCTTCTGATAGGTACCCAGTGACATGATGAGAGGCAATGGGCACACTCTGAGAGAGCTGCTGCAGAGTGAGATCTCCCACAGCATCACAGTACAGTGGCCATGTTAACATTCCCAACATATATTCACTCTATTAACATTCCTACTTATTTTATTGGCCTAACTTTCAGAATCAGCTGTAACTGATATTACTCCAGTCTATCCTGATCTCTGACATGACAGAAATGCTTTTGTCATACTATTGGGCACATCAGTGAAATGTATTTTGAAAGAGGGCTGTTGCATCCCACCTCCCCCTGGGGCCAGCATTCCTTATGGTGCCACCTTCCTCCTCAGCTTTATCTTACTTTGAACACACATTTCCTCAGTGAAACATCAATGTGCACCAGCTATAGTGCAAATAAATTTCTTATTTAAAGAAAATATTAATGGCTGGATGACACACTTTGGGTAGACAGTAGCATGACATTGCTGTAGGGTAGCAAAATATGGACTCATGCAATTGATCTGGTTATCTTTTCATTTTTTAGAACTGACTTTTAGTTCACCCATGTTGCATATGAAGGAGGATATGAAGTGTTCAAGGTCAGGTTGGATGGGGTTCTGAGCAACCTGATCTCATGAGTGGCATCCCTGCCTGTGGAAGGGGGGCTGAAAGCAGATGATCTTTAGGGTCTCTTCCAAACCAAACAATTCTATGATTTTGTGTTTCTATGAATCCTGGTGAGGTCATACAAATATATCTCAGAGTGAAAGTAAGAAGAGGTCAGAACACTTTTTGGCTTGAGCTCTGCACTCCATGTGTTGCTGAAGTAATGGCAAGTTCTTGATTTAGAAGATAATCTGCATGTGTTAAACACCAGGAAAAGTCCTTCTTGTCTTCAGTATTTCAAGTTGCTTTTAAATTATTTTATATTTGTTTTGATTACTGTCTTCATTGTAAACAAAGCTAGTATAAACTATTTTCATTCACTAGCCAACCATGCAAACATCCTTCATAAAATAAGATTTTTCAAAGCCTTTCAATTCTTTTATTGCAGTTACATCATTTGTATAAAATATATCTGTTTTTACACATTATTTTTACAATGCCTTGGAGGAAGAGGGATTTCTAGGTTAACATCTGCTTAATAGCTTGTCTTGTTACAAACATTTGCAAATAACATGTTGCACTCTGATTTTCACACTGAAAAACCAAAAAAGATAACTAAAACTTCCAGTCTTTCAACTTGCAGTAGAATTTCTCAGTGTTCTAAACTGACATGCAGATGTTCTTGAGGCATTTTTGCTTTAATGCTGGAAGAACACAAGAAAATGTTCATTAGCAGAGGTTTTATGAGGAAATACTAAAAACATAAATGAAGGTCAAATAATCTTTTTTTTTCAATACCTTAAAAATCATTATCAGATAAAATATCTATCAGATGAAAGACAGCAAATACTCTGTAGATATGTAAAAATTTTTATATTTACACAACAATGTACGTAGAGATACAAAGAGAAAATGTACTTACTGTGGGAGTAAGTAATTCTTTTAACTCTTTCACAAACATAACTTGCATTTTTCACAAACCAGGAATAGTATTCAACACAGTACCTGAAGATGCAGTTAAAGTTAGGAGAGTATTAGCAGGTTATTTTTCTTTAAGGAGAGGGACTTTTCACATGTTCATGTAGTGACAGGACAAGAGGGAATGGCCTTAAACTGAAGAGCAGGTTTAGATTAGATACTGTGAAGAAATTCTTTACTGTAAGTGTGGTGAGGCCCTGGCACAGGTTCCCCAGAGAGACTGAGGATGGTCCATCCCTGGAAGAGTTCAAGGCCAGGCTGGGTGGGGCTCTGAGCAACCTGGTCTAGTGACAAGTGGTCCCTGCCCATGGCTGTGAGGGTGAGTGTGAGTGCATCCCTTAAGGAAAGCTGTTTGGAGTTCTACCTTAAAGAGAACAGAGCTACCTGGAGTACCTGGAGTATGTGTGGTGGCTTGTAGCCAATGAGAGGCTGTGGTGTATGCAAGGTGAATTGGTTAACCAATTATGTGATAGCATGTTGGATGTGAGAGTGCATAGCATTTGTGGATATTACTGCATGAGGGTTAGTTAGATCTAGATCTAGTAGGATGTGAGGTGATGTAATAGGAACTAATAGGAACTAACTTCTTCTACTATGAGCTATAAGAACTGTCTGTTAACCTATCTTGAATAAACTCTGAAGTTGTGTGCCTTCTGATCAAGCCTTCTGATGACTGCTGTGCCTGAGCTCTTCTGACCGTCAGTCCACAACCCAGCTTGGTATAAGGGGCTCCCCCTATACATGGCAGAGGGGTGGAATTAGGTGATCTTTAAGGTCCCTTCCAACCCAAACCATTATATGTTTCCATAAGCACAGCATACTATTCTGCTATTACTGAATATGGAAATAAAAAGAAGAGTCCAACCTCAATGATGCCATTAGATATTTGGAAAAATGCAGCTGGGCCTTATTCACACTGGAAGCCAGATCAGGTACTGCTCAGTGCACTGGAACCCATCTGGGCCTCAGCCAGTAGCCACAGACTCTCAAAAATAAGCATTGGTGATTGAAATTTGTCCTTTGGAAAAAAAAACCTGATGGAGTATTTTAAGCAAAGAAAGTGAAACTAGTGCTGGGTTTTACCTCATTGCTTCCTTTCTGGAATATCTTCTCTGACCAACACAGAGGCACAGCTGAAAGAACCTACAGAGCTCCATCACACAGGGGTTGATCTTCTGCACTATAAGAGTGAGAGGAGGGGAGGTCACACGGGGCTCTCTGAGGATCGCCTGTGGGCACCCTGGGGAGAAAACACAACTCAAACTAGTCCAAATACCTTTGCGGGCTGTTAGCTCCAAAGCAGTGCCTTTCCTACTCCAGCACTCTGAAATATAAGGAACATCCCTGCAAATGCCACCCTGGGGCTCTGAAAGGATAACCAGGGCCCAGGCTGTGAGAAAGCACATTTTCTCATGACATTGGTGTCCCCTTCACATGTACCCCTTGGGGCAGAAGAGCTGAACAAGCAGTGCAAAAGTGGCCATGGCATGGTTGTCAATTCAATTTTTTCCATTTGTGCCACTAGCAGCAGGCTCTGGCCATATGTGGATAAACTGCCTTACCTGCTGAGTATAATCCCCTTAGACATTGTAATTGCATTTCCAGGTTCACATCTCACATGCTTTATAGCTTTGGGCCATCTTTATGTTATGTGATAGCAGAGATTATGGAGGTTAAATTGGGACTAATGAAGTTCTGTTGAAATAAGCTTGAGTCATCTAGGGATGACAAGAAGTTTAATATAAAATGGCATTCTTGGGCAGAAGGAAAATAAAGGCTTTGGCAACCTGAAAGAGATTGCTACAAAACTATTTCGCTTCTGGCAGCGCTTACCCAAGGTAGGAGGAGTCCTGGAGGAGTAAGGGGCAGACACTGACAGCTTCCAAACTCACAGAGTCCTCTGGAAACTTTTGTGTCACAGGCACTACAAATCATGTGCAATTAGACAGGGACCCCCATTTCTCTTAACCTTAGCAGAAATGCCATTAGGCTTTGCCCACTTCATAGCATTTGGCACAACTTGATATTTTTCCGCTCAAAAATTAAAAATTGATAATTTCTTTCTTTCCTTAGTAAACACACTTCATGTTAATAACCAAATATCAAAGCAAAAGGAAATGAGGTTTCAATATAAATTGCCCCTGAAAAATAATGTTAAAGTTGATGTGAATGATTAAAACTTGCTAAAGGCTACTGTCCTGTGAATCTCAGCCTCCAATAAAGTGGGTTCTTCTATCCTGTCAA
Source organism: Pithys albifrons albifrons (assembly GCF_047495875.1). Lineage (NCBI taxonomy): Eukaryota > Metazoa > Chordata > Aves > Passeriformes > Thamnophilidae > Pithys > Pithys albifrons. The sequence continues at coordinate 36,624,458 of NC_092461.1, read as the reverse complement.
ATAAGCATTAAATGCTTTACTCAAATGATGTGTTTTGCCAGAAGAAATTCAGCTTTATCCAGCTGTAAATTGATGGCAATTTCAATTTAGTCATCTATGTGGGAAAGAGAAGTCAAATAAAAAAGCGGAAAACTAAGGAAACTGCTATGGTTTTCATTTTTGGCAGTTACTTAATTTTAAATTAACACTGAATTTGCATAATACTGTATTTGTTTAATACTTCAATTTTTTTAAATTCATGTTCTATTTAATTCTTTTTGGTTGCATAGTATACTCACTTCATATAGTTAAAATTAAAATTTTCAGTGATTCATAGTTTTATGTCTATTCTGTAACACATTTCTACTGTGAAATGTATTTTTTGTATTTAATTCATAAGTTCATACAGATTTGGACTGAAATTTAAAAAAAAAAATAAAGGTAGGAATTTACTTCAGAACTTTCTTTTCTAAGAATGCTGTTTCCTAAGAAATTGATTCAATCAAAAGAGATCAGAAAAGGCAGAAACAACAGCTCTCTGTGAAGGGCTTTGCTCCTGTGTATTTGAAATAGCCACTTTACGTGTCACAGGCAGAGAAGTGACCAACTCTTGCAATAAACAGACAGTCCCTTTATTAACTCAATATCACATCCCTCTGACACTCACATTAAATTTTGCTGCCAGTGAAAAGCAACGGTTACCGCGAATGATTCAGACTTAAACTATTCATCCCTGCATGCTCTAATATGCATATTTGCATATTTTACTAGTTGGCTCTCACTTTTGTGATTTAAGAAATTAATTACTGGAATAATGTCTCAGCTCCCAGAACAATGAGGATGCCCTTCCTTGCTTTGTGATCCCACTGTTTGATTATTTCCCCAAATTCATGATTAGATGCAGGTAGAGAGCCTCTGCCCTCATGGTTCTGATAGAGAGACATTCAGTGATCTCATTGGAATCCATGTTTCCCAGCCTTTTCCAAACAGGATGATCCATTCACAGGCTCTCCAGAGCTGCCCACCTGACAGCAATGGGCACATGAATGAACTCTGGACTGTTCATACCACAAGCCCACTCACACACTCACACACTTCCAGCTGCCTGGATGTCACTTAATCCTCAAGTTAAAGGCATACAGAGAACTTTGGTTTGGTGCAGAGTCTTTGATGGAGAAGAATTGTCATAACATATTCTTCTGCTCCCAATAAGGATAAGAAGACCTAGCTCATCTTAAATTTTTCTTTTCACATCATCAAGAGTGTCAAGAAGTCAAAGTATATTCACATGTTATGACATTGACCCATTTTCTTCATGCAGCCAATGTATGTCATGGTAAGAGGATACTCTGCTATTTTGAGACCTTTAAACAGAAATAAAATGAGAGAAAGATAATTGGTTTTCAGAATGAAATAGCATTATGAAAGTTAAAAAGACGACCATGAAAACCAAAGTTATTTGGCTTCCTATCTCCCTGGTTTGAAAAGAGTCTTACATTAAAAACTGCTCCTTAGCTAAGCACCAATGAGTCTTTTCCTTGAAAAGGAGTCTCAGTTGATAGATTTTTACCCCCGTGTCCTCAGGCCTCCTGGGCCACAGCTTCCTCCCCCTCTGACACTGCCTTTCTGCAGAAGTTGAATTTGTATGATCATGTCATGATGTTGTCAGACTTTGGTTTTTATTGTTATCTTCTTAACTCTGATGATGGTACTGAATTTTGGAAACAGATGACAGACTAAGTAGTATGTTCTTAAATACTTGCTCTTCCAAAAGTATGGGTGAAAAAAAGTAAAAAAAAAGAGAGAAGGGAAGTAACCCAACATATGTTAATAGTTCAGTCAACCAGAATGGGACTGGAAACTATGAAAAATCTGATCTATATCAGCGAAAGCTACAGCAAGTAACAACACAGGGTCCTCGTCTTGGATTGCTGCGATAGGCACCAACAGCAAAAGCAATGGAAAGAGCAAGTGACACCAAAAGTGTAAGATACTACTGCCCACCTACTGTGCAATCATTTCCAGTGACAGAAAAACTGAAGACTTGTGAAAGCACCTTTCTCTCTGAGTCACATATATTTACCTCCAAAAACCACCTTTACAGATAAGTAAAGTTGTGTTGAAATTCATCAGTGAGCCAGAAGTCAGTAATCCAAGTATTATTAGAAATGGTGAGATTAGTGGGGAATTTGGATCAGAACTTGGATTTTCAGCCTTCAAGTAAACCCAAAATGAAGACCCAAAGGTTGCCTGTATGGAGCCAGGGAGTTGATGGAACTCCTGGTGCTCTGTGTCAGCTCCACTAGCAGAGCAGGACCACAGGGCTATTGTTTCCCTTCGTGCACAAACCTGGTGGTGATGCTCAGTTTTCACCTCATCAATTCTGTTTCAACAGGCTAACTATCAGCAGCAGTTTTCTCTTAGTCAGATTTACTAGGAATCCATATCAAAGACCCACAATTCCTTTGACACTACCAGAATGGTGCAGTTTATTTTTCCATGTTTCCTACTAATCCATCACAAACCATGTAATCAGCATTACTTTTTGCTCTCCTCACCTACCATCCTTCAGAAAATGCAGGTCTTTACTTGCTCATTCGTATTATCATTTTTCTTTGTTTTATTTCCTAGATGTCCAAACAGATCTCTGCAAAGACATTATTTGCCTGGCATTTTAGTCCTTGAGACTCCTCTGGTTTTATCTGTGCTAGCAGTCCAAAGAAAAAGACCCCTGCAAATTAGTTCAATATATCTTTGCATTTTCCAGTGTCTATACTTCTCTATACAAAAATGCAAGCAGTTGAGAGACAGAGTTCCAAAATTGCTTCCATCAGTCCTCACTACCCAGCAAGACTCATGTTCTCACTTATCTGAGGTAGCAGCAGAGTCAACTTCAATGACAGCCTCTTCCTTGAGCTTCCCATGGGCTCAGAGCTCCATCATAGCTCTAAGCAGCCAAACTGGCAAGACATAGTCCTAATGACAAGAAACCTTGGAACTGAGCCACCTGCTTATTTCGGAAAACTGAGGGCTGCTGTTCCCTTTGTAGTCTTGAGCTCAGCACAGTCACTGTCCCAGCATCATACACTATAGGAGTTTTCACACTAGCCAGACACACACACATGCTCAGCATCCAGAGTAGGTACTGGACTCTCCCAGAGTTCAGATTGTCCTCCTGGCATTGAATCAGGTCCAGTTTTTCAAAGTATGTAATTTCTTAAAAAATGCTTATCTGTAAATATAATTTTCTTGTCAACATAGGTATAAGATAATTATAAATGGAGTGGCTCATCATCTTACATTAGCACTTCATTTCCAACCTTTTATTTTGGTGCTCAAAATGAAGAACTGCACTTTCACAAAAATCTAGTTGATGATGATTCTTCTTTAGCTGAGAAAGTAGTTTGCAGTATTAGAAATTCAGGACAGTTCTGGAGATTTCATATGGCATGAGTTGGCTTCATCATTTTATTTGTAAAAATAAGGAGATTTAAAGCATTATATTTTCTTTCAGAATGAATTTTAAGATTCTCCAATAACGAATCAATGCTAAAATTGGCACGCAGAGTACATATGTTAATTCTATCTGCACATTATAATTATGTTTTGAATGTGTTTTGAATGTGCAATTGTGTACAAAACAAATATGGATTCAATTCCTTGGACATTTTGGGTGGTTCACATGTATAAACTATCATAAGCAAATTAAACACGTATGTTGTTTCTGTATGGGAAAATTTGCATCTTGCATTACCTTCAATCATACTACTATTTTTGATGCATGAGGTGCATCTACTTACTGGTAGCTGAATAAAGTTTCAGGGTCACACCAGGTCTGTAAGAGGATGGCATGGACAGTACTGAGGAAGGCAAATCTGAGGGAGGGAAAAGAGTATAACTTGCTTTGACACCTTAAAACAAAAAGAAAGGTTCATTGAAGGAGTAACAGAGAAAACAAACAAACAAACCAACCCTGAAGTCACAGTTCACTGATAAACACAGAGATTGATGCATAAATACATTATCAGTCACCTGTGTCTACATGTTACTTTCTATTTTATAAAGGTGCCAACTGACACACTTTGTTGCTATCCCAGACCAGTCTTACCTGGCTCTGTTTGCATCAGTTTGCTGGTTTCTTGTGGAGACACCGTCTGCATCCAAAACATGGACATGTCAGCTGTGGGAACAGAGACACAACTTGCTGCCATTCATATTTGTTTTTTATCTGTCTACTGAGAAGAATTGCTATGTATGAGACAGCTCAACAGCCAGAGTCCCTCACCCAGTACTGCCAGTGGCGTATAAAAATGTCAAGATGAAATAGGAAGGACAAAAGCTGTAGTTGACTACATCTTGAAAAGCCTGCGGGCTTAGGAAGGGCAGGCTTTCAATAAGGGATGTTGAGGGGAGTCCAGGAGAAGTAGCTCTATATTGCTTCACCACAGCTCTGCTCACCAAATTTGGAGCAAAATGTGAGGGAAGACCCAAGTGGTAGAAGCATCTATGAGGAGCGAGACTGACTTTTTCCCTAAAGGATAAGAAACTACAGGTTGGAGCCCATAGCTGATCTTAGCACTTCTGCCATAAAGTAATCAACTCACTGGTGACCCAGTGTGGGTCTCCCTGAAGGGCACTCCCAATCTCCACCTCAGAGACATTTGGCCAAACCCCACAGCCAGTGGGATAAAGCAGATTCCAGTCCTTCTCTCCATACTCACCAGGGCTGGGCTGCAGGGCTGGCCATGGCACTGAGCCCCTCCCAGGAGCTGGAGAGGGTCCAGCTGTGCCTTGGGCTCTGGAAGCTTCCACATGGGGTGATGGAAACCTTGATCCTTTTGCTCCAACTGTCTTTGGCCATGGTGGGAACCTCATGGTGGGGATTTCCTCCCCTTTCTGGGCAAGAGGGATCCTGGTAGCTGGAGAAGCAAGGGAGGCAGAGGGAGGGCACCAGCCCGCTGGGGATGCTGGTGCCCCATGGCAGCATCAAGTGCAACAACAGAGGTACAATAATACCTAAAATACACTTAGAAAATCCCATCTATTTCTTGAGTGCTTCTCTGGCAGGTCAGTGACCATGTTTTCCATTTCATTTTAAATATAAAAACATAGGAAGTGTCAATAATGTTTGAAATTTTAACTGAAGATTTAAATGTACAATTTTTCTAAAAAAAAAGGAAACTGAAATGTTACTGCAAAATGTTTTGTTTCTTTTCCACACATAAGTTATTTTTTATTTCCTGAACTGCTTCACTACAGAGGAAAGAGATAAAAAATCTTTTCTGTGTGAAGGTGAGGGGGCAGGTACTGGAGGGCAGATACTGCAGTTTGAGAACTCACAGCATTTTGTCGCAGGAATGACCCTTCTGGCTAGAAGAGATAATAAAGGTTGCCATGTGGTTAAGGAAATTCAAAAGTCTATAAAAAGACTGCAGACTGACTATGGGAAATGTAGAAATTTTGACAAGGAGGTATGAAGTCAAGGTTTGAATTCCTGTTGATTTCTACTATGTGCAAGCTAGTGCAAAGCTTCCAAAATGTGGCAGACCAGCACTTTTCTACCTTAAAGCCCTGTGGCAAAGTTAAATATTCTGAAGTTATGAAATGCTCAGGTGAAAACAACTGACTGTCATATAAAGAGGAGATAGAGAAGAATACAGAAAAAAGTTTCAATAACAAAGAAGAGGTAACAGTTTAAACAATCTTGGTTTTTGGTTTGAAGCCAGCAACAAGTTTTTCTTCAGTTTTCTGTCACTTTATAAAAATATTTTTCTAATAAAAGGACTTTTTACAATAGTTTTCCTATCAATGCATTGCTAATGTCATGTTCTGCTGTTTCAGGCAAACTTTTATATTACTCTGTAATTGCAGTTATTCATCACAGTGCTGAGCAGCAGACATACATGATCACTTGTCAAGACATTAATCAAGGAGAACAGAAATTTAGTTCTGACAATATGTACTCACTTTTGAATGTCCACACAAGATCTGCTGGTGGATCCAGTGTTCTGTTTGGGTCTTCCTGTAATTTCACGAAACTTGAAAAAATTGAATCTAGGTCTTTGAGGTATGAGAAGACAGGGTTAGAGCACTCACCATCCATCACATAGTGTGTGATAAAAAGGAAAGAAATCAGGTTCTGGTATCATAGAAACACCTATTGTCTTTTTTAATTAAAGGTTGTTTTGGGTTTGTGGGTCTTTTTACAAAGTTCATGGTTTTTATTTTTAACAGTAGAGAAGGATCCCACAGCTTTCAGTAACTTGCCACTGATTTCACTGTCTTCCCACTTTAATCAAGCCTTGAAAATGAGAGAGAGAGTCATGGGCAGCAGCAAAAGGTGAGCAACTGAAGTGCAGCTCGACCTGTCAAAGCAGTTTGGGGTGGAGGAGCCATGAGTGCAGCACACTGACTGTATCCCACTCCCTTCTGAAGGTAACACAGAGGAGGGCATTTGTGCTGAGAGCTAAGGAAGATTAGAGCACTCGGGACCCTCCCCAGCCCAGTGCTATGTTCTGTAAAAGCTCTCATTCCAGCAGATTTTTGTTTGTTCCTCCACTAGAAGGCCTTGTAACAAATAATTTAAAAGTCTGTAAAATTTATTTATATTTATGGTATGATTATTATATTAAATCTACAACAATATAAAATATTATTCTATTTTAATTGTAGCAAAATACATAATAATATGTAAATATATATCAATAATAAAAACATAAAATAAAATTTAGTATATTTTTTCACTATGAAGATGGAGTACTCATTGCAAGTGCTACATAGATGTGTTTTTCACTGGTGTTTTCTTTTATCCCCCAGGCTGTACTTACCCAGGTCAGATGATGTGTTACTGGAAAATGTGTAATTAATAACAGGAGACTTCTCTAATATTTCCCAAAAGTCAGACAGATTTTTCCCTGCAAACAGAAATGCTCACAAATATCAAGAAAGGCTTTTTTCTAGTATAAGGCATCACTGAGAATAAACAGGGCAATATTTTGAGGAGGAATGTTTTTAACTTTTACCTGTCTGCCCTGTCATCACACAGATGTAGATACAATCTGAGTCATTGCTCTGACGTACTGAAAGGCAAAACAAAGTAAAAGAGATCATTGTTACCAGTTTTCCTTACATGACATTACCTTAAACAGTTGAGAAAACAAACAAAACGCGGCATGTGGCTATGGCATTTGGTCAAATATTTTCCTTCTCATCTGATTTTTGACAAAAACTCAAACCAATATCAAATCCACATGTTAATATTTTCAGAGGAAATGTTTCTATCCAATTAAAATTCTAAATCACAAGAATTTTTATACAGAAAAAAATTCTTCAGGTAATATAGCCCATAATTATTCTTGGGAATCATAGCTTACCAAAATAGCAGTATTTAATAATCATTCTCAAAAAATACCAGGTTTTAACATTCAAACAAAACATAGCTGTTCATAGAAACATGTATGCCTCTGTATTACATACACACATTATGTACGTATCTTGCTTCATGCTTTGCAAGAAAATTGCTGCTGAGTAAGAGCAATAGGCTTTTATCTGCATTTCTATGCTTATTTCCATGCCAGGAGTAAATGAGACAAATATCATAATGCTCAATGTTAAAAGGAAATGCAAACCTGAGAGAATAGAAGTGGATTTGAAAATTTCAGTGAGATAACTGGTGGAGTTTCCGATGATATCAACAAGTAAAGCTGTAAAATCTAGGAAAAAAAATAGAGCAAGTTTACTATTGAAAAACATATTCTATCATCTCTACCAAGTCAAAAGTTCACTTTTATATATGATCATATTTTGGATATATGCTCATATGTGAAAAAGTTCAAAATATTTTAAAGTTCCAAAAGTTTTTGCTGGATGGGAGTGGACTGAAGAAGCCATGAGAATACTCTGCAGATGTATATTTCAAAGATGATATACGAAACAACACCAATGTACTTCAAAGTAAACTTAAATAGAATTTATCTGTTCAAGACTACATTTTAAGGTAATACTCTACTTAGTTTGCTAAAAGGTAGAAGGAGACCTAAGGCCGGCAGGCTTTGCCTGCTCTAACTGCCTGTCTGCCATGTAGGACTTTTCAGGAGGCATCAGACTGTCTCCTCTGAGTTTTGCTTCAGGTGTACTGATGCTGTTGTCAGCCCCCTAATTGGCTGGTGGTGGTGTGGTGATACCTGTGAGCAGTGACAGGTCAATGTTCTCACTTAGGGACTGATGGATATGAGCTGTATGGTGAGCCCTTCATTTTTACTCCTTTGGAGAATGCTCCAATCACCAATATATGCTGGATTTGAGGCAGAGAGATTCAAGATTCTCTCTTACTGTCCAAGGCAGACTGGGTCATTATGCAATATGGCTGTGAGATGTGTGGGTCCAGAAAAAGTTGTGAAAGCCACCATGGCTCATGTGTGGGGTCACCACATGTGGCGTGGAGGGGTTGGGTTCTGGTCCGCAGCTGCTGAGTTAATCTTGACAGCTTACATTAACCAGTTGTAGAATCCAAGTGCTGAAATGTAAAATACTATGATATCGGGGTGTGAATAAGGAGTATAGGTGAATGGCTTGCACAACAGCATTTCACACTCAATGAAACTGCTCTGTAAAGATGTTAGTCATTGATTTTCACTTCTGTTGGGCTCACTGAAGTTACTGGAGTCCATTGGTACAGAGAAGCCCTTGTTCATCTCTTGTGAGTTATATCAGGAGAGCAAAAGTGGCCAAGGTGATGCATTATACATTTCTAGTTGTCTCTCCTGTGCTGCAATTTGTATTCCAAGGAGGAAAGGGAGGGATTTCCACCAGGCAAACAGCTCCAGTCACTTGACTGATGACTCCATCCCAGCCTGACTGGCTGGGTGCAGCCACCTGAGACCAAGGTCATTGAGTTGGAGCAGCCACTCATCATGAGCTGTGGCTGTTGATCTCAGTATGGTGATGCTATTCACAAGGATGCAGTCTGCAGAACTCAGGCTACATCCTTCAGCTCCAAAGAAAATAATTCAGCTTAAACACATGCAATTGCCAACCTCTTCTGCGTACCTACCTGTCAAGTCGTTTGTCATGTTGTTCAAACAGTAACAGTAGCGCATAGGGAACTTGCCAGGGTCAACATTTTTCACATTAGAGACTATAGGGAGAGACAGAGAAAAAATCAGTACCTTGTTGCACAGACTGTGAGAGAGAAACCACCCCTGAGCAGAGCAAAGCACCAGAAAACTCACTGTTATAAATGGTGACTGACACTTTGTGGAAGGCGAATGAGCTGTAAGACGTGACACTCAGCAAAGAGAACAGTGTTTTGGTACCTACAGAAACACATGCCCATGCTATTAGCAGTTGAAACAAATTGTGACAACAGCATGTTCTGACTCTGCTCATGTAATGTCTAAAGGATTCCTGAGGTGCTGATACGATACAGCCGCCTCACACTCAGTTCTTTCTCATTTCCACTGAGGGAAGGATTATTTGTATTACTTTTTTTTTTTGTAATTGAAACCTATACTGGATTATAAAGTACTTTCTAAAGGCATCCCATAAGTAATTATGTTGTGGCTTTTATAAACTCCCACTAATTTCTTAGTTCTCCCAGGCAGACAGCTATCTCCATTATAAATGAGAAAGGGTAACGTGCTCCTAGAAGCAATTTTGGAGGCAGACAGCACTTGTTTACAGCTGCTCCCGCTAAGGCTGTTAGTGCTTTATCTCCTGCACTGCTGGGCTGACAGGCAGTGCCTGCCCAGCCGTGCCCCATTACCTCTGAGCGCAGAGCTCAGCATGCCATTCACCAGCTCCGTCAGGTTAATAGCAGCCAGGTCCAGGGACTTTGCAGGCAGCTCTGGAAACAAAGGGATTCATGAGGGCACAAGGAAACAGCTGCTTATATATGGTAGAAATCTTCCAGAATGGAAAAAACAAAATGAACAGAATGTGTACCAGAGTGCACAAAAAAAAATGCTGATGAAAAAAACAAAGTTCCTGGAGTGCACAGAGGAATCTGGAAAATAGCAAGATGTAGCAGCAGTGCAATGGCGGGCCAAAATTCAGGCCTGTCAGCTCTGCCCTTGATCATGCCCTTGAGCAGCTGCAGGACCTAGCCAGCCCTGGCGTGCTGGTGCCCCCTCCTGCTGGGCGATGGGTGTTTGCTGCCAGCAGAGCAGCAGATATCTCTTTGCAGGTCAGAAACAGCAGAGAAACTGCCCAGGAAATATTCCCCCTTCTCCAACCCTACCTAAAAATACAGATTTTGTTTTTTTTTTTTTTGCCTCAGTAGCTATATTGCCTCAGCAGAATAATTTTACTGTAGCCAGATAACACTTTTTGTTTTAACATGTTTTCTTTCTGTCGATTGTGCTTATTTGTTTTTCCCAAGTCAGAATTTCTGAAGATGTTCTTTTGCTTCCCTCCCATAAAGTCACACCAAAGCAGAGCAGTTTGGTATCTGTGTGAGAGAAGGATGATCTGTGTGTGCATGACAGAGAGAGGAAAAACAGAGCAGGAGGGAAAAAAAGCACAGAAAGCTGAGATGAGAACAAAATTGAATTTGTGGAGAAGTACAATTTTGCAATGACATCAGTATTGTTTATCAGTATTGGAAGCAAAGCTGGAAGAAGTGCTTGTTCACAGCATAGAAAAGAGGGAAGGGGAAACAAAAGGGAATTAAGAGCAGGGAAGGAGGGAAAGGAAAAAGAGAAAACAGATTAGATTTTGGAGGGGCAGTGGTTAACCTGGCCAGGGACTTGGATATGCCCTGGGTTAGGTGAGGGGCCCTTACAGCACGGGTGGGTCTGGGCTCACTGACTGTGCAGGAGAAGGGCCCATCTGCTGCCATCTCCATGCCCAGCACAGCAGCTCCCACTCCCATTTACACCCCAGCACTGCATCTCCTGCATCAACGGTGCTGCTTGTTACCTGCAGTAGCCAGCACTGCCACTTGCTTCTCTTTCTTATTTTCTCTTCTTATGCATGAAGCTGAAAAGTGAAGAAAGAGACTGAGGAACAGTTTTTCCTATTGAGACAGCAAATAACTCTCTGTTGAGCTTTCTGCTGTTGTTCATTATAGCTCAGAAACTGATGGACATCAGCACTGCAGAGCAGGCCAATGAGCATCCATTCATCAAGTGACTGAGAATAAGGATGTACTAAAGGACTTGCCAGATCCTTCAGCTGCCAGCTAAGGAAAGAAAACAGATTAAATGTCTGAGCTTGCCCCTCAAGACTCAAAAGAAAAACACAGTCGTAAACTTTTGTAGAGATCTTTACTAAGCTTGCACTGAACATTTGCTGCAAGGTACACGGTAAAATAAGGCCAAATCTAATCAAATCTTCCCAACCTGTGTGCGTATTTGTTATTCAAAGCAATCATAAAATTGAGGACTGTTCTCAAGAGCTGTGTTCCAGCAGGAATGAGCTGGAGCTGAGCTCAGGAGATTAGATTTGCTTTCTGGGATTTGCTTGGTGACCAACCGAGAAGAGCAGTGATTCAGACATCACAGGACAAGTTGAACCCAGGTTTTTGGAGTTTAGGTTCCCTATCCCACCAGTGGAGAGCTGAATGCGTCCAGAGAGTAATCCAGAAGGATCTCCAAATGGGGGCTGGCGCTAGCAATTGCTAAACCTCCATGTCCCTCTGAAGCTTTAGCTTCTCAGTCCATCCAAACTTCCCTTTATATATATATACAGATATATAGATGTATATATATATACATATATATACACACACACACATATATATGCGTGTGCACACACACACACACACACACACACACACACACATATGTAAAGAAGAAATACCCAGTAGACAGTCTCTGGTCCAGGGTCTGTAAGTCATGACTCCTCAGTGTTAACCAGCTGTATTAATGTATTAACAACCCTTACTTAATAAGAGCAAAATTTGGACTGACAAGCTAAGTGGTAGGAGCTTTTTTAACCCTTCTCTCTCTTTACTTATAAACCTTTCTGACTCCAGATTCTTGACATGGGATCCAAGAATAGACACCACCTGGTCTGTCCTGCTGTGTGGCACCAGGCCTGGAGCTCCAGCGCATCACCCTTACCTACACCGGGTGAAAGAAACAAGCCTGCCACAGATGTGGGAAGTGGGCTATGGGAGCAACTGGGAAAGACACACCTGGGTTGTTTTCTGGGGATCACCAAACCATAATCCTTACCTGTGCTGAAAACCAGAAAGAGACACAGAAATCCCAGGCTCATCTTTGCTGCCACATGCCAGCAGAACCACTGCATTATGGATGCTGACTTCCAGCAGGTTTGGCTGGTCTAGGAAAGAGAAATGCTCTTTGGTGGTGGTAAAGTTTGTGTCATTGTGCAATTTTGTCCAGCCCTTGACCCAGAACAATTTGACCATGGGAGAAATAATAGACCTTTGAGATGCAGAGAAAGATTGATGGTGGAAATGGCAAAGAAACATAAATCCCACAATCAGTATTTTCTGTGTACATGTGGGTGTCATGAATTTAGTAAGTAACTCTTGATTTTTGAGTCCTACATAGTTGTGGCTTTTCTGGAGACTTGCTAAGGTTGGTGATATAACCCTCTACTCTGACGGGATGACCTATGCCTAAATTACACTGACACATCAGGTGCCTAAATCCTTTCTGTAAAAACAAGATAAAATTTGCTTATGTTCAATCTCAGACCAGATGTCAACTGATTTTCTTTCCTGAAAAAAACAGAAATGTTGCCTGTCCAGTCATCCCTTATCTTGAATTTCTCTAGTTATTTTTACCAGGTTGTGTCCTGTGTTGCCTTGCCTAGCTGCTTGAGAGGTTGGTTAGGAAAAAAAAAAAAAGAAAAAAAAAGTTTATTTTCATGTTTTTCCATTTTTTAAATATTGGAACATGACAAATAACTTTGTAATTGTCAGAAAATGAGAGACCATATGAAAACTACTAAAAAAAAGTCCAAAATTTTCTTTGAATATCCTCTTGAAGTAGCTAATCTTGCAAGTATGCAGCAAATCATTATTTGAAGATAATACTGTTTGATTAGCAAACTATTATCATTATACTTAAAATATTTCTCATATTGAACTCACTAGAGAATTAACACATTCTGAAAATGTGTTAATCCGTACTTAGTGGCTCTAAAGAGACTTTTCCTTGGGATGATGAAGAAATACCAAGTGTTTCTGTGTTTGAAATGTTCATAGTTGCTTGTCTGATGAGTCAAAAGCATGTTAGCGCCAACTCTGCTAATTCAAGGGAAGCTCTGAGAGCTTTTAGGCAGTTCAACACATCTATTCAGCCCATCTGCCTAATCCCTTTTACTCAGCCTCAAGCCTGGACTCACCCATGGTTCTACACAGCATGTTCAGAAGGACTGAGGCAGAGAGAAAGCATTGGCCAAATCTCAGTCCCCAGACTGTACTCCGTCACCTTTCTGTGAGCTGGACTAATTATGCGTGGACAGAGTCCAGGGTCCCAGGGACTAGTCTAGCACCAATGAATCCTAAACTTGGCACTTCTTGAAACAATATTTGGGATCTGACAAACTACTAGACTACAGACCATGAACATGTTGCTGTCCTGGAAATCACAGGGCCTGACACCCTGCCTGGCAAGGCTATCCCCATTTCCAGTTTCCTGGTGTTATGAAGCTTGCCAGGACTTGCCAGGACTTTTTTTCATGGATCTGTGAACTCTGTAATTAGGGGAGACCATTATGTTAGCTCAAGCCTGCCCACATGCTGATGTGATGGGAGCAGTGGTGAAGTAATCTTTGTGGAGATAGGTATGAAATTATTCCACATCTCTGGGTTCTGCACAAGTTTAGCGGGTTTTTGTACCCTTTGGATTGGTTGAATGAAATAGAGAGGAGTTAGTGAGAGATACTCTGGAGTGGAGCTGAGTATGAGGAGGTTCAGGGATGTGGCTGTGTAGTATACAAAGAAGCCAAAAATATGTTTCTCCATTGTTTTATGCCTCTCAATACATTCTGCTAACATCGCTATGTCAGCTTTCATGGAAGAGCTTTCTCAAGGAAAATATTTCCTGCCAGAAGATCTTGTCTTTGTCTTCCATTTCCCATACCTGGACTTGACTATGCGCCAAAAATCATGTGTAGAAGTCGGAAAGCATTATAAAAACCTGAAGATAAACTCAAAACTTAGAGGAACAAGAGAAAAGGAGAAACTAGGGAACCTTGCCTGGTTCTTCTTCTGATCTCTCCTCTCAGCTCGCCTTATCTTCCTTCCAACACTACCAGCCGCCATCTGCCGAGAGAGACAGAGAGAGAGAGAGAGACTGCTTGCCAGCCTGGAGAGAGCATCAGCCTAGAGCGAGACTGCCGGCCAGCCTGTATAGTCTGGGACTGTGTGCATGAGGTATATCCTTTCTCTGATTTTTTCTCTTACAGGCTAAAATAAGGCAGCCTCTTGCAGCTAAACCAGAAGCCAGCCGGTTGGGTCGTGAGGGGAAATAACGGACATTTTGCATTTCAAAGACTCACCATCCTCCTGCAGCTAACAGATAACATTGTCGGAGAAACAAAGAGAAAATCTGCGTCTCCCCCTCCCGGCCCCCCCGCCCTTTTCAGTTACATCGATAAGGCACTCAAGTAGTTTTTTCACGGCGGTATCTTTTCCTCTGCTTCTATAAATAATCTTAAGCGTTTTTCCTAACTTTTCTTATTTTCCTCTTTTCCTTTCGCATCTCTCTAGCAATCAATTAATAAAAATCAGTTTTTGGTATTTACAGATAACTTTAGTTTTAATTTTGCTCAAGAGAATATTCGAACTTATAGTTCAATCTGCATCAAAATTAAGCAGATCTGAACGTTACAGGCTGTTGGAGAGAGAAGGCTTTGGGAGTTGGAGAGCTGAATGATCACGTAAAGGGAAGTTTGTAATTACATGTGTTTGGGAGCAGGTAATCTCGAGCAGCTGGTGCATCTACTTAATCAAGTGTCCTATTAAAAGGGAACTAGTGGGTTGTCTCTGAGGTCAGAAATAGGCTGATTCACTTATTTTTCAATAGAACATTATGCATTTGGATTGTACTATGAGAAGTGAATGTCTCCTTAGCTCTGCAAAATTTGCATTAGGATGAGCCACACCTCATGATGATGGCTCTGTGTTTATAGGCCACAGACCCTCTGAGCACATTCCTCATGACCTGTTCCCTTCACACAGGTGTGAGCAGCCTGCAGGGCCAGTGCTGTGTCTGCCCTCACTAACCCAAGGCATGTCAGAAGGAACCATGGCCAACAGAAGCGCTGCCACTCTACCATCCCTGAGGTGTGAGGCTGGTGAGCTGGAGGGTCCCTGCAGTCCTGAGTGGTGGAAAACTCCACATCTCTGCCCTTCGCAAGGATTTTGGCTGCATGGCAAGTGACAGACCCAGAGCTAGGAGGTGGGAGAAGAGGGATCCCCTGACCTATTTTCAGTCTGCCCCTACAGGTTGAAGGCCAGTGCTCATTCAGAGTTAGGAAACTTGATTTCTAGGACCTTCTTTGAGGAACATGGGCTTTCCTGGGTCACCAGTGAACCACAATTGGACTAACACCGAAATCCTTGGTAAGAGCATTTCATGGACTGATGTGCAAGCACAGCTGTTTTACAGAGGTTTGTAAATGAAAGGGTAGATAACAGAGAATTTCCTATCAAAGACCTAACTTGTTAGTGGTTTATTTAAACTGGCCCAGAGTTGTTCATGGTGGCAGGACAGGAAAAAGTCATCTGACAGAGGATCTGGTGCAGCAGGTGAGAGCAGGATCTAGAGAGAGCACATTCTTAAGAGACAAGGAAGAGGCAAGAAGATTGACACATGAAAGGACCATCTTACAAAGGATTTTAGAAGAGAGAGAGAGAGAGAAGAAAAACGGCTGTAAAATTACAAACAAAACAGAATGAGATACAAAGTTGTGCTTGGAAGCATTCCCTACACATTTGGAGACACTTTGTCTCTCACCTGAGTTGTCAGTTCCCTGCTGTCCTCCTCACTGAGCTTCTCCTCTGTGCTAACCAGCACACAGTTTTCCCCACATACAATGCTGATTTCCATCAGGAATTCAGAGAAGGCATTAGTGTGGCCATAGCACACTACAGACTCAACCAAGCAAAACATCTAATTATTGGGACAACAGCCAAACATCACCTGGAAGGATGGATCATGATAAGACAAATCCTGTTCTTCCTCTAGCAAAGAAATATAAAGTATGATTACTATGAAATAGAGAAAATCCTCCATTGAAGGGAGTGCTTGTATTGCCTGAATGCCGGATTTAGCACTGGAGTGTCCCCTGGCCAGTACAAGTTGCTTAAAAAGAAATTGCAGATAAAATCCTAATACCAAGGATATCACTCCACTGTGGACTACCCTTGCTTGTCATTTGGTAGAAACTTATTAATTTTTGAAGCATTAGCTTTTTAGCTGCTTCCTAAAATCTTTTTCCAGCATTAACCCTCTGAAATTTATGCTGCCCAAATTTCAAAGCCATGTGTGACAAAAATTTCCTGAAACTGCTGCCTGAAATACCTTATCTCTCAGCAATGTGAATATGAGTAATATTAACTCTTATGATACATATCACATTTGCGTTACTCTGGTTATTTGATGTCTAATTTTCATTTATCAGAGATGAGTTTTTATTACTTTGTAACTGTACCTCTCTTGAAGTGACACTACTGTGATGACTGAAATACATGTCCAGATTGCAAATATGAAACCCTCATTGTCCTCCAGCTCAAAATCACAAATTCCATTTCAAATTTCATACTGAGTTTCACAGGCACTGAAGGCACAGGTGCCACACAGCCGTGAGCAGGGAGACAAATCCCATAAACTGACTCAGAGAATGTTTTCCTTTCAAACATTTCTCTGATTCAGAGCTGAAGGTCAAGCCTTTGGTTACAAATTCCCCTTTACCTCTACTGGATATGATAATCCTCCTCTGTTTATTTTAAGCTGATTGATATTAGTAAAATTCATTTTACTTAGAAATGTTGATCCAGAATTCCCCAAGCTGCTGAATTTTAATTCAGTTCATATTACCTTTATACACTTATGAAGACCTCTTATTAAATACCTCTCTGTTACTCTGGTTAACAGCAATCTGAAACCAATGTGTTTATCAGTTTGCTTCAGTAGAACTAATTTTAAAGTGGCAGGTAACCATGAAGTTTGAATTGTTACCACTTTTCCTGTACAAACAGAGTGCAATCAGGTATCAAGTAGTTTTCTCATGTCTTCACGCTTAACAGAGCAGAACAGAAATTAAGAGAACAAAGAAATAAAAAAGGAAAGCCCTTGAGTATGAATTTCCTTACCTTCTTTCAGTTCCAACATCTAAAGGTCATCTCTCACTTTAAGCACACCATCATGCACCAGGTCTAAAGAAATATTTCAAGTTAATGTGAAAATATGCCCGTGTTACAACTGCTCACTTCATTACTTTGCTACAACTACTTTTTAAGATCAGATTTATTTGTGTGAGAATGCAATAAAATGCAATAAATATGCGTTTAATAAAAATATATTCCATTTGCTACATTTTCACTGAGCGCTAATAGCACAGCTGAAATAGTTTCCTCCAAGTACATGTAAACCACAGAGATCTGGAGTGTTTAATATCAACTTACCTGCCTTCTCCTGACAAAGATTATAATCTTCAGAGCCTATATAAAACTGGAGGTTATTGCCAGGTCTTAATAAACCCTTTGTGAAAAACCTCGAGTAGACAGGCTTGACAATCTTTCCTTAAAATCCTGTGAAAATTGTTATCTTAATCCCTGAAGGACTAACTAGAGGTAACACAATCATAAGCACACAAAGTGCCTGTTGAATCCTGCATGGAAAGGCTCTGTGGCAAGTCAGGTGGGGATTGGAAGCTCCTTTTGGCAGTAGAATTGAATTGTGGAGGATTTTTTTTCCCTTTTAAAGGAACAGCTCTTTTTACTGCAATTAGACCAATGCCACCTTTGATGGTGAGAGGTAGGCAAAGGTAAGCCCCTTTGGTAAAGCGTCAGGCACCTTTCAATTCAAATAAGGGACATTGTCAACATAACAGGAATGAAACCTGAAGTGTACGTTAAGTGTGAAACCTCAAAAGGAATAAAACAACAGTTAAAACAGAAAATTGCCTGGCATCATGGTTAAATGGTGAGGAAGGGAGAGAGAGATCTGGTCACAGCAATGACATAGGCAATTTCAGTGATGCTGAGTGATGTTAAGTAGTATCCAAGAGATGATCACTGTTGGAAACACTGGGTGAAATTCTGCTCCGGTGTAATCCTGTGGACTGCAAGTGATTCCTCTGAAATCAGTGAGTTTAGATACAACATAAAAGCCAATGGTCATGCATTCAGTAATTTCATAATTTCAACTTGTGAAATCACTCAAAACCTTGTACCAATTAATAAAAGGAAAGCTAAGTGGTTTCACAGTCAGTTTATGAAATCAAAAATGCTTTAGTGATCAGGTGTTGTTGAGTGGTTGGGCTGTGTCTCTATCTGCCAACAATCCTGCCTCCAACAAGAACTTCAGGTGCTGGAAGGCAGCTACAGCCACATTTAACAGAGCTATAGCGGATAAATAGGATGCTTACACATGTCTGTGCACATGCATGCACAATCATTGCTGTTTTCTTTCACTCTGCCTATCACAATAAAAATTTACACAAAACGGGATGTTATCACATCTAAAATTATTTAATTCTATATGGAAGTTACTGGTTTGATAAAAGGAAAATGTTTGTGACTCGTGACTAAAAGCTGCAGCTTGAGGAATATGGAAACACCTTTCCTTTGACAAAACTTACTTTTACTGACTTAATTACCAGTTGCTCAATATCACATCAAGAAGGCTGGAATGAAAGTCCTCTCTGTAACAGCTGTCAAAACCAGGAAAATGTGTGCACTGGGATCCGTTCCAGCCGTTTGATGTTTGGCTGTGAGGATAATTAGACTTTCAGCAGGTTTTGCCTCATGCTGTGTTTTACCCTGGGACTCTGTAATTTTAACTTTCTTCAGCTGCTGAGCAATGCTCAAGTGACCAGGGAGGGGACTATTATTCAGTCCCAACTTTGACTCTTGGGGACAATGCTGTGTTCTCACTCAGAGCATCCCTCTGAGCAAGCAGCTTTCTCAGGAGTATAGTCTTTACATGCCTCCTTTTTCCAGCATCCCTTTGTGTGGCAGCACTGTGTCCATAAATAGCATCCCAAAACCCAGAATGGGAAAAGAAGATGTTTTTAGTGTTTCTTAGTCCCAGAGTATAGGCATATAATTAATATAAATAACTGAATAAATGCATTCATTTGCTGAAGGTTGCACAGGCTAAGTCCATGCTAATGCAATTTAAATAAAGACACATTTAAGGAAATGCCTGTGATTTATCTGTAAAAGAGAGGACAGCATGGCAAACTGGTAAAGAGGGAGTAAGTGAAGTCTGAATGTTGGTGTTTTATCTCTCTGTGGTCTGAGAACACAACATGAAAGCAATGCACTGTTTCCACCTTCTGGCTTTTTATTACTACTTTAAACATGTTTAAACCCCCACATTTCTACATAGCAATGTGTGAGTGACTGCAAGGGCTCTACCCATATGTTCTTGTTGCCTAAGCCAGCATCACCAATCAGCATCCCCTCCCACCTGCTCTGTCCTGGTCTTCCAGTGCCCTCAGTACCACCACCCTCCACCCTGGCTGGGGTATGAACCATATGGCCCTAAAAATGAGCTGTGGTACATAGAGTGCTGTAATACCTAAAGGATCTTGCAAACCTATCTTATATGCCTAGTAGGAAAACATTTATCCAGCTGTGCCTCTTTCTCATCAGATGCTGACGTGTTATAGAGAAGGAAATCCTGTTTTTAAATAACAAAGAAGCAAACCTAACCCAAGCTTCCTCCAGGGGATTGAAGGTTTTTTTAGTTACACTTCCTTATGTGGTGGGAAACATTTCCGTGAAACCACCTTTGAGTAATTGTTTCATAAGCTTTGTTTAGAAAGTATCAATTGTGTACAATCCATTTGTTCTGAAAAAGCCTGACTGCAATTCAACACTTCCATTAATATTTTACAAAGTATTTAATTTATTTTATTAAGAAATGCACCAGTACTATAAAGTTTATTTTCATCTGAATTTAATTTCAGATGTTAGCAATATTCTTCTATTTTATTTATTTTTGCAAATGTTCTAATAAGAACAATTCCCTAAATGTAATAATGTTGATTTGTCAATCTTTTTTAGAAGAATAACTTTTCATCTCTTAAAAACTATATATAGAACCACAGAATCATTAAGGTTGGAAAAGCCCTCTAAGATCGAGTCCAACCATTAATCCAGCACTGCCAAATCCACCACTAAACCACGTCCCCAAGTGCCACATCTGCACATGATTACAGGGATGGTGATTCCACCACTTCCCTGGGCAGTCTGTTCAAGTCCTTAACAACCTTTTAATTGAAGAAATTCCTCCTAATATTATATCTAAACCTCCCGTGGTGCAACTTGAGACCGCTTCCTCTTGTCCTGTCACTTGTTTCCTGGGAGGAAGAGCCCAACCCCATCTGGCTACACCCTCCTTTCAGGGAGTTGTAGAAAGTGATAAGGTCTCCTCTGAGTCTCCTTTTCTTCAGACTAAACACCCCCAGCTCCCTCAGCCACTTCTCATGAGACTTGTGCTCCAGACCCTTCCCAGCTCTGTTGCCCTTCTCTGGATGTGCTTAAGCACCTCACTGTTTTTCTTGAAGTGAAGGGCCCAAAGCTGGACACAGCACTTGAGGTGTGGCCTCACCAGTGCTGAGTACAGGGGGACAATCACTGCCCTGGTCCAGCTTACCACACTATTGCTGATATAGGTCAGGATGTCATTGGTCTTCTTGGCCACCTGGGCACACACTGGCTCATGATCTGCTGCTGTGGACCAACACCCCCTGATCCTTTTCTGCTGTGAAGCTTTCCAGTCACTCTGCCCCAGCCTGCCGTGCTGCAGAGGTTTGTTGTGACCCAAGTGCAGGACCCAGCACTTTGCTTTGTTGAAGCCCAAATATATAGTTATAAAGATGTATTTACTCCCATTCAGGGAACTTTTTTCCCATATCAGAAAATATATTTAGAATTACAAATAATTTCTGCCCTTTATAAAATGTTTTCTTTAATTTTTCTTGTTAATATTTTGCTAAGATTCGAACTAACACCACAAAAGTTCCTGAAAAGAATGAGCATTAAACTTTATGAGCATTTACTTTTACTGTTTTCAGTAAGAATGTTTTGTATATTTATTTGTCTAAAGCAGGGAACACTTTCTTTTGAAGTGTGACATTGTAAAACTTTTATGAATTCAAGCATATTCTTAGGGGGAAAAAAGGAAAGAAACTGGAAAGGAGGCATGGAAATTGTGAAAATATGTGGTGATGAGAGGTATGATGTCCTGGTGGTTTTCTTAGTTCTCTCTGTGTTAGATATATCACACGAGATTTTTACAGACACATGTACTGCTGTGCTCTGCTCCTTTGGGGCTTCCAGAGATGTTTGCATGTGATCAAGCATGTGATTGGCTTTTGTATATATAGAGTCTTACAAAGCTTTGATTAGATACAGAGAAGTTGCAGCACTCCAGAACTTACTTAGAAAAAATATTTAATGACCTATCCAGTGATTTTTATTTCTGGTAGGATAAGTGTCAGACACGTAACTGATCCCATCAAATCTTCCAAAACATTCATAGTATATCTTACATCTTTTTTCATGGTTCCTGGTCTGTGTTCCACTGACCATCTACATCTGACATAAAGTAGCAGCAAAAAATCTGGGGTGCTGTCCCAAGTCCACTGGGCTACCAGCCATCATCTTAGAGGGCAATTCCTTTAAAGAAAATCTAGCTCTCCTGCTGCTCTGTGACATAGGACTTGGTTTTCCTGATTCAATCCCTTCCTGTGACCCAAGAGGATGCTTTATGCTGAGTGACCATTTTACCCTGGTGAGTCTTACAGAAAAGGATACACCAAGAAACTTCCACTCCTTACACTGTTGGTTGAGCTACAGTAGATGCATCAATTTTTACCCTTTCTAAACTGTCAAGTCTAAGTCTTATTCTGCTTGGGAGGGGGACAATTGTATAAGACCTCCAAAGTCCCATATAGGCATAAGCATAGCTTGCAGGAGAGAATAAACTCCTTGAATATAAGCAGGGCTTTGCCTGAGGATAGGTATCATATCTTGTTCCCATTCTAGAATCTATTTCTTAAAAGATCAGACCCAGTGCATTACTGAAATCTAGTGATTTGTCAGGCTTCTGTATTTATGTGCCACCCAAGGTAAATGTTAATGCAATACATTTCACTGCAGGTGAACAAAAGCTGAGTGATTCATCTATTGTGTCTGTGAAACACTCATTTAAATGTCATGGCTGAGGCTGCTGAGCAGCTGCTCTTCAGTTCAAGCTGGGACGTTCACTGCTAAGTCAGTAATGGTGATGTGGGGTAATGTCTATAAAAGTGAAGACTTTTGAAGTAGCCTCGTGTTTTCCTTGAAAAAAATGTAAGGAATAAAGAAAATACTACTGTTGTACATGGTCTTTAGTTAGGGCTGTGTGGAAAACCAAATCCACGATATTCTGAATTCCACACTCTGGTGCATTGTTTTTTAAAAAAAAACAAACTATCAGTCTTTGGAAAAAATGACAAAACTTGGCTGTAAGATCCTGGCACTCATCGTATTTCTTTTTTTTTTTTAATTTAAATAAGTTCATTTAAAACTAAAAATCTATCTCAAAAAGCACAACCTGATGTTGCAGCACTGAAGGATTTAATTATCCCCACTTTACAGTGATAGAGAAGTGAGATAAGACATGGAATAAGTTCTGAATAATTTTTTACTCACCACAAAAAAATAAAAAATCTTTTCCAAGGTTGTATTTCAAGTGTTGAGCAGAGCTGGTTCTTTGGTGACAGCCAGGAAGCTGAAGCCACAAGGAATGCCCTGAAGTTACCTCACTGAGTCCAGATATATTTCTGTGAAGAGATGATGCTTCACGTGTTTTTCTTCCTGTCTCATTCAGACACAAGACCATATAGAAATGCAGCAACAGAACCAGGGGCAGAATTCAAGCAAATTCCCTGCAGAGCTTATTCTGTTCACTCATGTGCCATTACTGTGTTCTCTATGTATTTTGTTTGCAGTTTCATAATATTTTAGCACATTAATGTTTCTAACATGAAGGCATTTTCCCCATTTTTAAAGCCATATAAGTTACATGGACACCAAATCAAAAGGAATCACAGATAGTGGGATCTGCTGGGTAGTATATTACAACAGGACTACCTGGGGAAGCCAGATAAAACCTACTTGTAACTGTGAGTTCCCTCCTGCCTAGACAAAGTCAAAAGGGTCTTTACCAATGTCTCTGCTAGGGACACATTTGACCATGTGTTCTTTGAATATGTGTGAAGATATCATGATTTAAATGAAAATAAATCCATCCACATCATAATTGAAATTTCTATTTATTAATAAGTGGTGCAGTTTTTAAAGACAGAACATAAAAAAATCAGTTAAGAAGTATTGTTTGCATAATATATTGAAATAAACATATTAAAGTTGTTCAAATATTGGACAGTGCCAGAATAGAAATTACACATACAGTTTAAAAATTACAATAAATAATATTATAAAGAGCACTAAAGGCCACTTGTATAAAAGTTGTGTTCCCTTGTCAGCCAGAATCTGAAAAGCATCTTTGTAGCATGGAGAAAATTTCAGTGAGCAAGGCACAAATACTAGTAATAATAAGATGCCATAACTAGAAAACAAAATGCAGTTGGCTATGTAAACTTCAGTCTCAGTCTGTTCTCGATGATGGAAACAGGATCCCACTTCCAGTGTTTTGTTTCACTTAACTTCAGAGGGAAGCTACTCAAAGCTAAATTGGGAAGGATCAAATCTTACAGCCTAAATAATCAGAAGCAAAAGTGATACCCAGGATCTTCATTCCCACAGTGCCCAGACTGAATCACTTCAAAATGGCCCCTTTTTCCACTGTACCTCTGAAAATGGTCTTCCAAAGTGAACACCCACATTCAGCTGGGCTCCTGAAAAAGTGATATCCCACTAAATTCAGAAAATTTAGGTTTGCCCCTGATGGGCACCTAAAGCTCAGGGGTGGGTCTGTGGGGTGCAAGGAATGAAGATCCAGCTCTTTCTCCCCTGCTCTGCAGTAGAGCAGGGCCCATTTAGTTCTTACCTAAGCAGATATAACACCTATGCAGCAACTGGGTTCGCAGCAGGGCCGAATTTGCTCCTTATTCTGCATTTTCTGGTGGCTTTAGACTGTGATTTTGCAGACTGGTTGGACCTCAGTGCTCTCCTGAAGGCCACAAGGCAGCAGCCCCACTATGCATGGGTACAGGTGGGGTTTAGTTGGTGGCACTCCTGGGCCAGTATTTGAAGCAGAACAATTTTAAACTATTTCCACTCTGAACCGTAACAATGCAGTAAAGTTACAGATAAAACCAGAGCAAATATAGCCAAAGTCATCTTAGGGACTTTTTAATCAATCTCTCCAGGTGTTGAATTCCCTTTTAATTTGATGAGAGCCAGACTGATTAATTCAGTGCAGGGAAAAGCCAAGGCAAGGACAACATCCATTACCTGACTAGATTTTTTTTAAAAGTACTTCTTAAATAGAGCATAAACCGCATTTTCTGTATCTGCATACTTCAACTAAAGATTCCCTTCTCCCTTAATCAAAATTCCCAGTTTTAGTCTAAAGTGAGGAACCTGAATTCATAATAATGCTGCAAAGAAAGGCACACAATGTAAACACAGATTCACCTTTTTGAAAACTTCCAGATGTGTGGCATTCGCTGAGGATTGAAATGTAGCCAAGAAAAATGTTTCCAGATCAGCGCTATCTTTCACAAGGAAATTCATAAGTAAAGGCAGATTAGTCAGTCCTGCTCCCAGTGCATCAGCCGGAGAAAGTTTCTAAGTGACTTCAAGGAGAACAGAGAAAAGCTCCACACTTTCTGATAATGAAAAGTATCTCAAGGCCTGAAATGAGTTGAGTCATCAAAGAGTGGATTCTAGTGGTTAACTCTCTTTTATGGTAACTCCAGGTAAACGAAGTGTTAGTGTCAGCTGAGGTGCTGACCCAGAGTATTGGTAGCTCTTAAACTGAAACTACATGGAAATAGAAGGTATAAATCTAATTCATTCCTATTGTGAGGACTACTGTTGACCCAGATAGCTCTCTCATATGACATTGTGAATTGTATGTGAAAACAGGTCCTGACCTTCTAAATGTTACTGGGGTCACACAATATTTAGTTTTGTCCTGTACCTATGGCAGGCACATAAACTGTAGTTCCAAGGTGGATGCATTCTCTGGACTCACCTGAATTACAGTCTGATGATGTTTTTGTGCACATCTCAAATCAGGGGTGGTCTCCAGATCTCTCCTGGCTGGTGACACCTTGACACGTTGTCTGTTGTCAGCACAGACAGCAGAGTTTATGCACGCCCTAATTCTAATCCAGATAAGGTAGAGGACAGAGTGCTGCTGAACACATCACCCTTCTGCACAAAGCCGTGACTGGCTTCACTGTGAAGAAGTGTGTATGAAAAAATAAATATTAAAATAAGTTAATCCGATCTTCCTTGTCCCATTTCTTGGGTCTTCTCCACAAAAGTCACAGATGTCTGCTGCAGAGGGTCTTGTTGAGTTTACCACTAGTGCTTTATAAGAAGAGGAAGACCTTATCTGGTCAGTTAGCACATGATGAAGTATTTTGTGATGTGGCTACAAATACCCGAACTGATGCATGTAGCAAATTGGTGATTACAGGCCTTAAGAAAAACAAACTTAAAGGCAGTTCAGTTGCTAAGTGTACACAGTGCAGGGCAGTCCAAATCCTCCTTTCTTTGGGGCTGCACTCTGTGTGCAGGCAAAGACTCATCCAAGTCTCTGCTCTTGCTTGGATTTTCTCTTGAGAAGAACATACCTTCACAATAAGGCTATTTTTGGATTTTCAGTCAGGTTTAATATTGAGAAAAGATTCCTTCTATATCACCTAGCATGGAAGAGAATAGAAACCTGAACTGAAGAATTTAAGTGGGAATTGCATGAGGAACTGCATGGCATAGCCACTGTCGAAGACAGTCACAAAAAAGATTTCTCAGAATGCACCTGCATTTCAGTTGCCTTGATTTTGATTGCTCAGATCTAGAAAGCATTTTAAGAAGGACCAAACTCATATGAAATCAGTAGGAATTACAGGTCCTTGACAAATAAGAAAAGTGAAGCAGGCTTGTCTAGCATACACTTGCACCAATTGCAGAAGTGTAGCAATGTTAAAAACATTTTTGATTCTTTTTCGTTCTCTTGTCATGTGAGGGTTAAATCTCACAAGTTGCCACAGACATCTCATACTACGTCAGAAAGACTGCAGCAGGTGCAATACAGGTATTTCCAAGAATCACCAATGGCCAAAGAATTCTTCCCAATATACCAAATTATAATGAATTATGCTTTTGTCAGTTAGTTTTATTCTCTGCAGATTTAGCCACGAAAATTGACCAAACACAGATTATCTTTCATATCAATGGCTATTCTATCAATTAAGTAATTACCAAAATTGTGCCTCATGTCATCATAGTCACTGGCCTCAGAATAACTCCATGGACTCGGCTCAGTCTTCAAAGGCTGTAAATGGTCTGCATTATTTACTCCAGTAACAACAGCAATTTGTTCTCCCTGAACATCTTTCCCAGAAGGATGCATCATGATTTAGCAGAAGAAGCAGATGAAGTAAAAAGATCCTAATCCTTTAGATGTCTCTTTCAATAGAGAATAAATAATGAAGATGAGGGCAATGCCTACATCTGGAAAGGAGCAGAAGCTCCCTGGACAGAATGACTGTTGTGAGATGTCAACAATACTGAGGAAATAGACATGACATTTACTATGGTGGGCAAAATCCAACAAAATATCATCTATTGAAATGCACCGTATCCAGGGCTGTGCAATGCCCAGTGAGTACTGGGAAGTCCAGTAACATGTTCTTGTGCTCTGACTGGCTGTGCCAAGGATGCTCAGTTATGCAGCTGCAGTATAGTACAGTCACTACAGAAAGACCTCTTTCTAGCGTCTTATATGGGCCAAATTCTTGTGTCTTTTTTTGGTCAGTGCTCTGGCCATTGTGTGGAGTGACAAGGGCCATTCTTGGCAGGAGGTGGGTAAGAGCCGTGGCAGAGAAGCTGCATTTTGGATCACTGGGGTAGAGATGAAAGTCTTCCCACTGACTGTGGGTGTCTCTGATCATTTGACCTCTCAGCAAGTCACTCTCTGCTCCCTGTGAAGCTGGTAGAAATTTGGTCATTGTAGATAATTGAGTTAAAGGTGAGATTAGTCTCATCATAAAGTTGACGTGGGCCTTCGTTCTTGTACCATGTGCTCACTGACTGTCCTACCTAATTTCCCACCAGCTATAAAGAGTCATCAAACTTGAAATCAAATGGATGCTGTTTCATGGACACCTCAAATGACAGCAGGTAAGACTTACTAGTTTATAGGTACTACATTTCCACTGGGGAGATAATTGACTCATTTCTTCTCAGTGGGTTGAATGAGTTTTCTGCTCTCTCTCAACATAATATCCAATTTCCATGAAATGAATATTTGGTTGAGGCCTAGGGTATATACTTACCCCTCTGTTGCTCAGGGACAGGTGACAAAAATGGTGTTTATTTATTCATATATTGATCTTAAATATGACACACATTCATGGATTTGGAGCAGTCCATTTCCAAGAGAAGCAGTAAACACAGAGGAAGAGATCCTGGCAGTGTCCCACACTGAGGTACTTGTAGGGATAGAATATTGATATTCTGTACATCCGAGGAGCTCAAAGCACTTGGCAAATATTAGTCAATTGAGCCTTACAATCTGTGTTTATGCATGGAAATATAACTCACAAATAACAGGTTGGGAAACTGAGGCAGAGTTACATTATGCATCTTACTTAGCAGCACTTAAGTCAATAAAAGAATGGAATATATAAACCAGGAGTTCCCTACATTGACTAACCTTATTTACGTAACAGAAAGAAAATTTGGCCCTGTAAGTAGCAAATCGACTTAGCAAAAGATTTTCTATAAAATAGCATTGTAGTCACACTTTGAGCAATTTTGTAAACACTAGTGAAGATTTTCAAAGTAGTTTGAGGGATGTATATTTACATTTTGCAATAGATAAATAACTATGATCAATTGGAGGAGGTGGCTTTGATGATTTAAATTCTACCCTTAATTTAATTTCACCATTGTATTCTTGGGTAATGATATAAGAAATCACATGAGAATAAGGTCATACTTTCAATAAGGTCATACTTTGACTCAGCTTTTTTCCCTGCTTTTGATATTACAAGTTCTTGGCTAGGTTGATTAGGGATTGATTGACTTATACTGGAAAATGATTCATACATTATGTTTCCACAAAGGGATATTGCTCCTGAAAAGGTTTTTACTTTGCTGCTCTGTTTACAAAATGTAGCAAGGACCACTGTATCTTTCCTGTTACCAATTCACCATAGTTGTATTGAAGAGTATCAGATAGATATGTATCATAGAAGAAATCAGCTGTACCATTTATATAGGGTAAAGTCATGCAAACCATGCTCAAAACTAAGCTCCTTAGTTTTGGTAGCATGAAAAAAACTGCATTATTAAATTGTATGAAATGGTGCAGAATGACTACCACTAATATCACATGCATCTTATGCAGCCATTGGTGTTTTGAACTAGTAAGCTTTGGGTGTAGAGTAAGTGAGATATACAAAGTATGCTAACATTACATGGAGAAGTCAACCAGTGACTGCCCACATACGCATTTTTAAACTGGCTTGTTCGAAGGGGTCCATATTGAATCTGAAATCCCATCTCCTGTAGAGGACAAAGGCATGGAGCCACTCGGTGTGAAAGGGTCTGTGTCTGTATCTGTTTCCCCCTCTGCTAGGTAGCGTTTCTCTCTCATCCATGCCGATCCCCCGCTGGGGCCAAACGGGAAGTCATCTCTCTCTTGGGAGATACTGAAGCCACTTGGGGAACGCTCAAGTTCCTCATGGTTGACAGAAAGAAGGGACAATGGAGTATCACTGTCTCTCGTTAGGCTCCTTCTCTGCCTTGGAGACACCTTATCTGAGTAAGGGCTCTGTAGGTCTCCTTGGGAGTGGTAGCTAACCTGGGAGTCCATCAATGTAAATATAGGCAGAACTGTTGGCCTTTCTGCATACGAGGTGGAGGAAGGTGTGACTTGCAGTTTGCCAGAGTTTTGCCCACCTATTGATAAAGGTTGTGAATGAGTCGTATGACCTCGTGCTGAGAAACCATAAGGACTGACTTTGTTGACAGGAACCTGCTGGAAATTGTAAGGAGTTTCACGAGCACACTGCTCAGTGTATTTGTATATTATTGTTTTTAATTCAGAATATTTGTTTTCTTCTCTCCTCTCCTTTGCAGGAGAAGCAGTTTCTTTCAATGGACTTATCTCAGCAACTTGTATTTGCAGCTGTTCCATATGATGCATATGCATATCAACAAGAAAATCCAGTTTCTTCCCCATGTCATTTACCTGAAAAACACCAAAGTCATGATAATGCCTCAAGTCAGTTGTTCAGCAAAAGTCCCTTATTTCATACATGCACTGTATATTGGTCATGAAAGTAATTATAGGATAATCATGACCTTCCTTCACAGGCTGGGCTGCCGTGGATGCCAGCTTATCGTCCGACTGCCTCAGAATGAGAAGACTCATCCCTATGAACTGGGCCAAAAAAATTCTTAGTGTTGCTGGTTATTTAACAGTCCAGTATCCAGCAGCAGTCTATAACATTATGACTGTCTTGATACCATATGGTAAATAGCCATTACCAAACCACAAGATATGGAACTACCTTTGCATACAGACTTACTCTCCAATTCTTAATATTCCCACAACATCAGGGTTATGTATCAGGACTTATTTCCTTTCTCTTTTGATAGGCCCCAAAGGTATCTTTGGGAACAATAACTTTGAGTGCCAGACTCTGCAAAAGAAAGAGTTGCTCACAACAGAACACCAGATGTGATGAGTATGGAGTTCAAGGGAATGAAAAAGTCCCACTTAAACATCATGGTTAGGATCTGCTGCCATATATAATGGTATTGATTCAAAGGGCTTCAAAATGCACACTTCCCAGGTAAGTAAATTCTTTCATGAAA
The DNA here is from genome assembly GCF_047495875.1 of Pithys albifrons albifrons. Taxonomy (NCBI): domain Eukaryota; kingdom Metazoa; phylum Chordata; class Aves; order Passeriformes; family Thamnophilidae; genus Pithys; species Pithys albifrons. Next base: position 36,594,256 of record NC_092461.1, on the reverse strand, counting down.
AACTAACAACCAACTATAGAATTCTGTCTGGGTCAACCAGAGTCATTCAGAATTTAAGTCAGCTCCATCATTTCTGTACAAGCACCTCAGCCTCCATGATTGTCATGAATTTACATACCTGTCTTTCAACTTTAACAAATTTGCCCATCATACTTTGGTCTTCAGTATCTGCTGTAGATGCTTTGGCTACATATGGTTCATTTCTATAAAGAATTAATAACTATTAGTGTTCAATTTTTTTTTTTTTGCATTACAGTAAGCAATTTATATCAGAAAAAAATTTAACATCTTGGTGATATATAGATTCTTGGAGATCCTAAATTTAGTTATTTATCAGAAAAACAGAAGTAAAAATTCTTTGTGATTCTAATTCAGGTCTAAAAATGTACTCTTGATTTTTTTTCAGTAAAACAAAAGCAAAAAAATGTTCAAAAAAAGTTGAAATTACTCTCTAACTTGGTGTAATAATTTCAGGTTTGTGAAAAATACTGAGATTGTGCAATTAGTGGGTCTACAGATGGCCATGTGTTTTCAAATCTAATTCTTTATAATTAGTGTATTTAGAGACTGACTCTGAGTTCCAAGGATGAGTGTGGCTTTTTTCTCGATTTCATTAAACCAAATAATAAGTGGCAGAGACTGGAAATGCTGAAAAGAGACAGTCTGCCCTGGGGATTTAAAGCAGATTCCAGAATATGTTTTCATCTATGCCATTTCCTCCTGCCTGTCCATCATTATGGACAAACTTCAGGAGGTAAGAAGATGATCTCTAACTAAATAATTTTGATTTACCATTTCATGGTATCTAGGCTGTTTGTGATCAAGTTAAACCTTTATCAAATGGTTTCTAAACCAACCTCAAAGGAATCTATGTCTTCCCATAGCCTGTGTCAAAGTCTAGAAAAACAATTTTCTAAGCACCTGCTCTTTGACATGAATTGGAACAAATATACTCTAAAACTTTTAGCAGGTCCAGTTCTTCTCTTTCTGAAAAAAATCAAAAATATAGCCGAAAACATATCTTAGTGGAGTAGAACCTACAATTAAAATGTGTCAGATTTTCCACACTGGGTTACTGGTGATATGGGTTCATTCCATTTCTGCAATCTGCTTTGTTTCCCAAGTGATCACTCCCTCTTGCACAAACTTAGGCCTCCATCTTCACATTTATGTGGGTTCAGTTTTTTCCCTGGGTGGAAAATTTATCTTCTGTAAGATTGCTTTTGTTCTGAGCAACTACAACAGCTTTGGGGACAGATTGTTGATGGTCTTGTGTGGTTCTTGATGGGTATTAATTGACAGATTGATAGTTGTAAACAACAGAAGAAATGTCATTTATTATTGAATTTTTGCTATCAGGAATGCAGCAATACAATAATATGCTGCAACTTTCACATCCAGAAACCTGGTATTACAATCTATTTTGAGGATCTCTCACCAGTCATCGCTTTAAAAGCAGCAGCATTAAAAATCTTTGCTTGTCATTTGGGGGGAGGTGGTCGGGAGGGGGGTGGGGCACACAGTGAAACTTTTTTCACTTCAGGAAGATAACTAGTTTACTTTCAAACTATTGTTGATTTTTATCAAGCTTTTAAGTAGGTCTACTAATTGAGTATTAGAAATTCAGCACATCAGCAATCAAATCCATGTATTGAAATGAAAACCATATTTCCAAACCCTGGAGAAGCTGAACTAGACAAATAAGAAGCCATTGCTTAGATTTCCATCACACATTGTTTTTAGGGAAGCTTCTGACTTTCTGGCTCAACATTTACCCATATGTATATCTTACAGCAACATATCCTCTTAGTATCATTACTATAAAAGTGGATTAATAAAGGTCATGCTTATTGGTATGAAATAACTTTTTATTTCTGTGTTGGGCTGTGCTAAATACTAGGCATAAAAAAAAATCACCTGGGAGACTGTTGTGAAGGGTAAGAAAAAGCTCCTCCCTTTTGGGATTTCTTATGCTTGGGAGTTGATGGAGGTCCAGGTGTAAAAATCATATCTACTCTGAAAAAAAGAAAAATTCAACTGCATAAGTTCATCTCCAAATGCTAACACATGACAGAATATGCTATGCATCTCTGAAGCAAAGACTCAAAAAGGAAGCATGTGTTGGTTTGGTAATATAGTGAGGGTCATAGCATGTTTGTTCTATTCTGGGTCCACAACCAATACAATGAATTGTAATTTACTAATAGTATAATGGCAATTAAGTAATTCTCTAGCTCACAGTTTCCAAACTTCGACATGTGAAACACATGACTTACTTTAATTCATATGAACTAAACAGTGTGATTGGCAAAAAAATCTCCAATAGCTGCTCTGAAAAATGTCAGGAGACCCATCAGGTTTTGTGCTGGATAATGAAGACCAGAACTTGCTGAAAGGCAGAATTCCTTAAAATCTTAATAAACCAATGACATTTTGGCAGCTGCTGTATCTATTTTTCAGCAATATTTTTATCTTTACCAATTATCCTTTTGGTTTGAAAAATGTAACTTTAAATGAAGTTTTAAAATGAATCCTATTTGACCTCTTACTTGACACAAAAGCAAACGGATTTTTTGAAAGGCACCAGAACATTTAGTAGCACTCTTTTACTATATCAAAATATTCTTTCATTTGGCATATCCAGCTTATCAGGTGCAAGCAAATCTCTGTTCTTTCAGCCCACATCCCACACTGATGAGATACCAGCCAGCACTAGTCCACAGACCAGCTGTCGGTACTATCAGACAATCCATACAGGTACATGACATGGCTTCACTGTGCCCCATGAAGTTTTCAAAATGGGACTTGAAAAAGCTCAGGGCAAGTCTCACAAAGCTAGCTAGATATTGGTTAGGCCCCCAAGCCATCAGTCCATGTCTCATCAAACTCCTATGGCATCTTGTTATTCATAAACTCAGTGAGTAGGACTCACCTCCCTATTTTTTTCTGGTTACAATCAGTGGAAATCCAGTCAACACAGTGAAGATTTGTGGGACAGTAAGGGAGATTCAGCTGATCACATGAATGAATCTGGTTTAAACAGGGATTAACTGGGCCATAAAGCACAATTGTGCTGATTAGCTCTCTGTTAACTATAAGAGGAATCCTCACATGGCTTTGCAGGATACATGCAACATATCCCAGGATACATGCAACATAGCTGCTGAAATTTTGCAGTTCTGCTGCTGGTGATACTTTAAGACACTGCTGAGCTGAACATCACAGGGCTCAGGCTGTGCTGTGCTTCTTGCCATGATTGCCTGGAATGTGACTTCATTTCCCAAAGCTCTGCCACAACCACTGGGTGAGATGGACCTAATCATGTCAGTCACTTTTAGTGCTGCTAGGAGTCAAGAGAGTATCTGAGAGGTGCTCTGTTGTCCAAAATCAGGCAACCTCAGTCTGAGGTAATAGAAAAATCTCTAGTATAGGGCATATAGACCTTACCAAAGATAGGTGAAGATTTCTAATATCGGGAGCACTCCTCAACGTCCTGAGCTCAAAATCTTATTACTGCATCTAAATCTAAGCTCATGTGATGCAGAGGTCATTTTATAGAGTGACAATGGTGTGTTGTGGTACATAATTAAAGAAAGAAGTTTTTCTAGAGCAATATGGTTAGGTAAGAACCAGACATTATACACTTAAAAAAAAAATAATATCCTTGTTCGAAATCTGAGCCAGTGGTCTCTTGCTGCAGTTATCCCTCTAGCTCTTCACTTGCCTTTCTGCTTTGGGAAAATGTTTTCTTACAGAGCAGCTACACTATGCCAAGCCATAACTTCTGGGTGGCCCTGTACACTAATGGGTCAATTGTGCCTTTATTTTGCCAGCAAAACTACACATTTTTCCCGTTAACCAGAAGATTCTTACCTTGCCTGAAGGTATTTTATTCTGGAAAGCATATCAAGGTGCCCTGCGGAGTATTGCTCTATCACATCCTTTACATCATAAGGCCTCAAAGTCTCCTTGAATTTTTTTTTATAAAGACGAAACTGTAGTATTCTGTGTAATAAACAGAAAAAAATATTATTTCTTATATAAATTCCATCATGATAATTTCAGTTTCATCAAATAATTGATAAATATGCTGGGCATTTGGATATTGTGCACATTATTTCCAAACAAGACAATAAAATAAAAGCAGAAAATCTCTAACATCATACCATATCTGGAAATATATAATAATTGCCTTTTATATTTAATAGGTTAAACCAAAAAGGTTTAAAGCTACAGCATCATATTGGAGTTTGGTTTTTAAAAACACAGGTTATGGGAGATTTTGAAGCTGTGAAGTTTAAGCTGATTTTTTTAATGCTTCAGCCTATTATAAAACTAATTTATAGTATATATAATGCTGAATCATTTTCATCTTGGTCATTGTGCACCTGGGAGAGTTTTGGATAGGAAATGCTAACTAGATACAAATGTGGAATTTAGCAGCAGTTCAAGTTGTGAAGAGAAGAAAAATTGTTACAATTGCCTGAAGTGTCCTTGGAAAAAGCATTATTGGTGTTGTTGTAATGATAATAACATAATTGCTGTTATTATTGCTATAATTATAAAATGGCCTAGTAATTAGTAACAGAATTCTTATATTAAGGACCACTGCTGGCTAGAGCACTTGAAAAACAGTTTGCATTCTTTTTCTTCTTTCTCCTCTATTTATACATTATTTAAATTGTTAAATCTTGGTAGATTAAACAAATAGAAGAAACATTTAAAAAATGAAGTCTTCATCTGTTTTAGGCTTGGGTTCTGGGGGTTTGATTTCTCAGTAGAGTTTTCATGTAATTGTTGTTCTGAACTGAGGAATTGCTGTCACCTGTTAAGATTCTGACTAGGTTTTTATTTAATGGTTTTGGGTCATTAAATGTTTTTAAAATCTGTACAAACTTTCATTTCACAAAGATAATTCTATTACAACTCTTTAACGGCTGCTGTTGACTCTTCAACTATGTTGCTTATAAATGTTTCAAGATTTCAAAATTATACCTATGCCTATTTTAGCCATACTATATATTACAACAAGAAAAACATATATTAAAAGACAAAAATTAAAATTAGGATTCACACTGTTACCAATTTCAATTTAAAATCTCCTTGATCATGACCCTGAAATCCATTAAGTGATGTTGTCTGAAAGAATTACTTCCCATTAACATTCAGGGTCTGGATAAACAACACAGGAAAAAAAAATCTTGGCTCCTGATTGAGTTAAAAGGGAAATGACATGACATGAATCATTAGATTTGGACAGGATGTGGAAAAGAACTTTTCCAGGAGTATTAATAGCATGTCTCTGAGTTAGAAAGCAGGCAGGTGTCAGGGAAAGAAAGGGAAAGCTACAGAGAATGTTGGGATGAAGAAACTTCCAATGAGAGGGAAGTGTATATGGGGAACATGAGCAAAGCCAGTGGGACAAGGCTTTCAGCAGACTTGAGAAAACTTGCACATTTTAGTGACTGATTCTCCTGCAACCAACTGGAAAATAACCAGGAGAGTGCATACTACCATTATATACATATATAGATATATTGTGGAGACCATATTCTTTGAAATTTTTCTAAGAGAATTTTGGGGCACTCCAGACTTGCAGTATTTCACCTGGAAGGTGGTAAGACCCTAGTCCAAAACTTAATAACTTCTGGAATAAACAGCAATTGCAATAAAACAAGAGAATTTTCAAATGGGGGAATTTTTCAAGGGAAGTAATAGAGCATCAGTGAATGAATTCTATTTGTTTGATGTGCTAAACAAATTATCAGGGCTTACTAGGAGTTCTCCAGGCCCAGGGAATATCTCTTGTGACATGAAAATAGAGGTGACACATGTCACAAACCAAAAACTGCTGAAATGGAGACCTCAGAATCTATTAAAAGGTGACAGATGAAAAGTATATTGCACACTCATACGATTGTGGATAAAGAAGAGCTGAGTCAGCTCAGAGGTTTTTGTAAATTGAAAATTCCAGTTTTATATACATATTAGTCACTGAATTGAGCAAGATACCATATTTATATAATATTTTAATGAGGAATAATGTTATTTTATAATAAATGTATTTACTTACAGAGTATGGTGCAAAAATGACATGGTCACTATTATTAAAAAACGTTATCCTCTCTGCATATTTTCAGCAGACTTTGAATAGGGTATGTCTTGTCATTTGAATACATCTAAAATTATCTTTCTATTGCATTTAGAAAAAGCAATAACAGCAACAGTGAATCAACATGTAGCAGCACGGTAATGTAATTTTCTGGAGCATAACCATTAGGGAAAAAAAAGAAAAAAAAAGAAAAAGAAAAAAGTCCCAAACCACTGAGGAGCACCAGAGACATTTACCTGACAGCTCGGATGGCTGTCTTGAATGTGGGGATCATATCTTCCATAGGGAAATCACTACTGTCACCTCTGTCTTCTGCCATGGGTTCCCCTGTTCCTGCATCTGCAAAGCAGGTCAAAAAACCAGCTGTGTCAACATCTGAGCACACAGTATTTAGAGGGATGACTGTGTAACTAAAGCACTACTTAAAGGAAGTGCAATTTAGTAAAGAAACACCTCTTACGTGTTCTTCTTCCACTGGTCAGCTCTTGAAAGAGATTTAATAGTTATGGGACACCTCTAAGAAACATTATTTGAGGGATCTCCTCTCAGATTCCAGCATTTCTGAAACACTGGGAACTTTTCTTCCTTTACAATGGATCTTTGCTCAAATTATTTTACATAAAGGCTAAAACAGGTAGAAGCCACAGGCCAAGTTCTCATTTCACTTTCACTGCTTGGAGCTCAGTACTTTTGTGACAGAGAATATCAAGTTCCAAGTGTGGACACCCAGACTACACTCACAGTAGTATCTCCAGCATGCACTAATGCCAGCTGGCACAATAAAGGAGAAACTGTTATTTAAAGACCATTTGGATGCCATAAGCAGCAAGAGGAAAATATGTGCTCAGGGAAGCTGAGAGGAAAAATGCCCTAAAATGTTTCCTGGACACCCAATGGAAATCTGCTGAGGGGCAGAGGTTCTAGTGAGAGAGTGAGGGAATCAGACATTGACTCTAAAACAAGGTTTTATGAGATGACAATGAGGAGATATTTAGGATGCCTGGACACAGGCTAGTGCAGGTCTGGATGCAGTCTAGGAGTGAGCTACATGATGGCATGTGTTTTTTGTGGGTCATAGATCCGCTGACCAGTTTGCCCCCTCTTCCTGGGTCCCATAGGCTGACTACAACACTGGCTGTATTCCATTTCAATTGCTGTTTTTATGGAGGGCTCTTGCCTTATTTCAAGCACCATGTTGCCTGGACTCCAGTATTCATTTCCTTGATCCAAATGCATCATGTAAAACCAGGTACCAGACACTCTTGGTCCAGAAAGTCACAAACATTCAACAGAAGATGCAGAGGAACAAAGTAAAATGGGGAGAGCAAGGGATGCATAGAAACAAATCAAACACAGATGGGCTACCTTCTGAGCTTTGCCAAAAGGCGTACGCTTTCATTCGGAATGCAGTGCGAAAACGCTCCTTATTATTCAAGACAACATTCTTAGGCTCTTTTGAAGGACTTTCTTCAATGGCATCTACATTCAGAGGGGTAAATAGCTTTCCTTTAGTATTGGTACCACGAACCCGATCCAAGAGACCCAGCTTTTGGCTACAAAATAAGCAAAAGTAATCATTTTCCTCCTTTGTACACTATTAACTTGTTTTCATGATGCTTTAAGTATATAATGGGCAAATAAATTTTGTATACAAGGACACTGTTGGGGTGACCATAATAAATCAATGTCTTTGTAAGGCACAGTTAAGCTCCTCAGATAATTAAAGTCATTTTATGAGCATTTTTTTTTGTATCAATGTTGAAAATGTTACCAGAGGGTTTTTCTATCCTCTTCATGTAAGGTATCACAGTATTTCAGCTCACGTAGCATGCCTGAAGCACTAGTTTTATTATTAAGGCCAGAAATACCTCCTGCCATGGGCAGGGACACCTTCCACTAGACCAGGTTGCTCAAAACCATCTAGCCTGGCCTTGAACACTTTCAAGGATGGAGCATCCACAACTTCTCTGGGCAACCTGTGCCAGTGCCTCACCACCCTCACAGTGAAGAATTTCTTCTTAATGTCTAGTCTAAATCTGCCCTCTTTCAGTTTGAAGCCATTCCCCATTGTCCTGTCACTACATGTCCTTCTTAAAAGTCTCTCTCCTGCTTTCTTGCCATGCCCCTTTAGGTACTGGAAAGTGCTGTAAGGTCTGCCTAGAGCCTTCTCCTATCCAAACAAAACAACCCCAACTCTCTCAGTGTTTTATTCATAGACGAGCTGTGCATAGTTAGGCATAAAAGAAAGTCAGATGTGCTGTGAACAAAAATTAGCAGCAAAATTCTGCCAAGGCATTGCCAGTCAATGACTGGCTACATGGCAGGGCAGGCTGCCCTGCTCTGTCCACCATTCGCTTTCAGTCAGCTCACACTACACCAAGAATTGAGGTGAACTATGTGAGCTGTAGTGAAGGAGCATATTTTATTCCTCTGGTAGTTTCTTGCACTGTCCTCTTAGAGATTTACTGCCCAAAGAAATTTGCCCTTCAGTGACAACATATAGCTAGAATTTCATCTACCTGCCATTTTACTGAAGTTACTCACCCTGACAGACTGATGACTGCAACCATCTAAAAGGCAATCACTAATACTACCAAGAAGAGCAACAGAAAAGAAATTTGCTAGTGAGTATACCAGCTTATATATGTTCTGAACATTTTTTAGGTGACAGATGGTATAAATATTTGATTTGCTTCTTCAGTTGAATGCTCAAATATCTGTTAATTGCACCTTTGTATTAAAAAGAAAAGAAAACACAACAAGGCAGGGCTAAGCCATGGGAGGAAAGCCTACCTTTTGGCCTGCCTTTTAACACATTGCTGGGTGCTGCAGTGTGGGACAGCTCTATGGAGAGGGGAATTGTGCACACATGATAGGAGACTGTTCTACGTGGGACACCAGGTCAAACAGGCTGAGTGTGGAGAGAAAAGAAGTCATCACAGCTGGCATTTTTCTGAGGTGGAGCAGAGTTGAAGGATGAACAGGCATGGTTACCAGAATAAAGAGTTAATAGGTATTGAGTAAGGGATCTGTGCAGTTGGCTCAGCTGGAGCCACTAAACCTGCTGGAAGGAGAGGCAAGTGTGGGGAGTGTCCACCGTGCAAAGACAGAGTAGACAAAGATGGAGACTTGGCTGCCGACCTTGCAACTGTGAAAGGACCTATTTTTATCTCAGAGCTCTGTCTGTTGCAGTATTCCACCACAATGGAAGTTGTTAGGAAATTCCTCTCAAAATGATAAAGGAAAGACTTAAAGACACATGTAATGATATCACATCTTTCCTAAGAGTGCTGAATCTAGTCAAAATATTGTAATTTACAGCATAAAAAATTCCTACCTGATCTGAGGATTGAACATTACAGCTGTTGCAAGTTTTTGGGTTGTTTTCTTTTTTACATTAATTACATTTCTTTTTTACATTACATCTCTGCTACCTGTTTCAGATATATCTTTGACCCAGGAAGTAATGAAATATGGGCTTCCCTCTCACAACAGATGCAAGCACCAAACCCTAGGGTAGGAAGGTTTTTCAGCCCTTCTGAATTTTTTGTTGATATGAGAATACTTGTGAATGCAACTTGTGCAGCCCAGTACATTCAGACACTTGTCCTGTCATTGTATGTATGAAGTGCACATATCTGTGCAAGCGTGGAAGTAGCAACTAAGAAAGACTTGTATATGGAGACACAAAATTAGTCCTGATATAGTAGCATTTCCAGGAGATAAAAGCATGGATTTGAGTGAAGAATTAGAACAGTTTAAGTGAATGATATCAGTATTACTCAGACTTTGCCCTACTTGTAATTTCCTGAGGGATTCATGGCAAGAAGGGAAGATACACAGAGTGCAGAGAAATGCACAGAGGAAAAATCAGGGATTAATTCATTCTTTGTAGAAAAATATGAGATGTTACTTGTTGACAACCGTGACAAAATACATTTTGGGAAGTCTTATGTCTGTTTTAAAAATTATTTCCATAGTTCTTGCTTTTGGGTTGGAATCTTGATCTGATTGGCTTACCAAGGTGCTCTAAATGGTGAATGCAGAGTCCTAACAAGTGTTTTGTATTTTGCTAAGTTAAGGAGAAAACTCTTTTCTGCATCATTTTTACTTCTCTGTTTCAGAGGCCACGTTTGAGAGCAGCATTGCCTTAAAAGGCAGATGTCCTAACTGAGTTGCATCATTTCTTTATATAAAGAAAAAAGAGCACTTAGGCAAGCGTGGGATGGTGGTGATCTTTTTGACAGAAGGAAGCTGTAAAAGAAGCTACAAGAAGGAAGAAATTGAAGCAGTTTTAGAATGAGATCTCTTCAGTGATAATAAAATAAATAAAGACATTTGTCCCCAGGTCTGAAAAAAAATGTGTGTGCAAAAGGCTTTTTGTGGAAATCAGCTTTTTCCTGGGGCGGGGATTAACAGGTCACCAATGACAGACAATTCATAGATGAATCTCAAATGAAAGGAAGAGTGTAGTCCACCCATTCTTCAGGATTTTAAGTTTCCGTGTCTTGGATCAAGAACTTCTGGAGTGATCTTCCATTATGAGAAGGATTAAATCTACCAATGAAACTCAGATGATTTCAGGTGATGAGGTAATTTCCCCAAAGGCAAGAAGAGGTCACATACCACACATGGGCTTCTAGCAACATATTAAATGTCACAAGATTTGAGTTAGCAACACTACAGAGAAGCTCTCAAGAGAAGAATATGTTTAAGGCACAGAACCTGAAAGATGAAGAAGCAGAAAAATAGATGAGACAGAAAATTGGTTTTGTTTATAGAAAGCAGTTTAATATTGTATTAGAAGAAAATACTTGTCTTTACATGTGTCCTCTGACTCTCTCTCCAGACACTTGCTTAGTCCTTCAAAATGCAGACCCAAATGTCTCAAAATTCCCCCCTTAAAACTCCTGTGATAACTGCCTTCCTTACCAAAATACAAAGAGCCATAAAGTGCCTCTTGAGGCTCCGTAGGGATCAGACCAGAAGAAAAATGGTCAGTGAATGATGCAAAGTATCCAAAACATTTTCAATATAAGATCAAAATATATGCAAGATATGAAGTAATCTCTGTCATGGAGCTAGATAAGAAGATTGACCAAAATTTGATATTGTCCTCATAGATCAAAAGAAATCACAATATTTCTCTGCATTCAGCATAAAACTCTACTTATTTGCAGTGACATTTTCCACTGTTTTGTTTTGTTTTGTTTGTTTGGGTTTTTTTTTGTGGGGTGGGATTTAAGATAAATAGTATGAACCAAAAGCATTTCCAAATTCTCTTTCCAGGGAGTTTCTCAACTATCCCCACAGATAAGTGTCAGTTTAGGAAGAAACTATTCTCTCAACACTGTTGCTCTAACATCTCAGGTTTAGGAGCCACAACTCACATGATCTGTTTTAAGCTGTTAAAAATGTTAAACTTCTTGTATAAGATTAATCCCTTGATCTATTTCTGTAATCAGTGGGGAGTTAGCAATCCTAACCAGTGAGTGGGAAGACAGCAGTTCAGCTTGGGATGACTTTACACTTGGGGAACTTGGCTTTTGTTATTGACTACAGAAAGATCTAGATCAGAGGTCATTTAAAAAGTGGGTCTCTAGTCTAAGTTAAAGTTACCTGAGCTGAAGCCCTCCTGATTAACTGAATCTTCATGATTAACCCTTAAAGTAACATTCAGATTCGTAACAATATGTTTATGCAATAAATACAGACAATTGTGTTCATAGCCAGGCAGCCAGAGCAGTAGAATCATTAGAAAATAATTCATCAGCTTCACATAAAAAATACAACAGTATGTTGTATACAAAAGAACCCAAAACAAAACCCAAGCTTCTTTTCAGATAATGACTAGCTGTCATCAGGAAAATAATGGACTTCATTCTCATTCTCATTTCCAAGCCATGAAATCTGGATCTGCTGGGGTTTTTGTTTTCATTGATCTTTTTAAAAAGACTTAGGAAACATTTGTTCTCATGACACAATGTCCCTCATGAAAGCAGCATGCGCATGGCTCAGTCCCAGGGTGTGACGCATGCGCAGATCACATCACCCTCCAGGAGAGTGGCTAGCACAGTGGTTCCCACCCACAGCCTCACGGACTGCTGCCTATCTTTTTCAGAATCCTCTTACTGATATGTGCCATTCTTCCTCCCCTTGGAACAGTGGTCCCATTTCATTTACATTCAATAAAATGGGATTCCCAATGTCCAATACAGTTCCAGGAACTGGGGATATTCAAATGCATCCCAATGTTGTAAAACAGGATATTTTCTGTGACTACCTTTGATACATTGCAATTGCTTGTCTTGCATGCTATTCCATCCTCCCCCTCATTGGTTCCAAAACATTTATGTTTGAAATGGGGACCCAGGATTAGAAGTCCTTAACTCTGTAGTAGACACAGATCACCATAAAGGGAGGAAAGTGGAAACAGCACAGACAATTTCTTTCTACCCAAGGAAAAATTCAACTCTCAAATTCTTGCTCCCCAAGAGCAGTGGAAGTGATTTTGGACCACCTGACAGATTAATTTGGTGGCTGGATATACAAGAGATGGCTGGCTTCTGCAGCGTGTTTTACCCTTGCTCAGAAAAAAGAGTGGGAACCACTGAACTAGAAATACTTTTCCAGAAACAGTCATGCAAAGAGACAATGCAGTTACATCCCATCATGCAAGCCAGATACTCTCCTCTCTCTCCTCTGACTAGTATCGGAATTTCATAAACAAATGGTACATGTATGAGGAGAAAAATAATAAATTACTGCTAACAGAATCAAACAGCCCCCTGCCATGTATTTACCACTTTCACCTAACAAGAAGTAACAGTAATCAGGAAATTTTTCCACATTTTTCACACGTTAGCTGGTCACTGCATTCAGTTGGTCTCAAGCAATTGGAAGCAAAAGGTAGTCGTGTTTACTCCAATATTTTTGTGCCCTCTCACCTGAGCTTACATGGATGAACTTAGCTTTGGAAAAGCAAACATTCTGAATCACATTTCCATAAGTATTTCACTTTGAACTCTCCCTAATAGAAATTAGCACACAACTAATGTTATGAGGACAGACATGAATCCTGCAGTGAACATGGTCACCTGATCTCACAGAGTCTGTGAGCTTTCTTAAGACAAAACAAAGAACATGCTGAACCTCCAAGGTACTTCTGAACTTTGGCCAGTCAGCTTTCCCTTTCACTGAGTAACATCTTTTTCTTCAGAGAGGATCTCAACAAAACAGTCTCAAAAGAATTGCCTGCAACTTCTTGACAACTGAAGTCTTCACTTTTCACCCTGAATCTTGATGTCTAAATGTGCCAGTTTCTAATGTCTGAGGAGGAAACATCCCTTTTAAGTCAATGAATTTCCACACTCTCTGGTGGTGTATCTCCTCATTGATATTTGGGTGGGGGAAGACTCTAAATCCAAACTCAGCTACCACTCAAGATATCTGCCCAGAAATGTGAACACAAGTCCTAATGTGGGCTCAGCTTTAACGACCATCAGACAGAAAAAGAGTCCTTGTGCATACTAAAGGCCTTTGCTTAGCCCCTTTTCTTATCCACACTTTCTAAAGTGATTGAAATGGGTAAAAATAAACCATGTCACATAAATCTATGGAAAGAATAATCCAAATCCAATTCGTTGTCAAAACAGGATGGATGTTTTCCACCAGTGCATGTAGCCATTGTAGGTAAAAACTATATGGATGTTGACCCACTTTTTGCTTCGAAGTGCACATATCTCCATATATGAATCACTAGAAAGCAAATCAAACTGCAAAATCAATGTCTTCTGGTATTTTGCATGGGCCAATGAAAGCTGTAGAACTTCACTAGCTCTCCAAAAGTCGAAGAGCTCCAGCTGGAAAAGCTGAGTTGTGTGTTGATGATTTCATGTTTGTGGAATGAAGTGGGAATGAGAACAACAAGCTAAAGTTGAATGACAGCAAAGTATTTGTGTGGGACAGGATAAAATGCTTGACAATGCAGTCAAAATATTATTTCTAATGATGTTTCTTTCATATTTCTGAAATGACACAAATTATTTCTATGTCTCTTTGCAGGAAGATAAAATTCTTGCCCCTCATCTTAGGTCACAGTTCAGCGATATATTTAAGCATGTCAGACTTTATTCAGATCACCAAAACCATCCACTTATTTTCCATTTGCTGAACCAGAACCTGCAAATATACATGCAAAGATGTTCTTTCAGTGAACTCAAATTCAAAGTAACTTGCATGAATTTGTGTTGGCAGGGTTGGAACTACATAAGCAACAGTGTTTAGCTCTTACAATATTTTTTTTACAGTAAATTTCAAAATTATTTGCAGAGTAGGTTAGTATCATTCCCATTCTATGGAAACAGAGAAAAGCACTTCTTTCTAAGCATATCATTGGGAAAGCCAGGATTATATCCCATGTTTTCTGAACAGCAGAACAATTAACTATTTGCAAGGTCATGCAACTTTCTTTTTATGCTTAATAACTTTTCAGTCTTTTTGCCCCTTAATTTTGATGGTGGTTAGGCCAACCACTGTGGTAAAAACAGAAGTGCAGGCAGAGAATGGCATGCAAGACATATGAAAAGAATAAGGCTTAACTGTTACTTGAATGTATATACCTAAGTTTTCTTGTGAGGCTTGATCCAAAGAATGACTCCCTACTAAACATGACATTACTGTAAAGTGAAGAAAAGTTATTAAGATGAGACATTAATGTTTACCCATGAAAAGCTCTATGAAAAAAAATGGGAACAGCCTTTCATTTGTAGTTAATGTTGTGTGGAGCTCAGAGTGGCTTTTTTCTTTTTCCTGTTTTGGGCAGATGTATCAAGATGAAATGCTGACAGTGAAAGTTTACACGTTGCAAAATATGGCTTTATTTTCGTTTTGTTGTTAGCATTGACAATAGAAAAATGCACCACATTTTGTGAATTCTTTCATGCTCACACAATAGGAAGGTCTGCTACTGATTATGCCACTTAAAAAAAAATAAAATCAACATTCCAAAGGCAGAAAAATATTTTTCTTGTGGAGATAAGGAAACAGGGATAAATTACTTTTCTGCAATCACATAATAATAATACTAGGAATGAACATGCTCTCCTGATGTCTAGTAATACAGCTGGACAATGAGGATTAGGAACAGGACACTAGGAGAAAGTTCAAAATTCTTCATTAAAATGCCTGTACATACAAGTACTGAAGTTTTGACACTAGTCAAAATCAGTGGAACAGCTGTAACAACAGCACTGAAAAACTCGGCCCAATATTCACTCCTCAAACTTTGACATAAAATGTTGGTTCAGAATAAACAATATATCCATCAAGCAAAGGAACGCATGAAGTGTAGGTCAGGCTTCCAAATGTTTGCTGAATGATTTGCTGCACTTCAGCAGAAATGAGCATTTGTATCTCTTTCTCATAAATCTTCCTCCCTGAGAGTTGAACAGATGAAAAGGCTTTTCAATTCTGGCAGAAGAGCAATTGCTACCTGAGATTTCATGGGACTGGTGGATTTAGGCCCAGATTAAGGAAATAAAAACTAGAGGCACCTCTGGCATAAAGTCAGTAAACTCCCCACCAGTGAGACACAGACACCATAGTCCATGTTCCTCCTGGTATGGGGGACTACACAGAGCCTATAGAAAAACTGCTGTTTCTTAACAGAGCTGCATCATATGTACCACTTTCCTTCATATGTACCACTTTTCTTCACTGCTTACAGGACCCAGTCTAGCTCCAGGGCAGTTCAATGTCCTGTTCATCATATCTTATACCTTCACAGTTTTGGTTTAAAGGGAGCTTCTACAAAGCCTTGAGGGAGCTGCTGCCAAACCTCAATTGGTTTTCTACTATGACAAGTCCTTCCCTGCAGCCTTGCCTTGAGATGCAACTTCTGAAATGGCCTTTTCCACTCTGTTGTGTCCTCTGTGTTTTTTCCCAAATGGTCTAAGAACCAGGAGCTTTATGTAGCTGTGTCTTTTTCATAATGCCAGTTCCTGCTTCCAAGGGGAGATCCTAGAAGGATCTGTCAGTGTTCAACTCTAGAACTGTGGAGTTCCCAAAGAGCTTTCACACCAGTTAACAGAAATCCTGCCACTTAAAGTGCTTCAAATCCTCAAATTTTGACACAGCTAGGCATAATTTTTAGTTTCTTAAAAGCTTCTTTGAAATCTTTGGACCAATTCTTCTGTCTCCTTTATCAACCACTGATTAGACAACACCATTTATAACTACAGCAGCTTCCCCATTAGGTAGTTAACTGATAAAAGAACTGGAGACTGAGGGCCTTTATGGGCTGTTCTCTCCAGCAGTACCACATTCCCTTATTGCTCATTTATTTCGGTACAGCCAAAGCACAAACTGCAGTGGAGTATGAGTAATACATTCTATACTAAATCACTGTAGGAGGAAGATGATTTTTTTCCTTTTTTTTCTTTTTAAATTATCTGATCGGTAAATAAGAATTTTATGAGAGATAGGAGGTGGGACTGTCAAAACAATCAGATTTTATGGCTCAGTCCCAGTTCTACTGAAGTCAGTGGATGCTCCCACAAGTACCATCATTTGTCTCTTTACCCGGAGGGTTTCCAATGCCTTTAATTGAATGCTTCATTCCATAAACACATTCCTGCTAACAGGAGGGCTCCAAGGCAGGTTTACTGATGATTTTGCTGGAGGTTATTACATATGTAAAAACATAAAAGCAAGACATATCCAGCTAGAATGAGGGGCCTTGGGATTATAGTTTTAAAGATTTTGAGTTGTGAGTCATAGTTTTCCATTTTTAATTCAGTGTGGCAACATAAAATGATTTCTACTGGTCTAAAGCTACAGTAACTCAGAAGCTACTCCATGAACTGTTCAGCTGCTGCAGGTGCAGGAGCTTCTCTAGGGGGGCTGTGAGCAACAGGAAACTGCAGCAACTATTCACTCACCTAATTTTAATCTGCTGCTGCATCTGAGTCAGAGCATTTTGACTCAAGGTATGGATTTACATATTCAAAAGAATTTCAGCTCCTAAGCTCTCTCCTACATACTAAAGACCAAAATTTAGCTGTTGCCAACACTGCAGATGGGTAAAATCTCCAGATATCTACATTAATGATTGCTTAGCCTGTGCAGTGACATGGATGGAGAGCACTTAAGGATCACAAACTAGGTAGCTCTCACCCAGGTAGTCTTTGAAGAGGAGCAGGTTAGCTCATGATTATGGTGGCAAGAGGGAGAAGACAATCTTTCCCAATAATTTGTCACTACAACATTTGCCTGTATTGTAAGAAAACTTGGGATAACTTTTCCTTTTCCGTTAAAGGAGGTTTGAACCCCAAAAATTCAGAGAAATGCAAGTGTTGCCTTTTTTTCAACTTCCTTTATTGGAGCTATCCTGTGTTGCATGAAATGCTTAAAAAACAAACAAACAAAAAAAAAGAGAATTTTTCATCAGGTCAGGGACAGGAACTCGGGCCTGACCTCTGGCTAACAGTTTTCAAATATTAGTACAATTCTTGTTCCTTTTGTTTGCACTGTAAATGGGGATAGAAATGGAACTAGCTTCAGCACGAGCCTGTGGAATATTTATCCTCTAATTGCTATTGAATTTCATTGTGGGCGATCCATTGATAGCAGTTTAGCTTAAAGTTTTGACTTAGAATTACTGCATGTGCATTTGACTCTTTGACTCAGCTGAAGAGGTTTATAAATATATCCTTCCGACCTGAGATCTTGCAGGTTGACTGACAATGACTGCTCTGTTGCAGCTTTCAGTGTCTGACCAGTATTAGGATTGATGACTCCTTCATTCTCTTTGCTTGTAAATTCCCTGGTGTGATGGGGAACTTTCACATTTTTTTCAGCAGGGGTGAAACCAAAGCCTCAAACTTAATACAGCTTTTATAGTACTGCCAGAGAGATTGACTATCCTTCTGTTCCATCTTAAGACATCCATCTTGGTATTTATTGTCAAGAAGTCTTTGCACATGGTGAATCAACACAGACTTGATTCATTACACCACAACATTGCTCTGTGCAAGACTGTGGAGCAACAAGAAGAAGCAGAACTTTAAATTCCCCCCAGACCAGCCTGGATGCTGACTCCTGGCTCTATGGCACTGATCAGGAGAAATTTAGACCATGATTAATCATAACAAACAATAAAGCTGTTTACAGACAACCAGCAAGCAACACTGTACAATTAGCATTTTAGCTGTGTTGTTAAATTGGGAAAAAAGCAAGCAGTTAGGAAATGGATTGGTTAATAATTTTTTTTATGGCTATCTATGGTATTAGTAGCACGTTTTGGTTAACAGCTAACAAATCCACAACGAACTATTTAATTTGCATCCTCCAATAACTGTATGAAAACATATAAAATAATGGCAGCTACATACCTCGCAGTACCATCCAACTGCTCTTTCCTTTTATAGAAGAGAAGAAGCATTACAAGAAAGCAATGACAGAAGAATCACATAATAAATTCAGCAATTTTTTTAGACATAAATTACTAATCTACTGCTAATAGTTTATACCTCTTTTGTTCTGTGACAATAGCTGAAAGTAGAATAAAAGCTACATTTTCAACTAGCCACAAAGCAAAGAAAGTGTTATAGATTCCTGAAACCAATCTCTGCTGCTTAGATTGGCAATCCAGTCTTTGGTGAGAAGGGATCTCCCCTGCCCTTTCTCCCAGGACCTTATTTGCAAAACAGCTATTAGATTTCAGGTTGTGTTCAATGAACAAGCTTGAAGTCACAGTAATGAGTCTAGACTCCTCACACATCTGAGAATTATTACCTGAAAAAAAAAAAAGCCTGAGGTCCAGAAACCCTCTAGAAATTACTCTATAATGGAAAATATGGAAATAGAGAAATAGTGAGAAGGAATAAAGAAAAGCATAGAAATGTACTGAGCCTTAATTAAATACTTATGGTGGGTTTATCTTTAGAGATTCCCTTTTTGCAGTATTGTGAAATCGATCCTAAAGAAATATATTGTGAATAAAACAAAGAGATAGCATTTGCAATTTGCACTTGGTGAAGGTAGGAGCCTGAAACATTTCAAGTCAGTTTTGAGCAACAGCTGGAGCTGCATTACTAGTGTAGTGAACACAACTTCCATGTGGAGAGCTCTGTTAGAGCTGAGCACAGGCTTAAGGGCACTTTTTTCCAGAAGGAGAAACAACAGCAAGTCCAGAATGAAAGCTTAAAATATTCACTTGGATAAGCAATTTCCATTATTAGAAGCTGATAGACTATAGCTAAAAGTCTTGTCTTTCATAGGGCCATAAAGGTTTTTAAACAACATTTTAAAATGTTAAGACCTGAATGTGAGAAAGGTCCTCTTTGACAGGCAAGGAAAGTGAGGATCAAACAGTCTCACAGTTGTAAACATATGAGCACTATGTCTGAATGTCTTTATACATAGAATGTTGTCCTCTGAACTCAGAAGTGGTGACTGAAATAAAACCACAACGACAGAAGTTTCGTCTTCCTCAGAACAGTTTTCTGGAAACCTACAAAAGCCTCATTGATATGCACAAAGATTGTGTTTCCTGTCCTGATTGATACTTCACAGAAAATGATGGTGGAGAGGTGGACAATGCACTTACCTGAAAAATGGAAATGATACAATTGATTCATAAAACCTCCAGGTAGCAACCAAATCAATCCTGTTGGGGTTAGTAGCATAGTATCTCCAGGCAGCCTGAATTACAAGGGAGAGGAAACAGTGAGTGTTATCAAGGCAAAGCTGTTCCCCATGCTGACTACAGCCAAACTGTTTCAAAGAACACAATGGTGCACCTGAGCAACTATTTAGAAATTATTTAATAATAAGCCATACCAAATGAATGTTACTGTATGGCACATCTGTTGACAGTGGATTATGATCTGGGAGGGCTGTTAAAGGAGACAGAACATAGAGAGAACCACCAACATCAACATGATATTACATTAGACTAAACTAGTTTTATTCTCCTGTCTAGTATGTCTAAAAGAGCTTCAAGCACTGCTGGACTTGTCCAGTAATTCTGGAAGTGCTTAAGACAGTTCATTACCTAGTGTATCACCAGAGGACATTGTGCTGAGCAATCTTCTATTTCAGCATTTAGCTCCAATCAAAATTCTCAAAAAAACAATTTTTAATCACATATGTCAGAACCACTGTACCTAAACAAACTACCTGCTAAGTGAAGATGTTTTCATTTAAAAGGTCAGTTCCATTTACAATTCATGCCTGAAGCCCCTTCTCTTTACTAAAGAGTGTTTTAATGAGAACAGCATAATATGCCGTTGTCTGCTTATCCTGAGGACTGGTTTGGTCCTGGACAGACCTGAGCACCAACACTTCCATTTGATATCACAGAAACTTTATCTGTTCCTCTGTGAAAATGCTGCCACTTTTCTTCACTGCCATCAGCATGTTCTCCATACGTAGTAGGGGTAACTCCTGTAAAATTTGCCAGCACCAAGACTAGTGATTTTAAGCTTAATTTCCTGAATTAATAACAAAGGCCATAACTCAAGACCAGATGAGCTAAGGACCCTCTTCCCACTGACTCTTCAGATCATTCATGATATAGCAGAAGATCCAGAGTGCGTTTTTTATTTTTTAAAAACCACACATGCTATTTATTTGCCCTGATTGAAACAGTCACTATCTATTGTATTACTTCTATTGCTGTTTTCACATCAATAACAATATAACTTTGCAGATAAAAACATCTCTCAAGGGAATGGACAAAACCTGGATTTTGGAAAGAAGACATTTTTGACAGCCTGTTTTCTGTGATTTTGTGGCACTGATACAGAAGCTGGTTGGTTTCCAGAACCTAGGAGATGAGACCCTTTCTCTAAAGACATTGTTCTTCTGAAAGATATTCTGGAAGTTGAACAATTCCTCAAAAACTGCAAGGACCTCTGGATTATCTAGCTCAGTGTGAAAAAACTTCCAAACACAGCCTCTCACATTCTGAAATGGGAAACAAAAATCTGGGCAGGGGGGAATTGGTGGCCCTTTTTAACATGATGCAGCAGTCTTCATACACAACACTTTTCCAAGAGGTGAGTGGCTGCAAACCTGGATGAGTTCAGCTGCCGGCTTTCTTCTTTTCTCAAAGTGTTTTTGACGATGTTGCTCCTGAACCTTCAGTGCCAGCCCTGAGCCCAAAATGCCCTGAAAACACAGAGTGATGTAAGACTTTAGATATTTCTCACTTAGAAAAAAAATGGATTCATGATGAGAGAAAACAAGTCTGTTTGGGGGAGACTGTGCAGTACAGCATTTCTTTTCTGCTGCTCCACTCATGGGACAGGAGGTTTCCATGATGCTCTCAAGGACCACAGACCACATCAAATCATTTTAAGGTCCTTAAGAGGCTTTTTGAATGTCTATTGCCTTTCCAATCTGGAGGTATCCAGGTGGTGTATTACTTTCCACTCAGAGTAGAGTGAAACTGTACTTGTGTGATACAAGAGCTATGCTAAATCATAGTCTGGATTTGGGTGTGCAGCACTTGCCATCCCCTGGGAAATTCTTTCCAAGTCCTGATCTAAAGGAAAAATATCCTAAAATCTGGGCTTGGGCCAGATTCTGTTGTTATTCAGCCCATCTGACTCAGATCTTGTCTCATTCTCACCTAAGGACTTTCCAGACAAGGGAAATATCAGGCTGGGTAAGATGGGCCCAATTCTAATTATTAAAACAATAGGCCCTAAATACTTTTAAAAATATGTCTTGTGGGAGTTATGTCAATAACAGTAAACCAACACATGCCAGGGTACAGTCTCATGAACTGCCTTGTGATTTCCCAGACTGTACACTTGCTGGATTAATTTTGTCCTTTGCTAATTAGGATTGTCAGACAATGCCCACACACGATTTGAGAAGTATTGGGGTGATATATTATTCCAAATAGGCTCTGTGCAAAGCTAGGAAGAAAAAATGTTTAATTTACTGATATAGACCCTTTCAAGTCTCTGAATTAATTCTTAAAAAGGGATTTGGTTCCACTGGCAGTTTTGTTGACTTCACATTCTTTTAGCAAGTGTATAGCACTAGTCTATTTGTAATAGAGGAGGGGGAAAGTACTTACTGCAGGAAGAGCAAAGAAAGACACTCCAATGAGAGAGAATGTAGCTGCAATCAGCCGTCCCTCCCATGTTTTGGGGGTCTTGTCACCGTATCCAATTGTAGCAAGGGTGATCTGTGGGCAGAATGACAGGGACCTCTTGTGAGAAAAACAAAGGCAAGAGCTCTGCTTTAAATGTCACCATGAAACCCGAATAGCTCCCTTTGTTCTGTGGATGCTCATGCACAGCTCCTTGAAATAGGATCTTGAGGATGGGCCAACCAGTTTCCTGTAATAGTCCCAAGACATTGCACACAGAATACATTTAGTCTTAAAGAAGTTGCTTTTCTAGGATGCATTTGCTGCAGAGGAACTTCATGTGATGCTGCCTGTGGAGTGAGCTCCCTGACCACCATCAGTGCACAGTTAGGAATGGGACTTGCCAGTTAAAAACTTGCAGACCTTTAACAACCAGTCAGGACTAGCTGTACCTGAGCAACTGGTCTTTACAAAACAAAGATGAATGTGTGAAAACTTATTCCTTTCCTGCACCATTGTTAATTTCCAGTCAACCATATACCTTTTCTCACCAGTGAGAGTCTATCTAAATGTCCTGGATATGAAAGGATATGAAAACATCCAGGTGTTCTATGCAACACTTAGTATCTTTCCACTAGTAATGGGGGTGGGGGGTGTCAGTGTGTGTGTGTGAGTAAATATCTTGCCATTTATGAATGAACTATATTAAATAAAAAATAAGCTGCGGAATTTTAGTCCCAGGATAACAGAGACTTCCCTGACTATCAGTAGTAAAGCAACACGAATTCTGGAATGACAGGAATATTTTGTGATCAGATAAGTAGAGGTGCAAACCAATTCTCCTCTCTTCATCAAAGGAGGCAAGAACAGATTCGTTCAGCATCCTACTGCCAATGTCATTCCCCGATTTTTGTTGAAGGCATGTAAGACAAGAGAATTGTTGAGTTAACCTTTCCAGAAACATTTTTCTACTTTCTGCATCTGAATCTAGAGACATCTTCAGTCACTGGCTCCTTAAGAACCAAACTTCCATGAGGGTCTACTCCACCTTCCCAAACATTTAGTGATCTTTGTTTGCCCAACAGAACCATCCATTTCCTTGCTCTGGTTTTGCCATTTTCTTAGGGATACAGCTCTCACAGGCAGGATACTGCTGTCATGAGAGCAAGGTCTCCCACTGGCATAGTGCAGTTGTACCTTAAGAGATACTGCTCTAAAAGAGAGGTTTCCCAGAAGCCAGGAGCACAGACTGATTTCTGAAGGAGGTTTAAGTACCTAAGGGACTTTGTCTGACTGAAAATCAGCAGGGATGTAAGTTCTGTTATTTGGTTTTAGGGGCACCCCTACCCCTACTTTGATAATGTTACATGGGTAACATGCAATTCACCCAAATATAGCCGCACTTGCACTATAATCTCTAATACCAACAACTAATTTCTTCTTGGATATGAAGCTTTTGAAAAGGGGATAAGGTATTTTTGGAGTCACTTACCAGCCCCCACCACAGGGCATCTGCATAGGTTTCAAACTCTTCTTTCATCTCCACTCCATTAGCATCTTTTTCAGGAACATCTTTTTCAACCAGATAAACAAGAAATGAGGATAAGATGAGTGTCAGGAATCCGATGTACCAAGCAGTGATGAGTTCCTGCAAAAGAAACAGATGGACATGGAGGACCTGAAAACATCCTCAATACCCACAGTGGCAGAGTAAACATCAGGAGGAGAGGGAAGCACAGAGGGTGACAGCAGAGCTGTCACTATTGGCTTGGTCACAGACCATAACCAGCCCAGCTCAGCACTTAGTGGGAAATAATGCAGAAGATTTACAAGAATTAGCCCTTACACGGCATATTCCTCAGGAACAGCTTGGAGCAATCTGAAGTTGTGGTTCTGCATAAAGCTGGGTTAAGGATGTAGCTGCACCAGTGACACAGCTGCTGCAGCAAGGTCCCTGACCTTGGCTCTTCACATCCCTTCTGCCCCAGGCTTGGTCAGTCTTAGCAAGCAAACCACGGCTCTGTCCTCTCCCTACCTCTAGACAGCCACAGCCGCAGGATGCAGTTACATCTCTTCAACCATATCAAACCAGATTCCATCATGAATGAATGATGTTTTCAACATGAATTCATGCAATAAGAACAGACCTTGAAAAGCATCTGTGTGAAAACAAAATCTGAGCCTCTCTGTTTTAGAGAGAGTGTCTGAAATGGAGTGTGGGTCTAATCCCACTGAGGCAGGAGATGCAGCCACCACAGTTAAAATCCCAACAGTCTGAAACCATGAAGAAAATTGGGTAGAAAAAAAACAATATTCCTATTCATTTTATGAGAACTGTATTGAAAGTGGGGGTGGGGGTGGAAGCTTTGAAGCTGAGAATTTCATAATTGAATCTTGAGATAAGTAAACTTTCTTAGCTATCTTCTGGTGTACAATCGCAGAAGGAAATTGTTAGCAAAATTGTTTCTTCATTGTTTCCAGTAGAGCAAAGTTCTCAAAGCCCCTTCTTATCTTTCTCAGCCAGCTGAGATCCAAAGGGTGGTGGTGGGCAACCAGACAAGGAACATTTGAATGAAATCCCACACAATGAAGCCTTAAACAATTTTTAAACAATGTCTTTGGTACACATACTTCTTCCATGATCTGCTCCTGAGAAACATTTTTGACAGTGTTTATGTGCCACCTGCCTTTTAGCAAGTTTATAAAGGGAAGAAACAGAAGTTGGTAAGAAATGAAGCAGGGTGGGTATCCCCATCAGCCATTACACAGAAGCAAAGTCTAATTATGCTGTGCCAGCTGGCATTTTAATTTTCGAAACCCCTTAAAATGTCAGGAATGTCATTAATGGATTAAAAAAATCAGTATGTTGCACAGAATACATGCAATTTTCTACAACCTGTGCAGATGAGAAATCTTATCTAAAGTATTTTTATGCAGATAGTTTTTAACTTACAATTATGTTTTGTGAAAATGCAAGAACACAACTATCTGTCTGGTGTGAGACAGGGTGTGTCTGACTGCAGCATCAAGTTAGACCAAACAAAGATGATTTTAGAAATTTTCCCTATCTGGGTTCCCACTGTCTGCATCTCTGTATTGTCTGACCCCTGCTTCCAAATTTTACCAGTAGCTCACTCTGAAACCATATTTCTGCTAATAAGCCTTTTTCCATCCCTTTGGAGTCCTGCTCCATCTGTTGATCAGACAAGTCTGAGAAGCCACTACAAACATGTTGCAGCTTCACAGGCATTTCTGTGAAAAATTTCAGCATATTTCACCATTAAAGGGATGTCCCTGCTCCCTTTCAGTGTAAAGGCAAATTTCGTGTTTTAATGTAGGGGAATGAACACACTCTTCCTTCCCAGCACCAGGGCTGAGTGGAGAAGGGTAAAACAAGGGGCAGAAATCATTCAGGGAATGGAAGAGGGAATAAAACTGAAAGAACAAAACTATTTTTTGAACTACTGAACATAATCACAAGGCATTGCTGTACCTGTACATCCCCTCTCTTTCCCTTCAATCTTTCTCCCCAAACCCCAGCTGAGGCCTGCAAGCTCCTCACTTACTTTGCTATGTGCACAAATAGCTGATCCCAAAAGTTTCCACGTGCCGCCCCTCCTGTCCATTCGGAGCATTCGTAGGATCTGAAGGAAGCGGAGGCTTCTGAGGGATGTGGCCAGAACATTGCCCTGGTTCCCAACAGCAACCACTGGCACTGAAGCAATCAGCACAAAGATATCTGCAAGGCGAAAAGAACAAAGCCTGCCAACAAAAGTGGCCCTATCACCTGCTTCTTAATCCCATCTGGCTGGGCTGCAAATTTCCTATGGCAAATTTTGAAGCTGCCTGAAAATGCCTTCTCTTTCCAATTAAACAGGTAGCTGCACCTGCCACAGTCAGCATAATGAACAAAACCTACTAGAAAGCCTCGGGATCTGTTTACAGCTTGATGCACTGGACTTGAGACACTGTCTGAGCTTGCTCAGGGATGCACAGAAACAGTGTCCTAATGCTGACAGAAAAACAGCCTTCTGTTCATCTGTACCACAGGAACACTAGTGAACAGGTCAGCAGATGAAAAATTCAGTTTTGATGGTATATCTAGTATTTTATTCTTTTGGCTGAGTTTTCCCATTAAAATCTCTAAGTCAGTACTACTATTTTTCATAAGTGCTTATGGAACGAATTTGTTGAACAACTGAAGAGATTTGAAATGCAAAATTGCATCACTTTTTGTTTTCTTTCTTTTCCTTGTTTCCCTCCTGCTTTTTGATCCTATACATAAACAATTTTGTCTACCATTTAGACCCAGGAGATGAACAAAAGGAGGGAGAGGGAGGAGAGGTGTATATTCACATGACACCACAGCTCTCCAGAGTGCTACATGCTGTACAAATAAAGAACAAAAGAAAACTAGTGTTTGGCCTGAACAGCATGAAAACAAATGAGAACATCCTAAAATCCATGAACAAATGGGATGTACATGATGGGTGCTCAGGGTAGACTTATCTCCTAAATGCTGGCTGATTAGTTTGTGGATAGAAAGAGGAGTTGCAGGAGGAGATTCAAATGTGAATAATGAGTAGTTTTACAGATAGTTATAGGCAGTCTGAAAGACAATATGGATGAAATCACAAAGGTACTTGTGTGCAAATGCAGACTGACATCACAACAGTAAAGCACAACACAAATATGAAAGAGGGCCAAGGAAGTAGGGATCAGATGGTTGGGATCTTAAATCATTTGAAACTGAAGGTAGAGAGACTCTTTTTGGGGATAAGCTTAAGAAAAATGCAGTGGGACTCAGGAAAAGGACAATATGAAAAGTAGAGGATTCATTTTTTTTTCTCACTGACTAGATACCCAAGTGTCTCTCAAATTAATGGTTATTGCTGGCTACTTCAAAAAACTACTCCAAGCAGGACACAGGTCCTAGCATAAAGGGCAGATCTGACTTCATTGCTCTTTGCACTGCCATTCACCAGTTTTTTGACATTCCCAAACTGGCTTAGAAGAAAAAGGACATAATGGGGAAAACAGTATTAGAGAGCTTGTGCCTACCCAGCATGCACAAAGGCTTCCTGGCAAATTTGAGTCTCCCTCTCCATCCTTTGTAGCGACAGCAACAGCCAGCAGCCCAGATTCTTAAGGCAAACTCTGCTCCAAAGATGAAAATGGCAAAAGTTTCCTGTATCAAGACACAAACTACATTGTTAGTCTCCTAAGAAGTTTTGCAGTAATTCTGCACACAAGAATATAGCTGAAGGAAATGAGGTACAAGTGTTAGGATATGTGTGAGAGAGTTAAAAAAGTAGAGAATATAGATCGATGAAAGTGGCAAGGCAAAGTGGGACATCCCTTTTCAGCTTTCTAATTCCAGGACCAATTTGCCCCTGCAGTTGGGTAAATGTGAAGTGCTTACCCCACCTTAGTGTAAGGGCAGTTGCCTCACAAAGAAATCTCCCATTCCACACAAAATGTGAGTGGTGACTGCAAAGTTCCCAGTGCACTCTGTGCCCACACCCAGGGTTATCCCCCAGTAGCTCATTCATACTGCCATATCTACAGAGATGGGGACAGACAAACTATATTCATATAGTCATAAATTTAAGGCAGTGATAAAGACATATATAAGACAAATTTAAGGCATACATTGTTCCCTTAAATTTCTGGGGGGACAAAAGAACGGTATTTTCCACCTTACTCAAGAACCCTTCTATGCATGGGGAGGAGAGTTTCTCTGAGGTGCTCAGCAGAGATGGGCCAAGGGCAGCCTGGGGCACACAGTTACTTTTCCTCTCTGTGAATTGCTGGCAAGGAGGAAAGGAGCAATTTTCCTCATGCTCACACCCACAGCTCCTAGGTGCTTCTGAAAACTGCTGAGACCACATGAAAACAAGCATAGGAGAAGGAAAAATAACCTCACGCTTTTTCAAATGTGAAAGATGTGCCATAAGCAGGGTAAGAGAGACCAAAAGCAAGTTTCACATTCCCTAAGGGATAAGGGTGTTTTCATACAGGCACTTTTTGTGAAGGAACATGCAAGGGGAATTCACCTTTCATTCCTTTTGGCATTTAGCTCTTGCTCAGATCTACATGTCTTTGGGGGTACAAGGGGAAATGGAAACTGAGATCTTGGAACTAATTTCGCTGTGCAGTTTCCCTAGGGCTATTTTATACAAGGCCAGGTTAAGTGAGACACTGTGCTCACTATTTCATGACAGCTGTGGGAGCAGAGCAAGTTTGCTGTTAGGGTCATTTTCATACAATGTTGAATATGACATGCATATACTTAGTGGGTTTTTTTCTCTATTTTTTAATTCTTCTGTCAAATGGAAGGTCTACAGAAATAAAGTCTTGAGCATGAGCTTCAGCATTTGTAGAATCAGCATTCCGGAACACACACGGAAAGAAATGTATATGCTGCAAATAAATTTTCTCCTGGAGGCACTGCCTGCAACAATTTCAGTTATGCTGCTCTTGGGCACAAGTCCAGTTCTGATGACCTCCCTTGGTAAAGGAACACTGGCATTAGTAGAATACTATAGAGTGAATCAAAACTTTTGAAAGATCCCCCCAAGATTAGTTGCCAAATGTGCTTAGATCTGACATAGTCGATAGGAAATTTACTGATAATTTGATGGAAGGACTGTTAGGCAAATGCTGAAAAGCCATTATTTAAAATCCTCAGGCTAGTATTTTTCCACTCATTAATGTTTACTCAGGAACCTCACTTTCTTTTTACTCACTTGGCTCTGATAATGGACTGGGAATTCTCCAGTATGAAAGCATACAGTCACTGCTCCAGGACCAATGGCAGAAAAACCTCAGTGCATGCAGAGCTGGGAGTAAGATTCCATCCCTGCTGCTGGAGCTGATTTCAAGGGAATTACATGGATGATGCACCAGCCCCAGCCTACTTACCAGCAACAGAAGCCAGTCTCCTGAAACCGTTTCATACTCCTTGAAAGTTGTCAGGACAGCTAAGATCAAACACCCCAAGACAATCAGAAACCTGGAATGAAAGAAAAAAAGGAAAAAAACCCCACACAGCATTGTTACCCCTCTCTGTATTTGCATTGGAGATAATGCATATAAAATCCATCAGGGGATGGCTGCTTCCTATTGGCAAGCAGAGAGCTGGGCTTTCATGAAGATCAAGGGTTCTTAGCCAGGATGGAGCAGGGGAAACTGGCAGCCATGGCAAGATCCTAAATGAGAACGTTCCTGGGACAGACTGGCATTAATTAATTTTGCATTTTTCAAGAATAAAATGGGTGATACTGCACTTTTGGAAAGAATTGTATGATATAGCAGAGGATTGTGCTGCTCAGGAGGTCTATTCCAAGCTGGTGTTCTATGTGTTTCCCAGAGTGACACTGCATTTACCGTGGAATGAATCTACTTGGCACATCCTGGGATCTGGGAAACAGTAAACGCTTCTCTACAATGCAGCACCAGGACAAACCTTCCCTTCAAAACTGCACTGCATTTCTTTTCTCCTTCTCATTTTGCACTCATTTCTATGTGGATGAAAAGACAAAAAGGTTTGAAAGAGAAACAAGAGAGGGTAAATTTCTGCTCTCCAGTAAAGTGTGTGAAAAATCAGTGTCTGTCTGCGAGACTCCAGAACATAGAGGTTTGACTGAAAATTTAACTCCCACTGCTGGTAAATCCAATTCAATCTTGTTGATCTGCTTTGTAAAACTATTCCCAGGCTCAAGCTATTCAAAATCCTTTCTACACAAAGAGGTAAAAAAATCGAGGGAATCTCATAAGTGATTAAGGTGAAGCAGAGTGGGCGAAGCTCATATTCTGGTACTTTGTGAATCCATATCATGGGCATTTTACTGCACTTCCAAAATCTAATCCACAGGAACAGAGGGGCAGGTGGTCATGGAAATATTTTGAGTTTAGAAAATAAATTGGAAGGATGTCTCCAAAACAGCTTTGGATCCCCTGCTTTCATAGTGAGGGTACATCAAAGAAATGATAGGCATAAGGTACTGAAATCATCCAGAGAAAAAAGCTTGTGAAGAATCAAGCTGTGTTTAGTATGTCCTACCTGTTTGGAATTTCAATCTGATACCTGTCATGTGATTTCATTTCTTGCTGAATAAAAATCCACTTTGTTTCACTGGATGACATGAGCAGAGCCACAGCCTGCAGTGTGGAGGCAGCAAGTGAGGGCTCAGCTCACAGACACGTGTCCTCTAATCTGCCCTTAGGCTTTCATTTCCTTAATGTATGAGGAAACCCAGGGCTAGAAAATGGTGTTCTGAGAATTTACAACTTCTTTGCAGTTGGAGTAAAAGGACAGAGGTGAGCTTCAGACAACTCCTGCTGCCTTTTGGGGGGGAATTTCCTCCAAACAGCATCCAGTAGCACCCTCCATGCAAGAAAAAGACAGTGAAACACTTCACAGCAAACCCTGAAGGATTACTCTGCCATGGCTTTCCTAAAATTAGCTGTTCAGATTGAAGTTTCTTAAGTGAGGAATATTTCAGATCAGCCATTTTGAGCAAGGTTAGGACAGAAATAAATGTGTCTGTCCGTGCTAAATAATTTTTGGAATTCTTTCACAAGTTTCACCTTTTCCCACTCACCAAACATGCTCAAGAACATGGGTTATTTAGTTGGTGGGAACCAGCCCTTGAGTCCAGAACACGTCTTTTTTCATCTACCTAGAACCACACTTCCACTGCACAAGACATTAGGCAGTTAACTTAGCAATCCTGGGATGCTCCTGCAATGCCCTCAAACTTTTGTTACATCATACCTTGTTGTCCCCATCTTGCAATTCTGAAGATAGTGGCTCACTGGCTTCCCAAGACCCACAATCCAGCTATCCTGTACATCCATGAACAAACTAGTGAAACCTCAACCAAGAAAACAGCTCCTTTGACTATCTGTAAACAACCCATACTATGCCACAGTAATGCCATTACAGTGGTACAATCACTAATGCTCCATTTAAAGCCTTGAGCAGCTGCCTCTTGGTACTTTCTATTAAGGACATTTCTTTATACCATGTGAAAATTCAGTCACTCATGAGCTCATTTCAATGATTTAATGAAAGGTGAAACACACTGAAAACAGCCAAGGAAATTACATCATTATATTACATCATTCACTACTTAAACTAAAGGCATGAATTTATGTCATTCAACAGAAGTCTGCTGTCAATTAAAGATAATGTACAGAGTTTTGTCCAAGAGGAAGACAGAAGATAAGTTAGTAGGGAAATTGTAATCTTTTGCCTAAAAATACCTGCGGTTTTACCACTAGAGGGTACCGGTGCTCCATAGAGCAAGGGGATACAGCTCTGTCTTGTTTTCCTTTCCCAGGAAACAGACTCAATGCAGTTATGTTCAGGTGATCGCACCCATGTATTTTACAGGCAAGCAAAGGGGTCTCACGGTGGTGAAAAAGCTTTTGCTTTGTCGCTACAAATCCTAAACGTTGATATTAATGGACAAGGGGTGCTGCTTGTTTGATTGCTACCTGCACCACAGCCCATGTGAGAGCCCACCCATGAAAACAACAGATCATGCAGGACAGAAAAATAGTAAAAATAGGTAAGTGAGACTGGAGATCACAATAAATGATTCTGATGTCAAATCTGAGCTAGGAATGTGTATTGAAACCTCTGCTGCAGGAAGTATATGAATGTACTTTGGAGGTGCAACTGCTGAGCAGGGACTGCAGTCCCCCAATCCACACAGACTCCAGAGCCAGGCTCCTGCCCTTCTCCAGTACTTTGGGGCATGAAGGGGTGAAAAGCCTGTGTTGCTACACATAGCTGAAATCCATCTTGGAAGGGTCGGCCATCTCCTGCTGCACTGTTTCCAAAGGATAAACACCAACTGCAAACACCCACAAGTTAATCAACTCACATCTCAGAAATCCTCCCTTAGCATCTGCAACTGCAGTTCAGAGCCCTCTGTGAATTTCAATTTGTACTAATGCCAT
Source organism: Pithys albifrons albifrons (assembly GCF_047495875.1). Taxonomy (NCBI): domain Eukaryota; kingdom Metazoa; phylum Chordata; class Aves; order Passeriformes; family Thamnophilidae; genus Pithys; species Pithys albifrons. The sequence continues at coordinate 36,562,064 of NC_092461.1, read as the reverse complement.
ACAACCCAACCTCTTTTGGTTTGGATCTTGGTGTTTGTGAAGGCTGCAAAAGTCTTCTTATGTCCTATTTCTATAGAAGATTTTACATAGATGTCATCTTTTTTTCATCATTCCCCCTTGCTCAGCAAAGATGATAACAAGGTGCATCTTCCCTAGCTGCTTTGCCCATATGAGGCACATGTACCACCTATGCCCACATGGTGGCCATGCAAACATAAAGACAGTTGCTTGACAGCTGTTGAGTCTATATTTTCCTATGGCAAAAGGACAATGTCTGAGTTTACACTGTCTAATTTCACCTTCTAGAGGCAGCAGTGGGGGCCCAGTGGTTGAGTTCCACTGTAAAATCATAACAGGCAAATCCAAGTGTAAGAAACTGCTGAAATACCAGAGGATAAGAAGAATGGAGACTAACACTGACCTGGGGAATCAAGGAATGGAAAGGGAGGAAACCTGAAATTTACTTGCAGTTATAACAATACTATTATTTGGACATACAGCACCAAGGGTTAGAAGATAGAAATAGGGTAAAAATCAAGGTTTGAAGTGAAAATTGAGTCCTATTAAGCCTAAGAGTCCTATTAAAGAGTTTCATCAGGTGGCAGCCCAGACTTCAAGACTGTAAATGACATATACCAAATAAATATTCCAATGTGGCTCTTTAGCTTTTTAGAATCATCCTTGCTATTACTTAACATAATATTTCACAGCACATTACATTGTCTCTGTTTGGAGTATTATGCCTAAAATCTGATTACTCTATTGTATGCATAAGTTCCAGTCACCAAATGGCAGTGCCCTTTTGTCACAGTCACAACTAATATACTATTCTAGTAAACATATGTTCTTAGTTTTAGAAATCACAAATTTAATACTCATATTATCTAATTGTGATATTAAAAACAGTATTGCAAAAACAATGCCTAATTTTCCAGATAAGGAAGAAGTAAATTATTATCATGAATTATCATGAATCAAATGTTTCTTGGATGAGCATCAGAGACTGTCCTGTTTGGTAATTTTTTTGCATATTTTCATATTCCCTTTTCTTTGAGTTTTTCTTATGTATCTGCTTTCATTTGAAGCCAATAGAATAATAGAATGCAGACCTAGCTGAGAACTTTTATATCTTTTTGTATATACAGGTGCTTATCAAGTTCCCTGTTCACCATCCCTTTCTTCAAAACTGTAGGAGCAGATCACATCATAATTTGCCTGTAATCTATTCCAAGCCATAGCAGTCCTTTTGAAGCTGTTATGAAGACTACATACATCATAGATAGGCCAAACATTTGCATCTGGCTTCATTTTGGCAAATTTCTGTGCTCTGTAACCCAATGTTAAATCTCAAAGAGGCTTAGCTAATGGAGAGGAAAGCGTGCTTCTGGTGTACAACTCACGTTGCTTCAAAGTAAAGAGTTCAGGCTGGTCAGAAGCACCTACTGAGTTCAGTTTTCTCTGGAACTGTAGGGACAGACTGTGGTGACATGACTAGCTACTATGAAGGTGTTTACTGGCTAAATTAGCAGAACACCACCCCTTATGTTCAGCCCTGTTTTGGATATATTTAAAAGCACCACCTTTTAATAATGTTTATGTATTTTTCTACTGAAATAACTAACCTACCAGCTGCAGCAGCCCACTTCTTACATGACTATGTTTTTCTGAATTCCCTTGCTGTAAATTTAGGTATTACATCTACATGTGGTCAAGGATCCTCGTTCTAAAATTATAATCCAGGGTCTGGGCAGGAAAGTCTCTTGAGCAGTTACTAGTAAGAAATTCCTTACAGTGTGAAAGTGCAGACTTCTGTTTGCTCTCACTTCTTCAATACCATTCCTTGCAAGCCATTGGGACTTAGTCTATCTCCAAATGTTCATATGAATCTTAGATTTTTCTTCTTTGCTTTATTTAAAAATTTCATATCTTCTCTTAAAGATTGTGCTCTGGTTTTGTTATGTTCTGCCACCTGGTAAATGCTAATGGAATTCTCCAAGATTGTGACATATAAGGAAAATCTGGCAGTATTTTGCTAAATTTTGGTTTAGGGTACCCAAAGCAATATGGTTCTAAACCACTTTCTAAATTTCATATTGGAACAACCTTATTTTCTTCAACTCTTGGCTTTTACCCATAAGGATTAAAAATGCATCTTTTCTCACAGTTTTTTCAGTTGCTCTATATTCCTACCCACTATCTTTTTCTCTTCATCCAAACTTTATTTTTTACAGAACATCTGCAGTATCTTGCACTGATCGTTTTATGGTTGCTAATGAGAGGCTTGAGTTGGGATTTTTAACATAAAAAAAAATGACATTACCAAATATTTGAGAACAGCTCTTCAAAGAGAAGAGAATGCATGCCTGATTTCCACAGACTTGGGAATATTCCCTTTTTAATATTTAGATTCTTGAATCTCTGCTCTATAGGACAGAGATATAAGGGTGACAGGAAAAATCCAAACACTTTGCAAGTCCTGCAAGTAGGGCAGTTCAAAGGTCCCTCTTTCTGTGCATTCACAGATTCCATTGAGTACAAACAGTTCCATGCAGGAGTCCCTGTTCCAATGTCATCATCCAGCAAGGACCAGGTAGAAATGCCATGCTCAGTAAGCTGAATTATACTATTGCTCTGCTGAAATGGCAGAGGAGACCAAGTTCCTCCACAAGATGCTGTAGGAAACTCCAAGAAGTAAAGATCCCTAAAAGACCCCTAAACTCTCTGGCACAGGAGTGGATGTGGCAGATGATGAGGTGGTAGCCCAGAATGACACTAATCCATTGGTGACAGAAGTGACAGACACTGTTCTTTGCATAGGAAGCTGAGCCAGAAAAGCCCAGACCATTACTCATGCCAAGTGTTTGATGACCTTGTGTTCTCACTGGTAGGAATGCCTCTGAAGAGGCTTCACTGCCCTTTTCTTAAGTGTGGAAAGCTTTTAAAATCAAGATCTGGGAAAGGAAAGCTGTGCTTCACAGCAGGGAACTCAGGGCGTTTCTCTTTCCTTTCTTCCACGTATAAGCCAAGAGCCAGGTTAAAGCCTCTTTGTCTTGTGTCTTTTTCTTCAGGTCCACTTGTAAAAACCTTTTTCTTTGATATACTGTTGACCACCATTGCCAGCTTTCTTAGAGAGTCTGGCATGATGGTACAAAATAATTTGGATCAGCAATATCAGATAGCACAGACATTCATCAACCTGGATTTTCTGCTCCAGGGGACATTTCAGGAGAACTGCCTGACACATTTCCCAGGTTTTCTGGCACAAGACTGCAAAACAGCCCAGAGCACTACATTTCCCTTCCTGTTTTTCCTCATCTTAGAAGACAAGAATCACCCACCAAGATCCTCCATCCCTCTCGAGAAGTGTTCAAGGGGTTTCAAAAGGCCTGGCATATGTAAGTTACTAGGAGAGACCAAGACATCTTATCACATGGGTGACTGACTGGAAGACAGATGGCAGAAGCAAAGGAGAGGCAATAACAGCAATAGCCACCAAGGAGTCGTCTCCTATCTTCCTGCAGCTTGAATAGAAATCTTCTGACTGGTGCAACTAAATATTCGGAGTTCCTTCCTTAAGGGTTTTAGATTCTATATTAAGTGAAGGACATTGGATTGAACTATTTTTTGGGGGTTTTATGCACCACGACCAGTGTGCCTATCCATAGGTTTATCTCTGGCTGGCAGCATGCTGCTAATTGAGCCGAGACACAGGGAGAGCCAGGCAGCACATCAAAGCAGGGAGAGCACAGGGCCAACTGCATCACCCAGCAGCCCCAGCTGCAGAACCCACAAATCAAGTCAGTTTCAGA